>NW_026000229.1:34783998-34819098 GCF_001458135.2 Marmota marmota marmota
GCAGGCAGCCGACAGTCGCCGAGTCGCGCGGGCAGCGGCTGGCGGGTCTGGACCTCTGCGCTGCGTGGCGGAGATTCACTCGTCTAGCGCAGACTGTCACCTCCAAAAATCCTTCCAATTCCCGGCCGGTCTCTCTTTAGTGGAATTTTGCTAGGAGTTTCTCAGCAGGTCGAATCTAAGCGTATCCATGCGTCTCTCTGACCCCGTTGTTGAGGAGGTACTGAAAGCGCTGCCTCCCCTCTCGCCGCCATGTTGGATACCCCGATTGTCCATGTTTCAAATCCAAGTGGGTACTCTGAGCAGTGCTGGTCTCAGTGTACAGAACACTGCAGCAGCAGGAACCTGTCCCAGGCACTCAGGCTCATTTGTATGGACACACTGTGGGAGCTGCATATATCAAAGCCACTGCAGTCCCCACCACAGAGCCTCATTGAAAATAGGATTGTTCTGCAGCTTTGCTTTCCCATCTGAGTCCCACTCCATAATCTAATGTCCTTTAAGTGAAGAGGGTCTGGGAGGAATGGAAGATGGATGTACACAGCACAGAACAATTTAAATATAGGGCTCAGAAATAATTGGCAGCTTAGGGTAAGATAAAGTTCCACAATGGTAAGAATCAGCATCTTAGCTCTGGCAGAGACCTTGGCAGGTCATATATAGTCCATCTTCCCTTGCCTGTTTTCGAAGCTTAAACGATTCCAGGTAGATAAGAAACTAATTCTACATTTTAGGACTTGCAAGGAAAAAAATACAGAGTTCTTTTTGAAACCTGTTCTGATATGTAATTCCTCTTTCATTCTTAAGTTAACTCAGACCATCATGTTGCAGTCAAAATTGGTTTTCATCTGTCCACTCTAATAAAGATACATAATGACAGGTTTCCCATATGTAAAAGTCATTGAAGATCAGCCATGGTTAACCACTGCATTCATTTTTTTAGTGGCTAAGATCTGTTTCCTTAAACATTTTTTTCCCTGTGGTCAGGGTTTTTAGCATCTTACTTCTGTTGCTGTCTTCACCTTCTTCACATTCTCCATGTCAGTGTTCAGTTATGAACCCTCAATTGGACCCAGTGCTGTAGAAATATCTGATGAATATCTCATATAATGATACGCTCATGTATGTTTTTTCAATACTATTAGTTTTTTTTCTTTGCACAGTAGTTTGAGACTATGAAAATGACCCTATAAGCTTAGACTATAATTTTATTTTAATAGTCAGTGGGACTGCAGGTGCATACTTGTAATTCCAGTAACTTGGGAGGCTGAAGCATTAGGATTGCAAATTCAAGGCTGGCCTCAGCAAGTGAAGAAGTCCTAAGCAACTTAGACCCTGTCTCAAAATAAAAAATGAAAAGGGCTGGGGGTGTGGTTCAGTGGTACACTACCCCTGGGCTCAAGCCCCAGTACCACAAGAAAATTATAGGTGTATCAAATATTTAACACTATTACTGTTAATTTTGTATAAAGAAATCAAAATGTATAGAGAAATAAAAAATAGTAAAACTAATATTAGTAAACTACAAAACATAAATATCGAGAATTGTAGTTTTATTTTTTCATTAAAAAAAAATCCAGAGTAGTTTGAATGGTGCCTGCCTTTTTGTCATAAACCTTATGATGCCGAGCAAATCTCTTTTCTCTGCCTTGGTGAATTGTCACAGGCCTTTCCAAGTTTGGATTAGCTTCAAACATCTTGTCCTTTGTGTTGCCAGTGTCATAAATATATCTTCAGGAGTTCCTTTAATTCAAGTCTTTGCCAGCGTCACTTCCTCTGTGACACCTACATGCTTTTCCTCACAACTGTTTCCCTCCTTTATGTTGATTAGTTTGTCTTCACTGGGTTCTTCTGGTGCATATCTTTTGTTTTTCTTTTCTTTAAAAAAAAAAAGGGAAGGGGAGGGGGGATAGTAGGGGATAGGAAAGGTAGCAGAATACAACAGTCATTAATATGGTATTATGTAAAAATGTGGATGTGTAACCGATGTGATTCTGCAACTTGTATTTGGGGTAAAAAATGGGAGTTCATAACCCACTTGAATCAAATGTATGGAAGATGATATGTCATGAGCTTTGTAATGTTTTGAACAACCAATTAAAAAAAAATATTACAAATCCAAATTTTAAAAAAAAAAACCTGGTCCTGCCCTGTTGCCCTGTTGCCCAGGCTGGCCCAAACTCTTGGGCTAAAACGATCCTCCTATCTCAGCCTCCAGAGTAGCTGGAACTATGGGTGTGTGCCACTTGTGCCTGGCTTCTAGAATCTCCTGAATGCCAGCAATGTCAATCCCACATTTAACTATTTCTTCATCTCTATTTACATTCAGCATTATCATTTTTTTGTTTCTTTCCTGCATGTTAGTCTTTCTTGACCAACAATTCCCTCTTTCAGTTATCTATTTTAGGGTTTTATCACTGGGAGAAAAGGAGGCAAACCCACTATACACTTAGTTGTTTGTGCATAAACTAATTAACAGATGCATAGTGACCAACCCCTGACACACTATGAAAGAAGTGATGTAATTCGCCACTGATCATGATACACATTTGTTTTTTATTTTGTGACTCAGATGGCCTTATCAAAGCAAGAGTGGTCTTATTCAATTGCTACATCTACCTCTGGGTCTAGTGCAGATTTTCTGGCTAGAGTTCAGTTTGTTATGCACCCTGACACTCAGGTCTTTTTCTGGCATGCAGCCTTACCAACCTCATCTTAGATTTTTCTGTCTTCTCTGAACAATGGGTCTTTCATCTTTGACCTTTATATTACTGCTTTCTGAACACTCCATCAATCCTTAAGATTGTTTGGAATACAGATTCCCCTCCCTAGTTTATATTCATTTAATAGACATTTCTCTACTCATTAGTGTAAATGCTAATTATCCCCACAGAATGTCAGTTCCTAATTACCTGCTCAGTTAGATCCTCTTTATCCTTTTGGTCATGTGGTCCAGCCAATTGTGCCATCCTAATGTTGGTAATTCCCCATTCTGGTTCATCATCAGGATCTTCTGTGGAGTTTTATGGTTTCCCATAACCACTATGGGTTGGGTAATCAGAATCATTGAATATATATTTGAATGAATATTTGAATATTCCCTATATTATAGATAGGTTTGGTCTGTGATAAAAGTGTGTTTTCCTAGTTCTTAATAATCAGTCTCATTACAGGTGAATAGAATTTTAGAATTGATACATACATGATTTTTTGTCAGACTTACTCATTTTGTAGGCAAGGAAACTGAGGGCCAAAGATGCCAGGTAATTTGCCCTGGCCTTATAGTTACAGGTGAAGAGGGGAAGCCACGGTTCCAAACCCCCAATTCTGTTCTCTTTCTGCCTAATTTCCATCATATGGCATACAATCCAAGTCATTGAACATGATCTTTGGGCTCTCTATGGTGATTTTTTTTTTTCTGGATATAAGAGTATCTTCAGAATAACATTCTGAGAGGGATGCTCAAATAAGTTTCTCTGTAGAAAATGGGGAAACAGTTGTGGTGAGGATTCCTGAGGCAATGGGGGCTTTGAACCCTGGAGCAGCTGAGAGCCTCAGTGTGGTCCTGCTCCAGTGCTCACCCTCCGCCTGTTCAGGGCCTGCCTGCTGGTGCCCAGCTGCCGGCCGTTTATGTGCTTAGGAATCTGTTTGACTTGGGCACACAAGTGCTTGTTTCCAAAGGCTGTTTGTGTGACTACACACACTGCCTGATAGAAGAGGAGAAGGGAGGGGAGGAAGGGCAGACTATTCTGTAAAGCTTTTTTTTATTTCCATGAGATATTCTCACAGCCAAAGACTCTGGTCTTTAGGTTTGCTGACGGAGTAAAATGAGCCTGTCTGTAATTCTGAGAGAAGCACTAAGGAGTAGAGCATGGGTCCCTTTGATATGTTGTGTGAGTTCATGAAAAATGAATGGGGAATGCTGAATAATCTGTACTAACAGTTAATGTTTACACACTGAGTCTGGCTTGAAAAAAAACAAAAACAGAATTTTGCTATTTCCTAATCTCCCTGAGCTCACCTGTCACAGGCAAAAAACAGTGTTTGAAATGCTAATGTGTCTTGTAACCATTTTAAAACCAGAAGAGCAGCAGCATCTAGGGAAACTGGGATCAAGGGACTTCCTTATAAATCATCCTAACCTTCTCTCAAGCATATACTGCCCCTGCCTCTGCCCCTGGACTCCCACTGGGCCCCAGAAGATGAAAGATAGTGTTTCATAGAATCGGGAGATTTTAAAGCTGGAAAAGACCTTAGTGTTCTTCTGTCTTAATTCCAAAATTTTAATTTTATCCACTGAGACCTAAAGTGGTCAACAAACTTAGCTACAGTCAGACAGTTGGCTTGGAGTTAGACTTATAGTTCAGGTTTCCCAGCTCCTGGCCAATGTGCTTTTCACTGCATTATATTGTATGTAAAAACATTTTCAGACTTGAAATTGTTAATTTTGCTGGCCTAATAGATTTTTGGAGAAGAGAGAAGTGCATTCTTACAGTCAAGGAAGCCAGATCAATACTTTTCTACAAAAAAGGAGATAAGAATTGGCATATGTCCTCTGTGGCTGAAGTTAAGACCATATAAGTGACCTAGAGATGACCTGAGCTCCTTACCTAAAGCCGGACCCTGATAAGAGTCCACTCACTGTCCAGGAAGTGTGTGACAGAATTAAGCAGCCAGTATGAGCAACAAAAAGAGTTATACTTGAAAAATTAATAGTCCCAACCTGAGCTACAGCTGGGGTTGAGGCCTAGAGTTACCCTGCTTGCAGAGTTTAGAAGTCCCACATCCTCACAGCCATCCCATTGTGTTAACGTTGCAACTTGGAGCACCAGGAAAATCTCATCTATAGATAATAGAGCCATCTGACAGGAACTGCAAAATAAATATGCCTAAAATGTTCAAGAGGTAAAAGAGGAAAGAAGTCTTATAAATAGACTATTAGGAAGGGCATTTTCATTATCCAGTTGATTCTTTGGAAGGAGCGGGGAGCATTTACCTCAAATGTACAGTTTCTGGGACTGATTTAATAGTCCACAGATTTGAGCCTCTTAGTGTTCCTTGGTTATTTTCCCCTTTTAAAATAGTGTTTTTTTTTCCTAACTTGACCAGAACTGATGGATAAACACCATTCTTCTGAAAGCACAGCCAATTCTCCTAGGGTGGTTTCCTACTCAGACCGCCAAAGTCATTGCTTGGTTCTTGGAAGAATCGATCCTGCATGTTATCTCCGTGTCTTCATGTCCTCTGATTTATTCTGACCTCACCAACTTAGTCATTAGGCAAATTTTTTGAAGCTATTAAAGTAGCAGTCCCTATCATATAGTTTGACTGGGTCCAAAATGTGCATAAAGTACTTAATATGCCAATGTAATGATGCATCAGATTTTAGGACAATGAGAAAAGAAAGACCGTCTTTGAAAACCAATAAGAGGACTAGGGGTTTAGCTCCAGTAGTAGAATTCTTGCCTGGCAGACACAAGGCCCTGTGTTCTATCCCTACAACTACCAAACAAACAATTCCCCTCAAAAAAAAAAAAAAACAGAAAAATTTAGCTGGGTATGGTAACAAATGCCTATAGTCCCAGTCCCAGCTTCTCAGGAGGCTGAGGCAGGGGGAATCATTTGAATCCAGGGGTTTGAGACCAGCCTGAGCAACATAGAAAGTTCCCATCTCATTATCCCATAAACATTTTTTAAAAATCAAGAAGATATAAAGAAAGGAACCTGAGAGAATTTAGTTTGCAAGTGAATGCCCATTTTTTTCTAAATGAAGATTCACATTAGCATCAATAAATATTTTAAAAGTTTTAAGTCCTATACTACTATAGTCTCCATTTGGCATTTTTTTAAGAGAGAGAGACAGAGAGAGAGAGAGAGAGAATTTTTTAATATTTATTTTTTAGTTTTCGGTGGACACAACATCTTTATTTTTTATTTTTATGGGGTGCTGAGGATCAAACCCAGCACCCCGTGCATGCCGGGGGAGTGCGCTACCGCTTAAGCCACATCCCTAGCCCATCCATTTGGCATTTTTAACTGGTTACTTGTTTAAGAGTAACAAAATGGGGCTTTCTTCATAACACTGAGTGAGGACCAGGGTTAGTTTTATTAATGTATCCTATAATTAATGCCTTTCCAGTGCAACTTTAAATTAAGAGATATTAAAAGTCCTCCAATTCTTCTTTTTCATTCTATCCAAAGAAAAATAGTAATAAAAGAAAAACAGGTTGAGAGCTGTGGTGTCTTAGCTCCATCCTACATGAAAGCATTTAATTTTGCTATAAGTAAGTACAGCTTTTTTTCACTACTTTAAAATCTTGATATCCATGTTTTTCTTTTCAGTATTTTTTAGTTGTAGTTGGACACGGTATCTTTATTGTATTTATTTATTTATTTTTATGTGGTGCTGAGGATCGAACCCAGCGCCTCGCCCATGCTAGGTAAGCGCTCTACCACTGAGCCACAGCCCCAGTCCCAAGATTCATGCTTTTCTTTTTCTTTCTTTTTTTCCTTTTTTTCTTTTTAGTTGTAGATGGACACAATACTTTCATTTGTTTATTTATTTTTATGTGGTGCTCAGGATAGAACCCAATACTTCACACATGCTAGGCAAGTGCTCTACCGCTGAGCTACAACCCCAGCCCTTGTGTTTTTTTTTTTTTAAAGAGAGAGAGAGAAAGAGAGAATTTTATTTATTTTTTAGTTTTTCGGCAGACACAACATCTTTTTTTGTATGTGGTGCTGAGGATCGAACCCGGGCCGCACGCATGCCAGGCAAGCGCGCTTGAGCCACATCCCCAGCCCCTTGTGTTTTCTTTAATGAAATGGATTACATGGTGTTTATAAGTTCTCTGTCATCTTTATCACATTTTTCTACTATTGTATGATATTTTCTCTTTCTTCTCCATAAACGAGGTGGTCCTAAGCTCTCTCTGTTAGTGTAGAAGACTAATGTTCATTAAAACTTGTAAAAACATTGGTTTGTAATTCTATTCTTGCAAAGTGGGGAAATGTGGGTCCTTCCTTCTCTCCCTCTCTCCCTCCCTCCCTCCCTCCCTTCCTTCCCTCCTCCTTTTCTACCCTGGGAAAGTATTCTTAGGCAAAACCAATGGACATACTGCCACAGTAAATGGAACTACTCTTTCCTTAATGGACAAATGAGAAACCAAATCATCTCAATGCCTTTCTCTTCATCACCCCTTATGGTACTTCCATTACCAAGTCCTATGCATTTTACTTCCTGAAGAGCTATGGCATTCATCCATTTCTCATCTCTTGCCAGGACCTCTGAAAGAGCCTCCTAACTGGACTCCTTCCCACCCTCTTGTTTCCTTTCAGTCAGTCACAATCTGATCCAATCACTCCTCTGCTTTGAAACTCTTAAATGGCTTCCTGATTATCTTAGGATAATGTCTGAGATTCTGAACATTGTCTCCAAGGCTCTGTACCATCTGATCTATGTCTTCTTCTTCATGTCCTCCATCTGCATTACTGTGAGTTCCCCTTTCTGATTTTCTTCCAAGGGCTTTGCAAATATGTTTGCTATGCCTGGGGTGTTCTTCTCTCTGTTCACTCCCCATTCATTTAGGTATTTCTTGTGCTTCCTTCAGATTAGAGGAAGGCTTCCCTAACTCCCAAGGTGGTCAGGTTTTCCTCACTATGCATTCTTCCAGAGTTCTTGTGTTTTCCATTATAACACATACATCGATTTGAGGATTTGTAGACTGAAGATTAAATTCAAAGAGAAGAGAAATTATACTACTTTGCTTAGTACTGTCTCTGCAATCATAAGCACAGTACCTGGCAGGATAGATGTTCAGTATTTTTGAATGAACAAACAAATGCCTTTGACATGTATGATGAATATATGTGAAAAATGAGCAGCATCCACAACCCACTGTGTCTGGCCAGGATGAGCTCCAGCCTTAGTTTTACTGAATCCCTATCCTCCATTAAAATAAAATATATTTTCAGTCTCCTAGGTTGCTTGCGACTGGGACCAATTTTAAGACCAAAAAGATTCTAATTTCAGGTGTATGGTTTGAGTGTTTAATTTCAGTGATTCCTCAGTTTCATGTGTGAGGGGTAAAATGGTCAAGAGACAGTTGAGTGTCAGAGTAGAAAGACGGAGCAGCATAAACCAGGGAGTATTGAGAGTCAGCAGCCAGGTTCTAATTAAAACCAGAGGCAAAAAGGCATTTAAGGAGCAAATGATTTAAATGGTAGCATAAAAGACATTGGGTGGTAAATAGAGAGATGTTCATTTGAAGGCTTATTGGGGTATATTGTGTTAGAAATAATAAGTTATTTTTCTTAATACTTCCTAAAGAAGGGCACATTTGTTTTTCTAATAACAAAGATGTTAAGGTTGTCTCAGACCAACCAACATGGCCCACTTTCTGAAGGACTTCTGCAGGAGTGAAAGGAAGAATTCTTTATTGCAAAAGCTGAGATAGTTGAGGTCCTGTTTATACTTAAGCAGAGGTGGATGTTATTGACTTATAGAGCATTTAAGTATTAAGGGTATGAGTTATCTTTGCTTTTTTTTCCTTTTGCAAACATACTTTGTAAGGCCTGAATACCTTATTAAAAGCAATATGATACTACATTAAGTGAGTAAACAAGCATCTTGGGAAATTATACTTATAACCAATTAAATTTATAGACTAGTATTTCAAAATGGCAACCAGAGGAATTCAAATGGAACATCTGGGATTCTGAGCAGTGCATTGGACTGTATTGTACAGTATTCAACTGTAAACTAATACTTCCTCCTTCTATTACCCTAAATGCTGTTCTCCAGTTGAAGATTGGTTTTGTTTTTGAAATCTTGATTTTCACAACATTACTCACATTCTATGTTACTTTCTTTTTATTGTTCCCAAATGAGAAACATTCTGCCTTATCTCATTGTACTTCCCAGGATTGTCTGTTATTTGTAAAGAATAGTAGGTCAAAGTGAGCTGTAATGACTATGGGAATTCTTAATGAAATAGACATATACAAAAATATGCAGTGTATCTGTACTAATACCTCTTGACATCCATTTGGACTTTTTTGGGCTAGAGAGAAAGAAATCACGCAATAGCTTCACATATCACTACCTATGTTTCTTTCTGGTCAATAATGGTGGTTGTGCTTTCAGATTCCCTGGTCCTATAACCCTCACCCAAACCATGGGGAGTTCTGAATCTCTAAGAAGATTTCTTTAAGTCCCAATTTAAGTCCCAATTCCTTGCCTCAACAATTGACTTTAGTGGCCTCTCCCTGCATTTGAACAATCGTAGTCAATAAGACCCTAGAGGGTAGGAACTGGACTAACAGAACCTGAGAAGCAGCAAGTCAACCCCTTTGTATAAGCAGTTTCTGCATTGTCAAAAATAAAGTATGTTATCCTCAAAAAGTTCAGGCTTATTTACTAGACTTTGGGGGATAATACTTTTCCAATACAGTCCATCTTCCTTTAAGCATTTATGTGATGAAGAACTTGTATTTAGAATGAAAAGAGCTCTTAAAATACCCCAATAAAAAAAATAGAAGATTTGAATAGACATATTGCCAAAGACATAAATACATGGATGGCAAATAAGCTTTTTTCCTACTCTGTGGTTGGTCTTGTCAGTCTCTTGATAATGTCTTTTGAAGAGCAGATAGTATACATTTTTATAAAGTTCAGCATATTTATTTATTTTACGATAGATTTACTTATTTTATGGATTGTGCTTTTGGCGTTATATTTAAGAAGTAGTTGCCTAATACAAGGTTATAAATGTCTTCTTGTAAAAGTTTTATAGTTTTAAGTTGTACACTTTGATCTATGATACATTTAAGTTAATTTTTAAAATATGGAGCTAGGTATAGATTAAAGTCCTTTTTTTTCCCTTTGCAAGTAGATATCCAGTTGTTCCAGCACCACATGTTTAAAAGGATTTCCTCTCTCCACTGAATTTCCTTTACACCTTTGTTGAAAATGAACATATGTGGATCTATTTATAGGTTCTTTATTCTGTTCTCTTGATCTAGTTGACTTTCTTTGTATCAATACCACATTGCCTTCGTTCCTGCAGCTTTATAATACATCTTAAAAATAGACAGTATTAATCCTTCAAATTCACTATTCTTTTGCAAGGTTGTTTTGCCTATTTAGGTCCTTTGTATTGCCTTGTGAATTTTGGAATCAGTTTCTGCTGAAAACTCTTCTGGGATTTTAATTGGGATTGCATTGAATCTGTAGGTCAATTTGAGGAAAACTGACAACAATATTGAGACTTGAAACCCATGAACATAACATGCCCTCCCCCCCTTTGTCAAGGTTGTCTTTCATTTCTTTCTGCAGTGTTCTTTTTTAAATATTTTTAGTTGTAAGCAGACACAATATCTTTTTTTAAATATTTGTTTCTTTAGTTGTAGTTGGACACAATACCTTTATTCATTTATTTTTTTTATGTGGTGCTGAGAATCGAACCCAGGGCCTCGCACGTGCTAGGTGAGTACTCTACCACTGAGCCACAACCCCAGCCCAACAATATCTTTTTATATATATTTTTATGTGGCGCTGAGAAGGGAACCCAGTGCCTCATACATGTGAGGTAAGCTCTCTACCACTGAGCTGCAGCCCCAGACCTCTCTGCAATGTTTTATGGTTTTCATTGTAATTGTCAGATTTTTAAAAAATATTTGCTAATCATTTGGATGTAAAATGGCATTTCATTGTGGTTTTTAGTGCAGGTCCCTGATCACCAGTGAGATCAAGCATCTTTCAAATAATAATTGGCCCTCCTCCTTTCTGGATTACTCTCATATTGGCCCTACATTTTATTTACCAAGGAAATATCTCTGTATATTATGGTCACTTGTTTTTCATCTGTTTTCCTTGTTTGTTTTTTATTGATAGTTGAGATATGTCTTTTTTATTTTTATTTTTTTAAGCTCTTAAATTCTGAAATAGTAATTTAAATATTGAAGCAAATACCTCTTTACAACTTTTCATTCCTTGTAAATTTTATCATCTCCTTCTTTCTGCCAGCAGGAAGTTCTGATCTTTCTGGTGCACCCTGACATGTTCTAGCCTAGATGAATTCTGAGAACTCTGAGTTGAGAGCAAAGATGAGGTCACCTCACTTGTCAGTGTCCCTTGAGCTATGCCTAGTTTATCTTCCTCCTCGTCTAATCTGCTTTCATTTCTTATGGTTCACTGCTCTGGACATGCTGTGATTCTGTCCCAGCTGAGCACGTTAGAAGAGAGAGACAATTCCAAGTCACTGGGCAGAGCTTAGGTAGCCTGCAGTTCTCACCTTCAAGTCAGTGGGCACCATGGCAAATTGCTCAGCATCTCCAAGGATGATTATCAGAAAACATAAGAGCTTTAGTTATTTCTTTGTGAACCTTCTTTGAGCAAGAAAACGATCTGGACATAACACATTCTCAACAACAACAACAAAAAAAAAATACTGATTTTTATTTTAAAATAATAAGCTTTTGATTTCTTTGGTTGCAATGTAGGCTTTCTTTGCTTTTGAGCCAGAGATACATGGAGCTGGTTGTGTCATAACCTACATTATATTCTCTATGCACGTTAGAATTTGTGAATAAATTTTGCTCTTCAATTCTTGAGACATTTATTGAATACCTACTGCATTTCCAAGCAATGTCAGGGATCAGGATTATCAAGATGACTGAGGCTTCCCTTCCCTAGAAAAGCTTATAAAAGCCAGAATATAGGAAGTGTTTAACTGACTCCAGTGCTTTCTCCAGAGAAAAAGAAAGGGAAAGGTAGAGGCAGAAATGGGACCATTCCATGGTACAAAAGACAGACTTTACTGTAGAAACTTGGCCAGTGAGAGTAGAGGCAGAGGACCTGCAGCATGTGATTTCTAGGCAACTGGTCAGGAGACCCAAAAAGAAAGATACTGAAAGAAGGCACCACTCAGAACTTACTGTAATCCCAAAGCATGCTTGTGCCATTTTCTTTCAAGAATGTTTCCCATGACCCTTTACGTTTGGCCAGTTTTCACTCACCCTTAAGGACTCGCCCTAGATTTTATTTCCAATAGGAAAACTTTCTTTCCTGCTTCCCACCTTTTTTCTTTTTGAGGAGGGGACATGGGGTCTGGCTGTGTTGCCCAGAACAATCTCAAACTCCCGGGCTCAAGCCATCCTGCCTCAAACTCCTGAGTAGCTAAGCCCACAGGCACCACACTGCCAGGCCCAGCTTGTGCCTCCCACTTTAGCTGGAGAGCCCTGCTGTCCCTTCCACAGCACCCTGCGGCTTCCCCACACTGCTCCATTTATCTCACTGCATTGCCAGTGCCTGTCTGTCCCCTCCTCACCTGGCTCACCTCTCTGTCTAGAGAAGAGCACGTGTGGCACATGGCGACCTCTCAAGAAATATCTGATGAGTAAAGTAGACAATAAAATATCTAATAAGTATATGAAAATCAAATGAAGAAATGGAAGAAAGAAAGAAAATGGCTAAATTTAAAAATGAGACTGTAGGGAGAAGTACCTATTGGAAAGACAGCAATAATAATTGGAGTATATCTTGTTTTCTTTGTGCCACTGATTGTTCTTGGCCTCTTTCCTCTGTGATTCAGAAAGTTAACAAGAAACTTAACAAGAAATATAAAGAAAAAAAAAGATTTTCTGCCTATCTGTGTTCTAGGTGCCCTGGGAATTATGGTCCCTGCACTCAGACCACTCCAAGATCAGACTGATCTCTTTGTACTTTCTAAGTGGAGGAACTACTGAACAAAGCAGGATCAGGACACATAGTTCCCCTGAAGACTAAATTGGTCCATTAAGCAACACCCTTCAGAAATAGTTGTTCAAACGGCTAAAAGTCAGACTCACCCAAGTATTGATTGTCCATCTTGGTAAAGTACCTTGGTAAAGCCAAATATACCATTGTTCCCTGGCTTAGCTGTGGTGTAACCTTAAAAAAAAAAAATCCAATATGTTTCAGCAGGATTCTAATGCACTGAAATAGTGAGTTGAAATCAACAAAAGGAAATTTACCAGGCATAATAAGTCCTGCACTTGGTTCTAGCAATTAAATTACATAAATATAATCTTGGAAAAGCCTGGCTCAAGAGAACATATAAAGAGGGGTTCTAGAGAGCCACAAATTCAGTATGACCAACAGTGTAAGTTAAATATGAACAGATTTAAGTTGTCTTAAGAGAAATATATAATTTGGATCAAGATTTCATAGCTTAACTGTATTATAAAGCTGTAAAACATATGCTCAGTATGATTGTCTGAATTAAAGAACATTAGCAAACAAGAAAATAATGGGATATTAACCAAAATCTAGAAATAAATCATGTGAAGATCCAATTATAAAAATTAGGTATTCATCCTGGGAAAGGGAAGACTTGGAAAAACGTGGATTAGGATAATGTCAAGTTTCTGAAGGGCAGTCATTTGGAAGCCTGGGACTTGATGTCAGTTCCTTCTGGAAGCAAAGGTAGGATCAGTGGATAGAAGTCACTCACCCTACATTTCCTATAAAATATTTCTTCTCATTATTCGAAAGAACACACCACTGAGCTGGGGGTATAACTCAGTGGTAGAGTGTATACTTAGCATGCAGAAGACTCTGGGTTAGATCCCTAGCATCAAACAAAACAAAACATAGTTGTTCAGAGATGGAATAGACTACCTTTATGTGATGGTGAGATTTCTATCACTCAAATGCAGCCTGGAAAGCTAAATCCCTGAGATCAGGACTGTATAGGTCATTTATTACAGAGGGTCCCCTGGCCATTGGGACAGTCAGGGCTGAAATCCAGTCAGCCCTGTAGTAGCTGTGTCATGTTGTATTAGTCAGCCTTTTGTTGTTGTGACCAAATGCCTAAGAAAAATAGCTTAGAGGAGGAAAGATTTATTTTGGCTCATGGTTTCAGAGGTTTCAATCCATGGTTGGCTGGCTCCATTGCTTTGGGCCTGAAGTAAAGCAGACCATCATGGCAGAAGGGTTCTCAGAGCATTGTAGTTAGAAAGCAGAATGAGTCTGAGGAAGGGGCTGGGGGCAAGGTATACCCTTCCAAGGCACACTCCCAGTGACCTGCTTCTTCCAAGTAGGCCCCACCTCTGCAGTTTCTATTACCTCTCAATAATGCTACCAGATTATGAATCTCTCAATGGATTAATCCATTGATGAGGTCAGAGCCCTCATGATCCAACCACTTCCACAAATGTTCCTCAGCTCGGAACACTGCTGCACTGGGGACCAAGTTTGCAACACATGAATCTTTGGGGGACATTTTATATCCAAACCATAGCACATGTTTTCTGGCATTGGTTTTCTAGAGAAGAAGTATTTTTTGTAATTCACCCAAAGGTGCCCCAGGACTAGTAGATGTAAAAAGATTTCCTCATCAGGTAAGAAATCAGATCAATAACTGCTAACCCCCTGACAACTGCAATAGTCTATAGTCTATGGTCACAGCTATCTTTAATTAAAACTCAGGAAAATAAAATGAAGAAAAAAATCCAAGCAGACAGATTCCATTTAATTCAAAGGAGAATAGTTTAAATGTATTTTTTAATGTAGAGACACACTGGAAGGCCTCAAACTCCCTTCCCCATGATGTTCTGAGATGAGCTGGGGGATAGGATGAGATAGAGAAAGCTGGGGTTGGGTGGTCTTCCATGCTTGATGAGTTTTCTTAATAACAACATATGAGTTCGTTTGAGGAAAACCCAGTGTCTGTCACAGATTTCTTTGGAGACAAAGCACCATTAAAATAGTTTTTCCACTAAAAATCCTTATGTTTAAAATGTGACATCTCCAGTTCCCAGCAGCACACATGCACATGTGCGCACGCACTCGCGCGCGCACACACACACACACATACACACAATGAAGTTTTAAAAGCAGTATATAAAATTGTGAATATACTTTCTATCCTATTGTCTAGAAATATTCTTGAAGAAAAGCCAATAAAATCAAAATGGAGATCTGCTCTCTGAAGGATGGAATTATGGATGATTTTTATATGTTATTTTTATAAATAGAAAACAAGCTGGGCATGGTATCACACACCTGTAAGCCCAGCGGCTCAAGTTGCTCAGGTGGCTGGGGCAGGAGGTCACAAGTTCAAAGCCAGCCTCAACAACTTAGCGAGGACCTAAGCCACTCATTGAGACTCTATCTCTAAATAAAATATTTTTTAAAAAGTGCTGGGGATGTGACTCAGTAGTAAAGCACCCCTGGGTTCAATTTGTGATACCAAAATAAATAAATAAATAAATAAGGAAATATGTTAAGATGATTTCTTCTTTTCACCTTGAAAAATACATATTTAAAAAGTTTCATTTCATATTGTATCTCTACTCATAACATAAGAAGAAAAATGTTCTCTTTTTTTAAAAGTTTGCATGGCCCAAACTTGTCTATAATACTGTTAATGGAGTCAGACAGTTCAGTCTGGGTGTGACTAGGTTGATGGTTGAAGCAAAGTGGAGCTCCTAAGGAGCCCAAATCTCATCCTCTCACCCTGGCATCAGTTTACTCATCAATGGAATTTGCTCCTTTTCTGTTCTCATTTATCACACTAAAATAATATGCTACCCAAACAAAACAAGTGTGATTACAATCTTTTTATAGGGAACAATGATATCTCATTGACTGAAGAAATGCTTCTGGAAAGAGCTTCAGAAACAGATGGGGTAAAATGCTCCGTCCAAGAGGAACGAGTTTCCCCAGATGCCATTGCTGTTGAAGCAGGAGAATGCAAAGGCTGAAAACAAGCAGCTGATACAGGGCTTTCAGCAACTAAGCCATTTTCTGTCTTCATTCCAAAGAATCCTGGGAGAGGAACCTTACATAGACATAGAGGCACAGAGCAGTTAGCCAGAGTACCTTGTCAGAAGGGCTGGCAAGAAGAGGTAGGCCATGAGTGCCAGGCCAGCATCCAGGATGTCTTCTATGGGAACAGAGATTTATCTTAGAAGAAATCTCTACCTAATTCTAGTTTTAATTCTAGAACTCCATATCTAGTTTACTGATCACATACAATATAGTAATTGCAGAAAATTAAACACAGAATTCAATTTCCCTCCTGTTACTTTTGTGACTTGCATTTTGTCCAGTGCAGTTTGTACCTCAGCCAGGATGCTCTTGTGACTTTCTGCATATGCAGCAATGTGCTTTGATTTCACTCTTGTGTATGATCCAGGTACCTCACCAGCAAAAGGGCATGTTTCAATTGCTAAGATGCTGCCAATACAGAATTTTGCCACAAGTTCCTACGGTTTCACACTGAAAAAGGACTCCCCTACAGGGAAGGGGCAGAAAAACTGGCAATAATTAAAGCCACTTGGCAGATTTCATAATGAAACACAAGCTGAAGGAAGAGAATGCTTATATTAGAAAGCAGAAGAATTAAAATTATACCACTCAACAAAAGTATATTTGTAGCAAGGATGGTGATGCATGCCTGTAGTCCCAGCTACTCAGGAGACTGAAGCAGAGCCTGTAAGGTTAAGCAACATAGCAAAACTCCATCTTAAAAAAAAAAAAAGAAAGAAAAGAACAAATGTATATCTGTAACCATTATAGTTATTACCTCTCAAAAAATCTTTGGACAGAGGGATAGTAGCATTAGTCTATTCTTAACCCAGAAACTATCCAGTTTGCAAGTAAAGACCCTCAATTGGCACATGTTCTGTCCAGGGAGTCTGAAGGGTTTGATAATAGACAGCATATATTCCTCTCAGGGTTTATTATTTACTATGATGTTAGAAATGAGTCCTTTTAAAGACCTTTCAGTATTTTCGAGTATATATAATAATTTCCAGGAATCTAGAAGTTGGAATATTTATATGGAGAAATTCTACTTCTGGACAAGAAACCATATCTATGTTGTTCATGGCTGTTTCCTCAGAATCACACACAGAATGACAGATACTTAGTGTTGAGTAAATATTTGTTGATGAATGATCAAAGGAATGAATTCGTCTGCTATAAAATTTTCAATGATTAAAGAATTGAGGCAATTTAAATCTCTCTTTGAGATGCTTGTATCAAACTGTATTATCCCTCCCTCTAAATATGTATTAAAGCCTCTAGATATAATCACTCCTCATTTACCCATAGTCCTGTCTCACTCTGTAAAATATTATGTTCCATGAAGTAGGCATAATTTTTTTAAAAAAAGATAATATATAGGATTTTGATAAAAACAAAGATTTTTTCAGCCAAGTGCAGTGGCACATGTGCTCAGGAGGCTGAGACAGGTGGATCTTGAGTTCAAAGCCAGCAGCAGCAAAAGCAAGGTGCTAAGCAACTCAGTGAGATCCTGTCTCTAAATAAAATACAAAATAGGTTTAGGGATATGACTCAGTGGTCAAGTGTCCCTGAGTTCAATTGCCAGTACCTAAAAAAAAAAAAAAAAAAAGATTTTTTAGTGTTTTTCTATTATTAAACCTGAAAATTCTAGATAGTTTATTTCCTAAGCAATGTGAGAATAAGTGATGGTGAAATGATAGTATTCTTAGCAAAAGAAGTCTTTTTGCAATGAAGGAAAAGCTTGCTTTTTAAAGTTTTTATTTATATATAAAACAGTGGAATGCATTACAATTCTTGTTACACATATATAGCACAATTTTCATATCTCTGGTTGTATACAAAATATATTCACACCAATTTGTGTCTTCATACATGTACTTTGAGGGAAAAGCTTATTAAACACAAGAATGTAGCTTTCTTTCAGAATACAGAGAGAGAAATGATGTCCGTTAGCCAGTGATACTGCCCTCCATATTCCATACACATTCATACACAGTAGAATAACAGACACAAGGCTTTCCATTAAAACCACCTTTAGGAAAGCTACCACACCTCACATACAAAAATGACTGTCAGCCTTCCAGCTTGGAAAAAAGAAATAGGAGTCAGGAGAACAAAAGAAATGTATTTCATTTTTAACATACTAGAGGTAGCTTGAAAAGAAAAAAAAAAAGAAATTCCCAGGAAATTCTTCTGAGAAAGGGGGTCAATTGTTTTGCTTCCCACTTTCTCACATCTTGGTAAAGAAAAGGAGTGCTCTGCAGGGCAGCATCCATCCTCCTCAGCTTTTCAATTAAAGCTAAAAATAGGAAACATCCATTCGTAAGGCATACAACCAATTTTGAGTTCTTAAAAATATCTTCTGGGCTTTAAACTTTAAAGAATCATGATATGATTTGGATGGCTTACTTCAAATAATTGGGGGTGGCAGGGTACGTATGACACAAGATTGGTTGTAAGTTTATCACTTTTGAAGCTGAGTGACAGGCCCATTATACTCTTGTCTCTACTTTTGTGTATGTTTTAAATTTTCTATGGAAAAACTAAAAATGATGCCTTCCCCCCTCCACCCCCACAAAAAAAGGGAAAAAACCCTCCACTTTCTGAGATTAGTGTGGTAAATAGCAAATGCCTGGAATATGGGATACACACACACACACACAAGCGCACACACACACACACACACACACACACACGTGTCTCACTCTTAAAATGGAATAACAGTGTGACCTTGTTACTACAGGTCTTTAAATTTCAGTTTCAACATCTAAAAAGTGAAAACAAGGCCAGACTTATCTATCTCATGGGGTATTAGGAGGATAATGAATGACTGTTTCTGAAGGTACTATGCAAACCTGTAAAATGATACAAGACCATAAAGTTAAAAAATTTTAACTGAGCTATAAACCTATCCAAAGTTCTTTGTGCTTTATTTTCCCTAAATATACATTTAAACCAGTTGCAACCAGAAATAATTCAGTATTTTTCTAATTCTACAGCATCAGAATGAAACTGAAATAGATTTCTTTCCCTTTGAAATAGTTTCTTTTTCTTTGTTTCTGTTGGGTATCTGAGCTGCTTCTATAGTCAGTTCCTAACTGTTCCTCCTCCCTTGCCTCTGCCCCTCTTCAAACTCTTTGCTAACCACTACTAGAAAAATCTTTTTTGCACATAGAGGAAGGAGAGGGTATGCTGGGCATTGAACCTAGGACCTTGGGCACACTTGGAAGTGCTCTACCACTAAGAAACATCCCCAGCCCCGGGAAGATCTTCCTAGAACTACACTTGGATCATGTGACTCCCTTGCTCAAAATTCTTGGATCCCCACTGCCCAGGAATTGGACCCAATTTACTCAGTCAACCCTCAAAGTTACCAATGTTTATTTCTCTAATAGCTTTCCAACTACCTCATAACCACTCATATTCACAAACCTTCGCTCCAGAGCACAGGCTTTCTCCCTGATGTTTTTGTTCTCCATATCTCCCCTTGGAATGCAGTACCCCTTTTCCTCCTGTCAAGATTTTATCAGTCTCTAAGAATCAACCTTCATCCCTCCTCCTCATTTAGGAAATCTTCCTAAACCTTTCTAGGTCATATAACATCTCTTTTTTCTCAGTCTTAAATATGTTTGATTTGGTAATTAATCAAGTACTCTTGTGATATTACTTTTATTACTATATTAAACAATTTTCACTACTGTTACTTGTTTCCTAGTGTGTCCAAATAGGTGATAAATTATTAAAAGGCAATCATTATAAGCCAGTCATAGCAGCACACAACTGTAATCCCAGTGACTCCATAGGCTGAGGAAGGAGGATTGTAAGTTCAAGGCCAGCCTTAGCAACCCTATCTCAAAAATTAAAAATAAAAAAGATTGGGGATGTAGCTCAGTGAAAAAGCACTCCTAGGCTAGATTCCCAGTATCAAAAAATACAAATTAAAAAAAAAAAGCAAGAATTATGACTTGTGTATCTTTCTGTCTCAAGTAATTTGTGCCCAGCAGGCACTTTTATTAACATTTATGGGGAAATATTACCTAAACTGAGTTAGAAGTTTATGATCCATGATAGCCTTATTTAGTACATTAATACTACCTTCATTTGTCCTACTTTGAAAGTTAAAGAACAACTTCTTTAAAAATTAATTTTACACAGTATCATATAGAATGGCATAGTGGGAAGTTATGTTCAGCCTTGGACGCTACACAGACCTGGATTCAAATCCCAACATAGATCATAAGCTATGGAGCTGGCAATTTATTTGACCTCTTTGTTCCTTAGATTCCTCAATCATCAAATGGAAATGCCGTTGTAACTCTTATTTTGCACAGTTAGGCATAATGGATGCATAGAGCCTGGTTGGCATCAATAAAAGCAGATATTATTATCTTAGTGCACATCATGTGGTTTTGACAGGTTGTCAGAGTGAGTGACCACAGTTCTATCTAATCCTTGGGGGTTAGAATGCAGTAAATATAAAACATAATCAGGAAAAGTCTCTTTCCACTTCTCTCTGCCTCCATACTCTGTGTTTGCTCTTATGTATCTTTAGCCCAAAAGGGTTACAAGCTAAAAATAGGTGGAATTCCTAGTTGTCAATTTAATGGTCCCTAGGCCATTATGCAACTCTTTCTAAACTTGGTGCCACCCCTTGGTACTTCTTTGGAGCTCTCCTTAGTCCAAACCACAGCTCAGTCATGTCCTCTTTCTTTTCTTGCTATTTATTTCACAGCAGCTGATTATGCTTAGTTCTCCAGCAGTCTTCTGCACACAGTTATGTTGAGTTTGCCAGCACTGAGTCTTCTGAACTATGGGCTATAAATCATCATGTTATCATTTATTTAGTGATCCAAGGTTGCTTCTTCTAGATAAGACCCAAAGCAATGATATAAAAGGACTTCAATCATAAAGTACAGTGTTGTCAATACTTGAGGACCTAAACTTAGGTGGAACACAGAGTCCAAGGAGAATCATCATCACCTGGAATTGGCCGCTAGGTAATATCTCCTCTCCTCTGAGGGAAGGTTTCTGGATGTGTGCTTGCTTACACATAAGAAAAAGCATTAGCATGTGAAAGAGGCAAAATCTAATGCCTAAGTCAAAAAACCTGGCTGTGTAAGGATTCTATCATGATGGTCATTTATTACAATATGTAATGTGTTATTATTTTTAAGATTGAAAAAGAAAATAATCAGAAATAATATCCACAAAAGCCTTAGTTACATTCAAACATTTTTTTAGTTGTAAATGGACACATACCTTTATTTTATTTATTTATTTTTTTGTAGTACTGAGGATCAAACTCAGTGCCTCAACATGCTAATAAGCAAGTGCTCTGCCACTGAGCCACAACCCCTAGACTCTCACACATGCTTTTAGAACTATATTTCTATACAGCTTTGTTCAAGCATGAGATTAGAATTCACCTTGTTTACTTTTGCTACTCAGTATTAAGTCACACAAGGGACTCAAATTCCAAATGACATTTGTTTTTCCACTTCCCATTATCACTGAGCTGTTTCTTATTTATCTTTTATTGATTGCAAAACCCTAAGGAGAGTGTTGGTTGGTTTTCATTATATGGATCTCATTTTTAAAAGGATTTATATATATTTTTTTCTTTTTTAGTTGTAAATGAATCTTTTATTTATTTGTATGCAGTGCTGAGGATTGAACCCAGGGCCCCACACATGCCAGGCAAGTGCTCTACCATTGAGCCACAACTCCAGCCCCTATATGAATCTCATTTTTAAAATCAATCATTTCACTGAGGAAGCTTAAGGAGTATGAATACAAGAAGTTGATCTTTCAGTCATAACACACAAGAGGCCTTGCAATCTTGACCCATTAAATGGAAGACAAAATCTACTCACTGCATTTTCTGGTCTTTTAACAAGGAAGAATGTCCAGAAAAGTCTCAGAGATACCAGAAATCTCAACACAGAAAACATTACTGCAATGGAGTCCTCTTAGAATCCAAAAAGCTAAGACTCTGGTAATGATCTAGTCTAGAGGCACAAAGTAGTTGATGGAGTCAGAGCTGGAGTCAGAGCTGTCATGTCTCATCTTGCTGCTCATTGTGTTCACTCCTGTATTTGAAAGTTTTCTATATCAACTATTAAAGTCAATTGTGATTATTTGCAGGCACATAATGTCAGCTTTGCTAACACTACCTCAATTCCATTTGATTTCTTTGGATCTACCAAGACTGTATTTGGTTTATTTTTAAAGCCAAGCAGTTTTTTAAAACCTTAAAATATTTCATTTTCAAACCCTAAAAGGCTCTTTATTTAGCCCGTGATGCATATTTGAGTAGTGTTAAATTTATCATTCTGGCAGTACTCACATTGTACTTGTCATTAATTGTGACTCATCAAAGAATGTTTTGATGTTGATTCCTTGGTTAACAGATGGCTCTGTGTAGAGGAATTGAGACATCGAGCTAGGAGGCCCAAGGAAGAGGACTTCTTACATAAGTAATCAGTAGAGGTTGTTTGACTTTGTGAGAAAGCACAGTAGTGGTGGCCAGGGGCAGGGCAGGGTTGGGCTCTGTATGGAGGCAAGGGGAAGCCTCTTTTTCTACTCTGTTCAAAGGGTGGACAAGGGAGTTGATGTCAGTGTTGCTGGTGTGCCAGGTGTGAGCAGGAGTGATACAAATGGCCACAGAGGCACAAAGATGAATGCCAGAATGTCTCTGTTTCTATGGAGTCAGTCATCTAGTAACTATAGTGACAGGGACCACCACACAGAAAGGAACGCAAGCTCCAGCAGAGTTGATACAAGTAAGAACTGAGTGTGGAACCTAAAGCAGCTTAACATAAAGCTTCCTTAAAGAAGATTTGCCTTCCAGAGGCAACAGAAATCTCTCCCCCTTCTTCCTCCTATTTCTTTCAGCTTTCTTGTTTTTTGGTTTGTTTTTTTATTCCCTTCCTAGATTATTTTTGCTCACCTTTAGACCTGGGCCCACTCGTGGTACTCAAAGACCTGAGAGTCCCCAGGACAAAGTCATTCATCACCTTTGTGCCAATTTCCTGTTAGTCATGAATCCAGCATGAGCGATTTTTCTAATAATCTGGGTCCTAGTGTGTGCACAAGTGAGTCATTCTTTGGTGTGACATTTAGTGCTTCTTTAATTGACTTAAGAAAAAGGAAATACACATTGTGTCATTAATGGAACCAAGAGAAACCTGAAAAACAAAATTTGAATTCTCTTAGATACACTCTAGAAATAATCACAAATTATTTGATAGGTACCTACTTAACCTCTTCATTCGTAGAAGTAGGCCAATAATAACGTATACCTTGTGGTGTTATATGAGAATGAGATAAAATGAAATAAGCATAGTGTATGTCTGTGTTTAGGAAGAAAAGTCAATTAAGTACATAGGCAAGGATTTGCTGACTTGCTTCCTAGCCAAAACCAACACAGGAAAAATTATTAGGAAACAAAGCAAACTACTAGTTGAATTAATAATCAATTTAAAAAGGCTGTTTGTGTGTGTTTGTTGTACTGGGGATTAAACCCAGGGGCGCTTAACCACTGACCCATATCCCCAGACTGTTTTTTATTTTTATTTTTGAGACACGGGGCCTTACTAAGTTGCTTAGGGCCTCAGCCTCCTGAGTCACTGGGATTATGGCATGTGCCACACCAGCAAGAAACTGATTAAAAAGAGCACAATATTCAAAATCAAAGTGATAATGCTTTCACCACACATCATTGGGGTGTGACTTCAGTTTTGGGATGCATGTACTGAGAAAAAAGTCAGGTGATAGAAATGCCTGAATGCCTTCTTGAGCAGGAGTGCAGAGAGTAAAGGGTTTGGAGTGGAGAACCTGGACATTAGCCCCTGCTTGACATTATCTGGTCACCTAAGTAGGAATTATCACAAATACCTTAATAACTGGAACGTGACCTCACTCAGTTTTCATGTTTGTTACAAAAAAAAAAAAAGTAAAGAATAATTGTTAGGTTTCTGAGCTTTTGTGGATATGCACTTTGCAAATTATAAAACATATGAACTGATTTTTCCCCATATTTTTATCAGAACATTATACATAATAGTGGGATTCATTGTTATATATTCATACATGCATACAATATAACAATACGGTTTAGTCAATGTCATTCCTGGTATCTCTCCTTTCCCTCTCTTCCTCCCTCTCCCTGGTCCCTTTCTTATTCTCTACGGGTCTCCCTTCTATTTTCATGAGATGCCACATATACACCTTGTTGTTGTTGTTGTTCTCTCCAGCTTCCACACAAGAGAGGAAACATACAACCCTTGTCTTCCTGAGTGGTTTATTTCACTTAACATAATGCTCTCAAGTTCCATGCATTTTCATGCAAATGAGATAATATCATTCTTTATGGCTGAATAAAACTCTGTTGTGTATATATACCATATTTTCTTTATCCATTTATTCCATTAACAGACACCTAGGCTTGTTCCATAATTTGGCTATTGTGGACTGTGCTATTATAAACATAGGTGTGCATGTACCACTATAGTATGCTGACTTTAATTCTGTAGGATAAATACTGAGGAGTGGTATAGCTGGGTCATATGGGGGTTCCATTCCTAGTCTTTTGAGGAACCTCCGTACTGTTTTCTGTAGTGGTTATTCTGATTTACGGTCCCAGTAACAATGTAAAAGTCTTTCCCCCCCCCCACATTATCTTAATTATTTATTATTATTTGTATTCTTGATGACTGTCATTCTAACTGGAGTGAGATGAAATCTCAGTGTAGTTTTGATTTGTATTTCCCTAATTGCCAAAAATGTTGAATGTCTATATTTTTGGCTGTTGTTTTCCCTCTTTTGAAAAGTGTCTGTTCATTTGCCCATTTATTAATTTGGTTATTTGTTTTTGTTTTTGTGGGGTTTTTTGGTGTTAAGTTTTTTAGTTCTTTATATAGTCTGGATACTAATCCTCTATCAGAAGAGTAGCTAGCAAAGATTTTTCTCCTATTCTGTAGATACTCTTTTCATGCTCTTATTTGCTGTGCAGGAGCCTATAATTTGATGCCATCCCCTTTATCAATTCTTGCTAGTATTTCCTGAGCTTTACAGGTCATATTGAGAAAGTCATTACCTATGCCTATGTGTTGGAGTATTGACCTTACATTTCCTTCCAGCAGCTACAAAGTTTCTGATCTATCCCCTAGATCTCTGATCCATTTTGAGTTGACTTTTGTATAGGATGGGATCTAATCTCATTCTTCTACATGTAGATAACCAGTTTTTCCAGCACCATTTGTTTAAAAGGCTATCTTTTCTCCAACGAATGTTTTTGGCACCTTTGTCAAGGATCAGGTAGATGTGTGGGGTTTGTCTCTGTGTCTTCTATTCTGTTCCATTGGTCTGTGCATCTGTGCCATGCAGTTTTTGTTACTATAGCTCTATACTATAATTTGAGTTGGGTATTGTGATGCCTACTGCATTTTTTTTTTAACTTAAAACTGCTTTGACTATTCTGGGTCTTTTATTCTTCCAGTATTTTAGGATTTTTTTTCTACTTCTGTAAAGAATATCATTGGTGCCCCGAGCAGTGGCTAATGCCTGTAATTCCAGCAGCTCAGGAGGCTGAGGCAGGAGGATCAAAGCCAGCCTCAGCAAAAGCGAGGCGCATCAACTCAGTGAGACCTGTCTTTAAATAAAATACAAAATAGGGTTAGGGATGTGGCTCAGTGATCGAGTGCCCTGAGTTCAATCCCTGGTAACCCCCCCCCCAAAAAAAGAAAAATAATATCATTGGTATTTTGATTCCTATTTTTATCCCTTTTATTTCTTCTCTTGCCTAATTGATCTGGCTAGAATTTTAAGTGCTATATTGAATACTAGTGGTAAGAGCAGACATCCTTGTCTTGTTCCAGATTTTAGAAAGAAATGCTTTCAAGCTTTTCTCCATTTACTATGATGTTGGCTTTAGATTTGTTGTATATAGCCTTTATGATGTTGAGGTAAGTTTCTTCCATCCCTAGTTTCTTAAGTGTTTTTATCATAAATGGTTGCTGAATTTTGTCGAAAGCTTAGTCTTCATCTATTGAGATGACTGATTTTTGTCCTTAATTCTGTTTATATAGTGAATTATATTTATTGATTTGCATATGTGGAATACAAATCAGCTTTTTAAGAAAATAATGGAAGTAGATATTTTCTCCCCTCAAAAAACTGATTTAACTGCCCCAAGATATTATAGCAAAAGAATATATAAAACGCAGATGATGGTAAGTCTTCACTTTTATAGATGATAAAATGTTGTAGAGATGAAAGGAAAAAAAGGTCTAACCATTAAGTTGTCTTAACAATGGTCAGCTCTTAATGGATATTAGTATTCCTACCTTGCTTGTACCTGAAGTTCATAGATTTGTAATTTCCAGCCTTTTTGGACAGATACACACAAATAACAAATGAAAATGATATAAAATTGATTTTGTTTGATGCTTCAGAATGTTACAAAGTTAAGGCTAAAGAACACTAACATAAGCAAATATATTTTAGAATTGTTTTAGTTGACAAATGACCCAGGAACAGGGTCACAGACTGACTGGGTTTTTTTGAGATTTCTCCATTCAATTTATTTTTCTTCTTTGAGCAGATGTTTCTAAATAAGCAAGATGTTGAGAACTTTGGAGCAAAAAATATGTCATCTCACATCACGTGCATTCTAATTAGTTTGGTTTTATTTATTTATTTTAATATTTCCCCACAAAATAGCTGGATTTAAAGGAAGTAAATGAGAAAGAAAGTTCTCATTTCCTTTCTGATGAGCTGTTTGTGTGAGAGCTGATTTAGCACCTTCAATACTTGAAGGTACTTAAGGGAAAAAAATTGTGTCTGGATTAAAACATTAAAAATAGAAACATAAATTCCAAGATTAAGTCCCTTGAGTTATTTGACATTTGAAGTAATTTCCCCAAAGTAATTTCCTTTGTGAAGGTTTATAAATTTATGAGAGATAATACCTTATCCTGCCTAGAGAGTCTTGTGTCAATTAAGAATAAACAAGATTAGAAAAAACCAAGCATTAGTTTGGAAATGGATCTACTCTAAGTGTGATGAAATCATATTCAAATTACTTGGTGAAATAGTGAGTGTGAGCCTCACTACTAATCCTCCTTCTTATTCAGGACTTGATAATTGTAGCTATGAGTGATTTTCTAAATAGTCATTGTTTGCATGTACTGGTTACTTAGCCTCATGTCTTTGACTTATTTGTGGGAAACTTCCCACCAATACCTAAACCCCAAACAGATCCTCAGTTATCCATCTGAAATTCTGAAAACACTTTGGTTCTCTTGGGCCACCAAAGAAAGGACCATGCCCCAGGAAACCTATCTCTGAAGTTTCTGTTTCATCCTTGTGACATACTCAAGAGACAACCCACTGGAAAATGTACAACATAGAAAAGATTTATAGGAGGATAATATATATTTCCCCAGAGGTTGGTTGTGTATAAAATCTATTAAGAAGTTAGTTATATGCTTAACAAAAACAAACTTCATTCTGGTTGGATGGTTTAATAATACACACACAC
The DNA here is from genome assembly GCF_001458135.2 of Marmota marmota marmota. Taxonomy (NCBI): domain Eukaryota; kingdom Metazoa; phylum Chordata; class Mammalia; order Rodentia; family Sciuridae; genus Marmota; species Marmota marmota. Next base: position 34,811,331 of record NW_026000229.1, read on the forward strand.
AAAAAAAATGAACCTTTTTACAAAGCAGATACCTTTCATCAATTTCTGTATAATGTTGTACATCCTTACAAATCAAACTTTCAGGTGTTCATTATAGCAACCTTACATGATCAACAAGAAATTCCTCATGACAACTAGATCTCCGTTTGGCTTTCTTTTCTTGGTCAAATGCTCAGTATTTTTGGTTTGAGATGAAAACTTTATTTTAAGCCTGAGAGAGCAGTTGACTTGCCCTTGGTCTAATGATACTGAGCAGCTGCCAAAGCCTGTTTTACATCCATGGGAGAAGACTATCCCTAGAGAGGGGACATGTAACCCATGCATGTCTCTTTCAAGATGTCTCTTTGGGCCCATATCAAGAAATGAACTTTCCAAGGGTAGGGAGAAATCTCTGACATTTTGACTACCCTGCTGTGCACAAAGGATATGTCCTGTTAGAGAGTTGAGTCTTTGAGAAAATTCTTATTCTTTAATTTGCATTTTCATTGCACCTAAAGCTGAAGACAAATTTTGTTTTGTTTTGGCAAAATAAACCAAAGACAAATAAATGTAATCTCATATATGGTGAACTGCCATTTCTTCTAAGTTGCAGAATCAAAAGAGGCTTGATTTACTATGAAGGATGTAGGAATAGGAGGCATGGTCCCTTTAGATAAGAATAATTATAATCAGCTCCCATTTTCTGATTATTTACTGTGTGACATACTTAGCTTGTTATCTAGCACATAGAGGTACTCAATAAATAGTTGTTAAATGAAGGGTGCTAGGTGCTAATACTAGGCACTTTATATCATTTGTCTCATTTAATCTCACATGAAGATACATGTGTATCTTCATGATGTACAGATGAAACTAAGACTCACAGAGGTTAATTGACTTGTTTTAGGGTAAGTATGGCAGCCAAGATTCCATACTCTTCTGATTCCGGAGCCTGTACATTAAGTACATATCCGTCTACATAGATAGCCTTTGTGCTCACGATCTCCTCAGATTGTTACTTGTTTCAGACTGTCTCATTGCCATTACTATACTGTCCTTGTCAGATTTACTTAAATGGTATGTTCAATTGATCTGGGCATTTTCTAAACCTCTCTCTCTTACCCTAGAAATACACTATCTTATTTACAAAATGTTCTTCCTATTATTCTTAGAGCATCTTAAATTGTATCATCCCCAGAAAGCCTTCCCTGAATATTTGGCATTTTTCCTGAGACTACAACAAGCCCAACTGCCTTTTTATTTATTCGTTATTTCAATATTTATTCTTCCCCCTCCAAATTTACTAACTTCTTGTTTTTGTTTAGTCAACATTTTCGAATCATAGAGTTTTAGAACTAGCTGAAACCTCAATAATTTGACCTCACAGTTTATCCAACTTTCTTAGATCACACCTTTGAGAGATGAAGGTTTTGTCTCTGCAGTTGTGATGGATACTCTTGGCGGTGATCAAGACTGCAGGGAAGAATATCACAGAGGCACTGTGAGAGGCCCAACACAGAATTCAGGAGGAAAGTAACTCACATCTATTGATGTGCTCCATGTGTTTATGTGTTTATGGAGTGTTTATGGAGTACTCATTCTGGTCAGGGCATTATTGCCAGGGATTGGGTGGCTAAACAATGAGTGGGAAACAGTCCTTGCCCTCAAGGAGCATACTCTAAAAAGGGCTTTGAGAGAATGAACCAACTATACAAATATCTCATAAAAAAAGACTTGAGGGCTGGAGTTGTAATTCAGTGGTAGAGCACTTGCCTTGCAAGTATGAGGCACTGGGTTTGATCCTACCACCACATAAAAGTCCATAACAACTAAAAAAAATTACAAAAAAAAAGATATGATATTAGAGATGAATGCTTTGAGCATTGAAAGGAAGGAAATATGGCTAGTTGGAAGGAATAAAAATAGTAGCCCATCTTGGACAACATAGTGAGACCCTTCTCAAAAATGAAGCAAGCAGCTGCCAGGCCTAGTGACGCACAATTATAATCCCTGCTCTACTCAGGAGGCTAGGCAAGAAGATCTCGAGTTTGAGGGCAGCCTTGGCAAAGACCTTAGTGAGAGCTTGTCTCAAAATAAAAATGTAGGTCAGTGGCAGAGCACCCCTAGGTTCAATCCCAGCACCAAAAAACAAACAAACAAAAAAAACAATTCCATGAAGACTTGAGTTTCATCTTGGGCCTTGCAGGCCTAAGATGGTGGGATCAGTCCTGTTAAAGGGCATGGAGTGCTCCCTCTCATCCCATTAGACAAGGCTATTTCTCAAAGTCAAAAGAAGGTGGATGTTGCAAGTGCCAAACTGTAGGAAGAGTTGCTACAGAAATGTCATAGTTGCAAAGTAAAATGTCATAGTAGTTGTTCAGATATGGTGAGCCAGGATGAGTCAACTCCTTCCCCCTACACACATTATCACCCACGAATTTTGGGATGGTGTTGGGGCAAGTAAAAGGCAACCCCATTTACCTTGGTTGAGTCATTCTTATGCCTACTCTTCAATATTACTCATCTGACTTTGCCCTCCCCCACTCTTACTTTGTTCCTTCACTCAGCCCCTGTATTAGGGGTAGGGAAGCACATAGAAGCAACTGAATAATTTGGAGTCTATAAATGTAACCTTTGAGTCACCGTCCCACAGTGCTACAGTGGGCCAGGGATAGTGCCCAGAGCAGCAATGAGCTTGCCCATCTGCTTCAGGCCTCATCCCTCTTAGCAGGCTCTATCTCCAGAGTGTAGACAGAGGCGTCTGACCCAGACGAATGCTCTGGCTCACAGTCTGTGCAGTTCTTTGCCAGTCTCCAGTGACAGCATGAGAGCAGGAAGGGATGAGAAGTGCACAAACTGAATAGCTCTTTTCCTGATGAATCTGCATTGAGTCTGGGCACTGACAACACTTGGCTGAGGAGCTGTGTTGCCATCATGTGCAACTCAGCTGTGCCAAATTTCCTTTGTAATGATCATTCCACCCAGGGTCCTTTCCCCTCCTCCATACTCCACCTTGGCATTTCTGTGCAAAGCTCTGAGAACCCAGGTAGCACAGAACTTTTGCATAGAATGAGTGCTTAGGTAAGTTTCAAGAAACCTGGAAACTGGTTCCAACTGTGCCATAAACTTTAGGCAAGTCAGTCAACATCTGTGAGTTACTTTTTTGCTCATTTGACAGATAAAAAGAGTACCCATCATACTGGTCCCGGTGAATTTTGTGTCTGAGGCTGTCAAATTACATAAGAGCTGAGAATACCCTTTGAAGGGTTAAGATATGCTAAGTATTGTCATTACTGGAATCTTACTGTTAACACACCTCAGTGCAAATAATACCACTCGTGGAAGTAACAATGAAAGGTACAACGTGGAAACTTGCTAAGTGTTCTTTCTGTTTACACAAGGAGTGTAAATTACAGCTAAGGCGTGAGGTTATTGTTGTTGTAAGGGAAGTGATTGTGAGGGACAGATACAGTAAACAGCGAAAAAGGATCTGCAAGGTGTACTGAGCAATACAGTCTATGAAAGTTGACTATATAGAACAGTTTCAGCTGAGTAGAACATAAGAGTAGAAATTCTCTATTTGTGTTTTCCTACTGCTGACTGACCAAGCCTTCTTTTCATTGCTGATCTTTTGGTTTTGGAGAAATAGTGATACTTACTCCCTAATTCTGCCCTCCCCCCCACCACCACCTTCCTCCTCCATCACTAAGGACTGGGCCATCGGTGAAGGATGGTATCTTAGTCTGTTTTTGGTTGCTGTAACATAATACCTGGAGTTTTATAAGGAAATGAAGTTTATTCATAGTTGAGAAGTCCAAGAGCATAGCACCAGCATTTTTTGGTTTCTGGCAAGACCCTTATGATGCTGCACGTATGGCAGAAAAGTGGGCACAATTGGAAGCTGACCCTACTGTATCCAAACCATAGCAAATGGGTATGCTACCATGGGGGAGTTACAGAAAGGAGCCAGCAAGGACTTTTTTTTTTTTTTTGGTACTGAGGATTGAACCTAGGAACACTGAACCGTGGAGCCACATCCCCAGCCCTTTTTTTATACTTTAAGACAGAGTCATGCTAATTTGCTTAGGGCCTCACTAAGTTGCTGAGGCTGGCCTCAAACTCTTGATCCTTCTGCCTTAGCCTCCAGCCACTGGAATTACAGGTGTGCACCACCATGCCGGCTAGTAAAGACTTTTAATGCCGTGGTCCTTTCCCCTCCTCCATACTCCACCTTGGCATTTCTGTGCAAAGCTCTGAGAACTCTTCCTCAAATGACGAGACTGTGCTGTGTGTCCTCTTAATTAAATTCTTTCACTGGACAGGCCTGGTAGGGAAGTCTGGTCTGTGGTCTTGTGTTTTATATCCCTGGGGAAGCTCTGTGCTGCTTCTTCCCACAATCAAAAGCAGGATTACAAGTAGAGAAGAAAGTCATTCTTAGAGAAACATGGGACAAAGCCTCATTGGAACTGGTCCCCCAGCAGGAGGGCTGAGGCCCATCTTCCTAATTTAGATGACTACTCAAGACCAGATTTAACTTCTTTCTCAGCTAGGCTTTTTTTTTTTTTCCTTTATTCTACTTTCTGCTGACCCACAGTTTTCCTCAAGGAACCAAACAAACTATTTTTGTCTCCATCCCCCCCTCTTCTCCTGTGTTCTTCTCCTGGATGAATTGTCCAAGGTTCCCAGCAAAGCTGCCTTCAGTAGCCAATAACTGAGTCTGCCTGCAAGCTGCCCGCATGACTGCACACTAGCCACACATGTCCCTTTGGCCATTCCAGCTAAAGTAGTCCCAACTCAGAAGCTGCAGGCTCCCCCCATTTTTTTCAGGTACCATTTTCTTGAGAAATCTCAAGAGAGTTCAGCACTCATCCCTGGGTGCAAGTCTGCAGTGCCAAAGCCTCAGTCACCCAAGCGTATCCTCTGCATGATGGCTGGGCTCCCAGACTATCCAAAATGCAGCAGTGCACCAAGGGAGATAGTCTTCCGAGGTTTTAGTAGTTTGCAGTATCCTGATAAGGAGATTTTATTCCCTCCTTGCTGGCAAAGTTATATAGAGTAATTACATAAGTACTGCTGTGACACTGGGTGGAATCTCATTAAAACTGTATAAGGAACAATTGAGTTGTGGTAGAGAATATTCACTTTATACCCGTTGACTATAATCCATGTAATAGAACATTGGCCTGAGCATAAATACTGGTGTTGTCTGGCTTCCTGATATAATGTATTTGGAATATATATTTAGTGCAGGATTTGCTTATGTGGGGCATGATAAGAAGTCATTATGGGGCAGATCCAGAGTTTCCCACCTGGTGAGGAAGTTGCTCGCTGTGCAGAGCAGATTGCTCTTTGATTTTTTTACCCCTCCTAGGAGAGCCACTTGGCCAGCTTGGTTGGGACACTCTGTGGCAGTCTGACCACATGGCAACTCTGAAACATACAGATGCATGCACAAACTCAAGCCCAGAAGAATGTGTCCCTGTGGACTTCAGTTGAACATAGTCTTTCACCCAAGGTGGGTGAGAGGCCAGGCAGAGTAGAATTTGTTGTTCTTTTATTTTAAAAGAAATAGTAGCACAGCCTTTTTTACCATAAGTACCATAAGGTTGTTTTGTTGATGGTATGTGAATTGCCTCTTTTAAAAAATATTTTTAGTTGTAGATGGACACAATAACTTTATTTTATTTGTTTATTTTTTATGTGGTGCTGAGGATCGAACCCAGTGCCTCACACATGCTAGGCAAGGGCTCTACCACTGAGCCACAACCCCAGCCCCTGAATAGTCTATTTAGCTATACTGAATATCTCTCCCCACAACAGATAAGAGACATTCTAAATAGTTTGCTGACCTGGCAACCTTGTAACCTCAAAAGCACTGAGGGCAAAATACCTAATACACCCTGACCATTTTCTGTGGATGGTGTGTTTTCACAGACCCTATCACATCTCATTTGTGGAGGATTCAATCCATTTTTAATTATCCAGAGCACAAACTTTAATATTTAAAGCTTAAGAGCATCATAAATTATTTATGAAATATTTTTATTACAAAAATATTACATCATGGAACATTTAGAAACTAAGAGAAAAATCCTCTTGACCTAACTTTAGCACCTTAGTACACTGATGTTATTATCATTTAGTCTTATTTTCTTCTAGTCCTCTTCTTTTTTCTTTTTTTTAAGGGGGGGTGGGGTGGGCAGTACTAGGAATTGATCACAAGGGCACTCTATCACTGAGCTACATCACCAACCCTTTTTTTTTTAAATTTCTTTTGTTAGATGCTGCTGGATCTCTGTTTTATTCATTTATTTATGTGTGGTGCTGAAAATCAAACCCAGTGCCTCACACATGCTAGGCAAGTGCTCCACCACTGAGCCACAACCCCAGCCCTCCTGTCTCAGCTTCCTGAGTTGCTGGAGTTACAGGCACATGCCACTGCACCTGTGTCTATGCATTCTGGTACATGTAATCATAACACTACACTTTTTTTATTTTTTTATTTTTGTTTCTAGATAGGATATGGCTGTGTTGCTCAGGCTGGTCTTGAACACCTGGGCTCAAGTAATTTTCCCAACTTGGCCTCCTGAGTAGTTGGGACAACAAGCACATGCCACTACACATTTGTAAGGTGCTTTTCCTCCGTAGGTCTTCAGACTGTCCCACCTGGATTTTATCTGAGCTCATTCAGTGTTTAAAGGATAGAAATCAAGATTAATCAACCTCTGTTTATATGAAGGACATTATATTGAAGAGTCTGAATCCCTGTTGTTAAAAGTCAGTGTCACTTTGCCTGTAATAAAAATACCAAAACAATGGAGGGGGAAGCATTCAACTGTTAAACACCCAGCTTCTCTCTCTTTTGTTAAAACAGCTGAGCAAGGCAGCTGGAGTAAACCATTTGAGAATCTGGAGATTGCTGTCACTGGTAAGGATGTCCCAGCTGTGCCCTGTGGTTGAAGTTATCATCATTGTCTCAGGATGCCAAGTCCCAAGCTGAGCTCACACTAGGGACTTGAATCTGTCTAATAGGAGCATGACCTCTGCCTGCGTCATTTAGGAGCCTCGGGTGAAACAGTAGATATAAGATATCAGCTGATACCTCTCTTAATGTAACCCTGCCCAAAGGAATGACTGTGTGTGTATGTATATATGTTCAAGCATGCTTGACATAACTGAGGATACAGAATCATCTCCCCCACAGAACTGTCATAATTTTTATCCTAGTGTGGTTTATACATGTGTGTTCATCTATGTGAATGCATGTTTTAAATAGATGTGAAACCAAGCTCTTCCCAGAGTAGGTTCTGCTCCTTTTTCTTAAGGAGAATGGCAATGGATTTAGGATTTATAAAAGGAGGCATATATCCCTCCTTGGTCACATTCTGCTTCCTGCCTTAACCCACCAAAACTCTCCATTTCTAGAAGCACTTCTAGCCTACATGGCCTCTGTCATACACAACCAGTTTTCATGGCCCCATCAGAGATCTGAATAGCTTTCTTCAAAGCTGCACCAACCCTAGGAGAGCTGAGTTCCCTCAGCCTGCTCACATGTATAGGACAGCCCCCTAGCATTCTTGCATACCAAGAAAGAAGAAGGAAACCTTGGAGAAACTGAGGCATGCTTGTATTGAGCAGCTCATCCATCATGATGAGCAGTACAAGTTCCAGAGCTCCTAGCTGCCTGACAAGTGCTCCTCTCAAGCCATGGAGCATGCAAATGCCTTCTTTTCCTCTCTCATCTTTTCTTTTCTTTTCTTTCTTTTTTTTTTTTTTTTTTTTTTTTTTT
>NW_026000229.1:34821696-34823976 GCF_001458135.2 Marmota marmota marmota
TTTTTTTTTTTTTTTTTTTTTTTTTTTTTTTTTTTTTTTTTTTTTTAAGCAAGTGGAGCTCCCTGAAGTGCACTTACTCTCCAAATATGTACACAGCAGGACGTGAGAGATCACTTCTGTCTGTAATGGATGCCTTGTGTCCAAGGTGTTTTCCTGAGTATTGTGCTCTTCAATTTAGGACTCCTAATGCATGATTAATGTGTGTTTAAACAGTCATTGCCTAATCGGACTGCTTCACCTTAGGGACACCGGTGAGTACACAAAGCAGACTTACAGAAAACTCCATTGACATGCGCACAATGATCTGACAACTCCAGTGTTGTATAAGTGAACATTCTGAGGCTCAGATGGTGCCTGTCCAGTCCTGCAGTTTCCACTGAGTTGCATATGATTTTCAGAGACTGGATTCCCAGAACCATTTGTTTAAGTCAGGTTATTTTTTGCTTTTTTGTTTTAGCATAAACCAAGCAAGGTCCTATGAGTTCCAGAGAGACTTGTTGTGGGTCCTACTTGATGGATGCTTACAGTCTAGTAGGAAACAGATGTATGTGTGAATTATTTTATCCCTGGGTAGAAAGTGAGGAGGATCTTAAAACTGATTTACAAAGGGAGGGAAGGTTCATTCCATTGTGCAGGGGACTCACAATCACTTAGGACTTGCAAACTGCTGTGGGGGTTGGGGTGCCTCTTAGGGGCCGGCACAGCCTTTCCCAGCCATCCACATAGGCTACCAGAGTGGTGTGTGGGCCTGTTGAGTTCCCTGCTGGTTTTACCTACGGACCAGAGGAGCCCTCTATCCTGCTTGCTTTTCTTGGCCTCCATGGCTATGAAACAGAAGCATCCTCTAAAAAGATTCTCTAAGTTCTTGATTTTGATTCACAAAAATGAGATTTGAACCTAATGATCTGTGGACAAATGGCAAATAGGAAAGAAAGACTAAGGTGGCTCACTCTGAACATTTGGGTCATTTTCATTTCATCTCATTTGCAACCCATCAGGGTCCTTAGAAGATGTGTGTGTGATTCATCATATTATCTGAAACTTTTAAATGAGTCATGCCTGAAAAATGGATGAGGACTTTTGCTCTGAGAGATGTTACAGGAACTGTACAAGCCTGTCCTTTTCTGAAAATTCTTAGAACTGGTTGCTTATAGTTAGAACCTTGAAAAAAAGTGGGAACTTGGCTTAAAGATATATATATATAGAGAGAGAGTATTAGTATGTGTATGCATTTATATATACTTTGAAAAATGGTTTATTTTTATGGAAACCATTTTAGAAGTTAGGCTTATAATCGCTAAATGATTCAACCACCAAATTACTGAAATCTTCCCCTCAAGGAGTATTTGACATTTAGTAGAAATTCTATATAATGGAATGAATATGCAAAAAAAAAAAAAAAACCAAAAAAATCTGAATAGATTTTTAGTTCTTTAACTTCCTCATATTTGGATTTAGAAGGAAAGATGGCTTCAGGTAGGCTCGTTATTTGTTTCTTTTGCCTAAAAATAATGGTAAGTGGCGAAGACAAACACTGAAGACTCAAGGCTGCTTCTGCTGTATCTTAACTGATTTCCCAGGCAGCAGCCAAGTGTGAGAGTACAGTATACCTTCAGCCCCCCTTATCTCCTCAAGTTGGTTGTTTTGGGTTATTTTGGAAAATGCCAGTGACACAATGATTATATACTCAAGTTCCATAAACTGTTTGTAGTCTCTTACTGAGAAAATTGCCCACCTCTGCGCTTTAGTTTTCCCATCTGTATAATGGATGTGATGACGGTACCTGTCTTCTAAGTGTGTGGTGGTAGTGGAAGAATACATGTGCCATGAGGACACCATGCTTGACTCGTAGTTAGCACTCAGCCAGCCTCAGCTTCCTTTCTCCTTCCCTCCCTACCCTCTTGTTCAGCGTGCCACCTATGGGAGGATAATCCCAAAGACAGCTATTTAAAAATTGTCAGCCTGGCCACCTAGTTAGTTTCTCCCAACATCTAAGGTAAAGTTTAAAGTACTTTAAATGTAGAAGTTTGAAATATAGCAGGGTTTGAGTTATGTGTGAATTTTCATGCATCTCAGCTGCTTCTGTCTCATTAGTAAGCAGAATTGAATTTATGAAAACTGAAGCTTTCCCCGGACTCTGCACTCTCTGTCTGACCTGATGAGCAGCTGTGCTGTCCCTGGGGTGTTTCTTGTTCCTATGCTTTTCTGACTGCCACCAACTTGGTCAGTGATGTAAATCACTCCTTCCCCTGTCTCCTTCTCTCCCTCCCTCCCTACCCC
>NW_026000229.1:34824261-35024615 GCF_001458135.2 Marmota marmota marmota
TCCTCCTCCTCCTCCTCCTTCTTCTTCTCTCTCTCTTTCTTTCTTTCTTTTTCTTTCTTCTGTTTCTCATGCCTTTCCATTCCTTGAAACTGCCTTAAAACCAGGAATCATAATCATTTAAAAATCAAATTTAGAATTTCAAATGGATTTTCTTTTGCAAATCACTTTTTCTAAAACACTTAAGTGTATAGAAAGACAGTTTTAACTTGATTTTTGCCTAACTTAAAGTTATCAACTGAAATTGTGATGATAGGTTCTAAATATATGGAGTTTGAAACACAGTTTAAATGGAAATTTTTGTAGCCATGCATGGCCTTTTTGTAATCTACCAAAAATATGTTTCCTAACCAGTATTCTTACATATACTTTCAGACCAATGTATGATACTGGCTAAAAATGAGCTATTCAGGACCTTTAGTTAGGAAATTCAGATCTTAAAGGCTATCGTACAATGAAACAGCTTGTTTATGTACCAATATTCATTAAATTCTATTCAAGTTATAACTTTAAAAATTGTCTTTTATAGGTGTAGGGACAGTGGTTTCCTTTTCTTTTGGACCAGTTCACCCCACATTGACAAGATGTTTGATAATTTAGAAGCTTGTACTTTTTTAGCTTATGGGTAAACTGAGAGAAGTAGTTTACTATTTGAAAGGGGTTACCCAGTGTTTTTAAGACTAAAATTGCCTATGAGACTTCCAAAGTGTCTGCTTTAATTAACGTTAGGAAATAAATTAACTGAGCCATTATTTAGAGTGTGTCTATTTTTAAAAATGAGCTTGGAGTGTTTGAGGAACAGTTGGAAGCCATGAGACTACCTCAAAAGGAGAAGGGGGATGGAAGAGAGGAAGGTGAAGACCAGCACCTCTTCCATCCCTGGAGCCTGCCTATTGAATGGGACTCTCTAAATCCCTTCCCTCAAGCAGCCCAGACCCTAAAACTTCCCTCCTGACAACACAACCCAATCCTCCCTCCCCCAAGACTCCAAGACATGTTTTTCATGTTTTGAGTTTACACTGCTAAGTTAGAGATACCCCAGAGGTGTAAAGAGACTGAGAGTGGTTCTTCATCCGAAAAATGAAACTCTTAGAAATCATGGGTGTAAATGAAGCACTTTGCACATGGAACTCAGAATGCCTTCCCTTCCTAGGTTACTTCCACATGTATATGAGCACATAAATATGTCAGAAGAAAACCATCAAATTGTGAGTGTTTACTATCATGCTCCACATCACAGTGCTGGCTCCTGCACTGGCACTGTTTGGCTAGTCTGCCTTTGTCGTGAGGATCAGAGAGATGGATACAGCTGGCAGATTTGGAGCAGTTATGAACTTTGTCTTTAGAAAAGAAAAGAGAAGAGAGCAAGGAGACTGGATAGGACTGGAAGAGGGAGACCTGGGAGGAAGAGAGATTGGGGTGGCAGTCAGAGGAAATAAGGCTTTGGAAAGATATTTTAAAAGAATATGGTGAAAGTTTTGTTCTACTATGCAGCGTGTCCCCATGATCCTGTCCCTACACAGTCATCACACAGGTTGCATGAGGATTCAGTATGTTCAGAGTGGGGAGGCATCTGGTTGTGTGTCCATGATGCTTCACTTTTTTGTGTGTGAGCTCAGGGACCCAGTACCTACTTCATCTGTAATGACATTCTAATGTACCAGATAAAAGTAATGTCATGTTTTTAAAATTTAAGTTGAAGCCCTCTGAGCAGTAGTTTAAATCAGTTCCCCTCTGCTTATAGCTGTCTGTGACTTTGACTTTTAATACTCTTTCTAGTTATTTGTATTAAGGAACAATTTTATTTTTAAAATGACAAACTCTTTAGGGGCTGGGGTTGTGGTTCAGCGGTAGAGCACTGGCCTAGCATGCGCGTGGCCCTGGGTTCGATCCTCAGCACCACATAAAAATAAATAAAACTACAACTAAAAAATAAATATTTTTTTAAAATAAATATTTTTTGAAGAAGGCAATTTCTGCTTTCTGTAATAACCAAGTACATCCTATTAAACCAACTTTTCCACAGGTAACTGTAAATACTGGGCAAAATATAACACTACTAAGGCATGATAAAAAGCAGAATTTAAGTAGGGTCTACTCTTGCAAGAAAGGAATGGCAGTGGCTAACTTTCCCAGTCATGTATGGCTTTCAGCTTGAGGGTGTGTCCTATCTGGTAACATATAAGGCAGCTAAAGCTTTCAGATATCACAGTTTCTGTCAAACCCGCAGAGGCCAGCATTCAGGAGAACTGCAGCATGAGGAAGAAAGGGGAGGGGCAGACAGAGGAGCCCCAAACTCTGCCCAAATCTCTGGCTGACCTTTAAACTATTCATACTTGACATTGATTCCCAACTACACCTAAAATAACTGAGACTTGAATAATGTTTATATTTTTCCAAGTAGCATCTCATTATAAAAATCAAGAAAATTAATTATTGGTTTATTGAACACTTACTTTAGAAAAACACTATTTTCATTAAGTTCTTGGGACTTTTGTCTTTGTCAACCAAAAGCCCTTAAGAGCTCCATTCTTTGAGGGTGTCATTTCAGAGTCAGCTCATTGAATGCTTTCTTAGTGCAAGCTGTGTGCTGAAGAGCTCAAATGTCACTGGGAGGTTAACACATGCACATATGAAACATTCAGTAACAGGTCTCATTTGATGCCAAAGAATATTTGGCATAGGACTTCTCACTATGCCATAGCAATTAAGAAAAATCAACATGTATGCTTGGAAACTCCTGAGATAAATAGATAAGATAGCCCTTCAGTACTGAGGATTGAACCCATGGATGCTGTACCACCAAGCTACATTCCTTTATATTTTTTATTTGAGATAGGGCTTTACTAAGTTGCCCAGGCTGGCCATGAACTTAGAATCCTCTTGCCTTGGCCTCCGAGTAGCAGAGATCACAGTTGTGTGCCACCTCCCTTAAAGGTATATTCATTTTCTATGGCTGCCGTTAACAAAAAAATTATCACAAACTAAGTGGCTTGAAATGACAGAAACTTGCCGTCTCACAGTGCTGAAGGCTGGGAACTTGAAATCAGGGTGTCAGCAGGACCCTGCTCCCTCTGTGGGTTCTAGGGACAAATGCTTCCTTGCCTCTTCCTAGCACCTGCTGGTCCTTGCCATTCCTTGGTCTCTGCCTCTGTCTTCACACCACTGTGTTTCTTCTTTCTGTGTCTGTGTCTACATGGTGTGTGGACCTAGCCAAATCCAGTGTGACCTCATCTTACCGATGATACCTGCACAGACCTCATTTCCACATAAGAAAACATTTTAGCCAGACACAATGGCACACACCTGTAATCCCAGCAACTCAGGAGGCTGAGGCAGGAGGATCACAAGTTCAAAGCCAGCCTCAGCAACTTAGCAAGACTCTAAGCAGTTTAGCAGACCCTGACTCAAAATAAAAAATAAGTGCTCACTTCGGCAGCACATATACCAAAATTGGAACGATACAGAGAAGATTAGCATGGCCCCTGTGCAAGGATGACATGCAAATACGTGAAGCATTCCATATTTCTGAGTGCAGCTAAAGCAGCAGAGGTGATTCTGCGTGTGAACAACATCATCAAAGCAGCACCAAGGAAACGAGTCCCTGATCACCATCCCTGTTAAACATTTCCAAAAGCTGTTGATCTCTGGACTACTCATAGCAAAGTTCTGTTTAAAAGACTTCAGCCTTTAGAAGAAAACTGTAGAATTGATGGCTGGCTGTGCCCATTACATCCTTAAGTTTGGATGTTAGCTGACCTCCTGTTTTAACATGGGGTCTAATTTATTTCCTGTTTCATTTTCCTTAAAATTCAGTTGATTTAAAAGTTCATTTCTCACGGCATGCATTAAAATTTTGAATGACTAAAAAATAAATAAATAAAAAATAAAAAGGGCTGCAGAGGTTGTGGTTCGGTGGTACAGCACTTGCCTCGCATGTGTGGGGCACTGGGTTTGATTCTCAGCACCACATAAATAAATAAAATATAGGTATTGTGTCCATCTACAACTAAAAAAAATTTTTTTTAATGCTTAAAAAAGGGGGATTCTGGAGATATAGCTCAGTAGTTAAGCGTCCCTGGGTTCAATCCCTGGTACCAAAAAAGAAAAAAAATAGAAGATCATATTCTTAGGTTTTGGGTACACATGAATTTGTGGAGATACTAATCTGCCCAGTACAGCAGGAAATTAAAAATAATGTGAAATATTCATGGTCTTAAAGTTCTGCATCTGCCTAATCCCTAATATTTAACTCTATTTTATGAAACACCGTTGTTCACAAAAGTATATTGTTATTATTAACACCTAATTATTCATGACCCATTCATATTTTGATTTTTATAAATTGTCATTGAAAGTCACAAGTATTTTATGTCATTGTAAAACATTTAAAATTAAGTCATCACTAAGTAACTCTGTCCTTCTTCCTGTCTCTCCTTGGTAAAAAACGATCATGGACACACAGTTTCATTGTTCCAAATGTGTAAGATTAAATGCATTTTGGGGAAGAAGATATTTTTAAAGCAAAGCCATTCCATTAAGTAGACCTAAATTTAGATTGCCAGAGCCTTGTAGACACTGAAGAGCAAGTGTTGAAACTCATTAATGAGTTCCACACTGCTGCAGCTAAACTGCCTGCCTCTCAGCAGTAGCCCTTGCACTAGTTTGCTCCAAAAGAAGGAGTGCACAGATGTCTGAGGGACTCTTATCTTCAAGGCTATCGTTTCAGGTATTAGTTAAAATTTCACATTCTTGACCTTCACAATTCTTAAATCATGAATTCCTAGCAACCATAATCTGTAAAAGAAAAAAAAAAGCATATTTACACATCCCCTAATAACAAGTCAAAGATTATTAACTTAAAATATTTAATTCAACTCAGAAGAACCAAAAATGAAACATTCACTCCCTCCACCCCTATACCTGCAAGCCCAGCTTTTTCTGACAATATCCCTTAAAAGAGAAAACATTTTATAGCTGGCGAGGCTAATTTGACAATATATATGAGTGCCAGTAATTCTCTTAATATAATTCTTGAATAAAAATCTTAGAGGTGAAGGAGCTGGGAATATAGCTCAGTTCATAGAGTGCTTGCCACGAGTGCACAATGCCCTGGATTCAATCCACAGCACCACAAGACAAACAAAAAAAGAATTTTAGAGGTGAGAAAACACTGCCTCCAAAGTTCCTGATGATGGGCTAACTCCAGATGTATTGTATTTCAGATCTGGAATTGACTCTATTTGGTGTAAAAATGATCACCAATACATAAGACTTAATGTTACTGTTAAGACTGGGCTGAGTTAACAGGAGCAACTCCTTAGTTTTCTGTGTGGAATTAGTTTCAGTTCTGTAGGCCATTCTAGATAAAGAGCACTTCAAATTGTATCTGTTAGACATGACTTTTTTGGAGGGAGGGAGCATACCAGGTTGAACTCAAGGGCACTCAACTCCTGAGCCACATCCCCATCCACAGCCCTAATTTATATTTTATTTAAAGACAGGGTCTCACTGAATTGCTTAGCACCTCACTTCTTTTGCTGAAGCTGGCTTTGAACTCAAGATCCTGCCTTAGCCTCCCGAGCCACTGGGATTACAGGCATGCACCATCACACCTGACTAATGACTTTTATTTTTGCAGCTTCGATTCAATCCAGATTCATTTAGATTCATTTCTTCTCTCTCTCTCTCTCTCTCTCTCTCTCTCTCTCTCTGGTACTAGGGATTGAACCCAGGGGCACTTAACCACTGAGCCACATCCCCAGCCCTTTTTACTCTTTATTATGTCTCACATCATTGATTAGGGCCTTGCTACATTGTTGAGACTGGCTTTGAACTTGCAATCCTCCTGCTTCAGCCTCCCAAGCCACTGGAATTATAGGTATGTGCTATCATGCCAGGCAAGATTCATTTCTTGAGTACCTATTGTGTTTCAGGTATCAAGTGTACCAGTGAGAATAAGACAAGATCCTTGGCCCACCCATCAACCCTCCAAGGCAAGTTAGTGCATAATTGCAACATATTGATTCAACATATTGAGAAGGAATGCCCAGAATGCTATGGAATCTCAGAAAAGAGCATCTAAAACTTGCTTGAAAGAAAAGTATAATTCTCTTATTAATACAAACATGAATTCTATGCTTTGATAATTGACTTCAATATTGGTACCTACAAAAAGGAAATGTATTCTAGGATTTGCCAAAACAATCTGCTCTAAAAATAAATCAATAGTTTGATCTAAGAAATCTTAATTATTCCTTAATTATTTTCTTAATTAATTCTGTAGTCAAAGCCTTAAAAGGATTAATGGTCCACTCACCAAAGTCATCAATGATAACACTCAATTTAAAGATAGCTTTTCAACCAATTCACCCACCCTCCTTGCTGAAATTAAATTGTGGAAACTGTCCTCCACTCCTAATTTACTTTTACTCCTTTCTTTAGGTGTTCACTTAAATACACTTTATTCTGCCCCTTAAATATTCCTTTATCCAACATATTTTTACCTTCATTACCATTATCTTATTGCCCATAGCTCACCTGGATTGTGGCAATGATTTCTTACTTGTTCTCCCATATCTACTCACTGTCTGTCAGTACTCCTCCACCCACATGAAATCCATACAGGTATTTTTCCTTATTAAAAATCTTTTCACCCCTACCTTCGCCTACAGAATAAATTCCTCAGGGCATTCATGGTCCTTCACCAACTGGCTGACTACCTCTCAGTACTGATCTCCTGCAATAGACCTCTTTGTACCAGGGCAGTTGGTTGAAATTCCTAGAGCACTTCCTGCTCTGAACATCCTGTTCCTTCTACATCTCATCTGCTCCCGAGCCATCAAGCTTCAAGCTTTGGTGCCTCCCTCAGACTCAATTTGTAAATCACTTCCTTTGTGAGGTCTTTCTGGCAGTCTCGCTTTCACCTAACTACCTTTGTACCTTGTATTTACGAGATAAATTTACTGCTGTTACACCCTCCCATTATAATTTGAGATTCTCCCCATGTCCAAAAATAAGGTTCACTTTCCAGTTAATGGAAAATTTAGGGAATCATCCCATCATTCCTCATCTCTAGAGTCTCCCTGGGCTAGAAGAATGGGTACAAGTAAGGGCCTCAAGGGAATTCTTCCTTGGCATGTGGACTTGAATACACTGAGGAGGCAGCTCCAGAGCCTGTTCAGTTGATTCTGCATCTTACATGGTCTGATGCCACATGCTTTTCTAAGTATCCATCTTTGACAAAAAGAGCACCCCAGAGCCAGGCACAGTGGTACATGCCTGTAATCCCATCAGCTCAGGAGCCTGAAGCAGGAGGATCACAAGTTCAAAGCTAGCCTTAGCAATTTAGTGAGGCCCTAAACAACTTAGCAAGACCCTGTCTCAAAATTTTAAAAAATTAAAAGGGTTGAGGGTGTAGCTCAGTGGTAGAGTGCCCCTGGGTTCCATCTAGAGAAAAACATATAAAATACCCTACCCCAGAAGAGAAAGTCCACAGAGCATCCAATGATGCATCTTTTTGCTAAGGCAGCAACCTTTCTTATCTTGAATTCATGACTTCTTTTGACCTTTCCAGGCCATGCTGAAGATTAGGGAGATCTGGAGTATGCAAAGAAAGAACAAGATTAATTACGGCCTTCAGGGGATATAGGAAGGGTGTGTGTAGCCTTACGGTATATCTGCCTCATCAATTCCCTAGACAAGGGGGATTTGGAACTGGTTACCAGCTGACATCTAATCTCTAGAAGATAAAAATGTTCTAGTTTTTTTAAAAAATCTAAAGAAAAATGTAAGTAATCTGGTTTTAAATGCTTCTTGTTTCTTACCTCATACTCTTCAAATATTGTTGAAAATCACTGGTTTCCTGCTAGGGTTTTGTTTTGCTTTGAGGTTTTTTTGCTTGTTTGTTTAGTTTTTGTACTAGGGATTGAACCCATGGGTGCTTTACCACAAGCTCCATTCCCAGTCCTTTTCATTTTTTGTTTTGAGACAGGGTCTCACTGAGTTGCTAAGGCTGGCCTTGAGCTTGAGCTTACAATCCTTTTGTCTCAGCCTCCCAAGTCTCTGGGTTTATAGACTGTGCCCTATGCACTACTCCTGTTAGATTTTTAACTCTTGTTAAGATTTCTCTTTGTGTGTGTCCTCATGGAAAAACCCAATATTTGTCCTATTTCCAACAGGAGTGGTTTTCCAATTGAACAAGACCAATAGTGCCTAGGTCTAAGAGATCCAATGAGTTCAGAGAAAAATTCAGCCAAGGGGTTTTATATGTGCATAGATAAATATTGAGAGAGAGAGAGTCAAAGAATTATAAAACCATCTAAAAATTGCAGAGGAGAATGGAGCTACAGCCCATCAAAATTAAAGGATGGGCATTTCGAAAGAATATGTGCTTTGGAGCAAAGCAGGTCTGGATTTAAGTCCCGCATATTAGTTGTGGAGTCTTATGCAGGTCTGTTAACTTCACTAGGTCTTGGCTTCCTCTTTATAAAATGGGGTTCATAGAAACCTTCCTTATGAAATTTTTAGCCTTAGAGTTAATGTTTGCAGAATGCTTTGCAAGCAGTTGGCTCTGGTAGTTATGATTTTGGGTTTCTGATGTGATGGAATCTGATGTTTCACCCAGATCCCCCCAGGATCAACAGCACCAGGAGTGCTGTTGGCAGTGGTTTCTATTCAATGACTGCTCAGGTGAGTGTGTAAATGCCTGGCTTTCTTGACTAAACTTGAAGCAATTCTGAAGGACCATCCCAGCTTCAGAAATCCCCATGGTTCAGCCAAGATAGTGATAAGCTTATGTGGCAGCTCAACCTCTCTCACTCCACTTTTCTTCCCTCCCTTCCAAGGATATTGACCCCAAGAGCACTTCTAAACAAATATCCCGCATGCTAAACTCTATTCCAGAGTCTACTTCCAAAGGAACCTAACCTGTAACAATTAACTTAGCAGAGGTATCCAGTCCTGGATTATAATTCATCACACATTGACCCAAGATGCTAAAAACCAAAGATACTGTGGCACCTTGGCCAGGTGCCAGGAGGCATTTTAGAAAGACAGGAAAAGCATCAGAAAAACTGTAAGGGAAAAAGTAAACCCCTAGAGACATGTGGAATTTGCCCATAGAAAGGCCTTTGATTGTTTCCAGAATTTAAAAACACTCTAAATCCTCTTCCACATTAGCCCAGGCGCAGGGAAATGTTCTTCAGCATTAACTTCCTAAAAAGAACTTGGCTATGAGGTTCGCATCAATATAATTAAGCAAATGTAATGATTAGTCTTTTCCAGCATTGAGCTTTTAATTCCTTTCCAGTGGCAAGGGCCCAGTTAGAGACCTTCCTGGAAACAGAGCTGTTTTACTTTCCCTTGACTGTGTTGGTGGCACATGCAGTTATTTTGGAGCTGGGCAGCTTTGCAAACACCTTTTGGGGAACTCAAGTTATTTAGGCAGGAGCCCCCTGTCTCACTCAGCCTTTTCCCATCCCCTCCCAAACACATATTATGCTGTTAAAATCAGCAAATTAGACAAAGGTTATACCCACCAGGCCAATCCTGAAATTAACTTCTGGGGTTTCATTGAACTCTAATTTGGGCAGGGACACCATCTCCAGGAATGGCCTTTTCTATTCTTTCCTACACTGATTTCATCAGATAATAAACATTGAAGACCCAGGAGGAAGGAGCTCATCAAGTAAGACTAGCTGTTGCCAATTAGCCTGGTCATACTCATTGAGTAATTAATCAACCAATTCTTCTTGATGACCATGTGCTAGGCAGTAGGCTGTGGACCACAAATGCAAACACTGCACACAAGTTTCCACCTCAGACAACAGTGGACAAGAACAGGGGAAGGTTGGCAGTAGAATTGTGAAGGGGTACAGAGAGTACCATGAGATCAGAGAGAAAATGACTTTTCCCAGGTCACTTTTTCAGTATCTCTAAACCTTGAAGTCACTCAGGTAGTACCTTGCCCAAAGCACTTAGTAAATACAGTTGGTGTTTTTCCCAGTGGTTTTCATTCATTTTTTTTAACCTTCAAACAACACAATTGCTTTAGTCAGCTTTTCTGCTGCTGTGACCAAAAGACGGGTCAAGAATGATTTAGGAGGAAAAGCTTATTTGAGGCTCACGATTTCAGATGTCTCACTCCTCCATTCCTTGGGCACAAGGTGAGGCAGAACATCATGGCAGAAGTGTGTGGTGGAGGAAAGCAGCTGGGAACACGGCACCCAGGAAGCAGAGAGCTCTGCAAAACAAGGACAAAATATGAACCCAAAAGGTATGCCCCCAGGGACAACCCCTCTTTCAGCCACACCCTACCTGCCTGGAGTTACTACTCAGTTAATCCCTATCAGGGGATGAATCCACTTGACTGGGTTAAAGGTCTCATAACCCAATCATTTCACCCCTAAACCTTTTTGCATTATCTCACACATGAACTTTTGGGAGATACCTCATATCCAAACCATAACAATATTCAGTGGGCAGCAGACGTACAGGATTTTTTCATTGGTGACATCTCAACCAGTGTTGTGTGTGCCTCTGTAAATCTTGGTCTCCATATTGTAGCCTTGTGATATAGAGGCACCCAGATGACAGGGATGTTTCAGGAACCTTGGGGGAACTGCTGGGTCAAGGCTCCTGCCTCACCTCCATTTACAATACTGCCAAAATATGCAAAATGAGCAGTCACTCTTACAGAGGAGGCCAGAAGTCTGGCTTCTTTCTATCACACTTCAAAGGCCAGACCACACCAGGTCATCCCCACCTCTCTGCCAGTACATGAGAGATGTGTTTCCAAGTCCAAGAATTATTTATAGACCAAGAGACACCTGTTGCTGCTCAGCCACTGAAACATCTGGGAGAATGACAGGAAACTAACAAGTTTAAGGACCAGGGCATGTATCTCAAAGCACACCCTCAGCTTCTACCTCAGCCCAAGGTCAGAGACTCTGCCTCTGGTTAAGTCTGGGATGCTGCCAGGATGAGATTAGAAGGGACATTTATCAGACCCTTCTCTGTCAGTTCTTCTTTCTTACATAACTGGACATTGGAAGAGTTCCCTATCCTATATACAGGATCATACAAATAAAACTTTATTCCCTACTCTTACCCCAGCCATTTTACCCCTAAGGCCTTCCCATGATTCAGGGTCCCCACTGCCAACTGTAGTCTAAGCAGTGCTTGGAGGACAGAGGATAGTAATAGCCTCAGGATCTACTCTGAGAAGTTCCTGCAATGATCCTCACCATGTGAGGGTGAAGGCATGCACAGGGGATCTAACAGAACTTTTCCATCACTCACAATGCAAAGTGAAATGACCAAATTCATCGTAGCAGAATAGTTTTACATATGGTATTCACTGTCTCAGGCCAGCTAGATGCAGCTTCTAGAATTGAATGAATTCTCTTTAGTTACTCTTCCCATTTACTGTGAGCAATGGCCCTGAATTTTTTCAATTAGTTAAACTAGTGATAAATGCCTTAAACATCTACCTTGTTAGAGCTACCTGATTATCCTTTTTAAAAACGACCAAAAAAAAGGAAAAACTTTTTAAAATCTTTGTTTAGGCCAAGCATGGTGGCACACACCTATGACCCAAGCAGCTCAGGAGGCGGAGGCAAGAGGATCATAAGTTCAAAGCCAGCTCAGCAACTTAGTGAGGCCTTAAGCAATCTAGTAAGACCCTGCTTTAAAAGAAAAAATAAAAAGGGCTGGGGATATGGCTTAGGGGTTGAATATCCCCGGGTTCAATCCCTAGTACCAAAACAATAAAACAAACAAACAAAAGAAAACAACTTTGTTTAGGAGAAGAGAGACCTGGAATATGATTACTCTGGTCAACTAATAACAGAATCAGAGACTTTGCACATGTAAAGTGACAGAAGACCATTTAAGAGGTGGGAAACTGAGGCACAGAGAGAAAAGACTTGCCCAATGGATTGCTTGCCTTTCTGACATCATTTTCCTCCTGCCCCTAATTCCCTACTCAATGCTGAACATGGAGGACTTGTCTTCTGGCATAGAACTATGTGTTCAGGGCATATTCCCCCAGCCCTCCATGGAGGGCGGCTGGATCCTTTTCCAGGAAAAGGGAGAGAAGGGGAGAGCTGGTCATGACACCAAGGCAAAAGTCTGACTGAGAAGCCTTAAGGAAAGCAGGTGCAGACAGGAGTCAGCAGTAGGCAGAGGGCTAGGGCAGCACTCAGCCTCCTTCCAAGACACCAGAGCCTACAGACCAGGAGATGAAACATTCTCGAATAGATTCCTGCCACTGACAGCAGAACTGGGGTGAGAAGGGGACTCTTTCTCTGAATTAGTGTTGATGATAACTGCTAGCGTTACTTTCCGGTGATCTCATTCATAGCAAACATGCAGCGAGTTTTGAGCTAGTTAGCCGATGAATATAAATGGTAATTGGGGACTTGAACCTTGCATCCAGAATTGGGCAGCTGCCAACTGTCATAAAAGGCAGAATTTGAAAACCTGGCAGGAAGGAGCAGAGTTTCTCTATAGCATTTGACTCACAGACTCATGCTCTGAAGTTGGTCCTCTTGGTACATGAAAACATGGGAGTTAAATGAAAGTGAGAATTGTGCAGATGGAACTGGACTCTGGTAGAGTTCAAAAATCCACTTCTTCCACTTAGCTCTGCAGTCTTGGCTACAAGAGCTACTAGTCACCAACAGATGCTGGAGAAGGGTAGATCTAGTCCAATAGTCTCCAGACCAGCATCACCTAGGAATTTGTTTGCTTATTTTTCTTTTTTCTTTTTGTGGGGAGGGTACCAGGGATTGAATTTAGGGGCATTCGGCCACTGAGCCACCTTTCCAGCCCTATTTTGTATTTTATTTAGAGACAGGGTCTCACTGGATTGCTTAGCACCTTGCTTTTGCTGGGGCTGGCTTTGAACTCCCCAGCTGCTAGGATTACAGGCATGTACCACCACACCAGGCTTATCTGGGAATTTGTTAGAAACAAGAAGTCTCAGGCCCCACCCCAGATCCACTGGACCTGACACTCAGTGGGGTGCTGGGAAATCTGTGTTTTAACTAGAATCACTTGGAGGCAAGTGATTCTGATTCAGGCTCAAGTTTGAGAACCACTGGTTCTAAGTACGGAGCAGTTCTGTTAATTAACAATAGAGGATGAAATACACATGATTCAATAGACACTATACCTTTTAATGCTTTGACTTTGATTAGAATAAAAAGAAAAAAGTATCAGGTAAAATGTGTTTTAGTAAATTAACTCAGAGCTTCTCTTAAAATAACAGATTATTTCCAGAGTCAAAGCTACAGGACCTAACTATAACATCAGACTGTCCTCCAGGCATCCCCAGGTGAAGGAATATATAACAGGCTGTTTGGAAACTCTACCTTCAGAGCAAGCTAGCTGTCTGCCTCCTGTCTTTCCTCTTCTTCCTCTTCTCCTCCACCACTGGGACTGCCACAATTGAGAGATATGGGGTTTGTCCTCCTGCTTTCCCAGGCCTTAGCATTTGTACAGTAAACCATCTCTCCACCCATGTTTGGCTCATGGCCCCAGCTGTCTCACTTTTCTCTTGGGCCTCTGGGTATTGTTGGTCCAGGAAGGTTGTTTCCATTTAGTGCTGGAAAGGGGAGATATTCATAAACCTGACCTTGTACCACCAGTGGGACCAGAAACCAAGAGGCAGGTTCTGGAGCCTAACTGATTTCTTTCTATCTGCTGTTATGAGGGGCTTTCAAGGGAGGTGCTGCTGTCCTTCTCAAGAGAAGCAGCGAGAATGACTTGACCCATCTAGTCCTAGCATAAGATGCCAGCAGCTGTGTGTGACCTTGAGACTCTGATCAGGGAGTCCTGGGCTCTACTCACCCTTCTTAATCCTGTTGTACATCCATTCACCTGAGAATGTTGGGGGCAGGGGGTTGGTGCTACAGTCAGCTCCTGTAGCTTTAACACCAGAGAGAACCTGTTATGTTCCTTAAGAGGTTCTGAGTTGCCAGGCACCACTGCCCGGTAGTCTCCAGACTTTACAGCCCACACCTGTAATTCCAGCAGCTCAGAAGGCTGAGGCAGGAGGATCACAAGTTCAAAGCCAGCCTCAGCAACAGCAAGGTGCTAAACAACTCAGTGAGACCCTGTCTCTAATTAAAAAAAAAAAAAAAAAGGCTGGGGATGTGGCTCTGTAGTTGAGTGCCCCTGAGTGTAATCCCTGGTACTACCCCCTGCTCCCCCACCAAAAGGCTCTGAGTTAATTTTTTTGCCAGACACATTTTTCTTTTTAATTTAGTCAAAACCAAAGCATTATAAGGTACAGTGTCTATTGGAATTGTATGGTATCTGGTCTTCAACCTCATTCAACTCCTCTTTCTCACAGAGCATGTCAGGAACATAGTAGAGGTTCTGCCTTTTTTCTTTATAGCAGGAGGAACAACTGCCAGGCATCTAAAGGAGTTTGGGTTGATTGTGTGTATTTTATATTTTCTACTCTTCTCTGACCAAGTCTGGAAGACATAGCCTTGGGGTATAGAGAAGACGCAGATCTGTGCTTTGAGAACCACTTAGGGAAGATTTCCAAAATGATGTCAGATTCCTATAAGGGAGGGGACACTGCAAGGTGAAAAGCTGGCCAGGATCTACCCCAGAGTTCTTATCCAGGGAAAGTGGGCTTCTGTACCTTGAGGGCATATTCTCATTGCTGAAGCCTCATAGAGTTTTAAGTCCATTCATTCTGAAGGAAGAGGAGTCATAGGAGGCAGGGGAAAATGGTAGGAAAAATTTACAGGGTTCTTATGTACATTATGTCTCTTATTTGGGACCTCAAAAATAATCCTTCTAGAGATGTGGTATTAGCCTTGTTTTATAAATAAGGAAACTGAAGTTCAGACAGATTTCAGTACCGGTCTGAGATCACAGAGGAGGAGCAACTGAACAGGGCCTTGACCAAGTCTAGCTTTTGTTCTCAGGGCTTTTACCTTTCTAGTGTACTTCCACTCTGTTCCCCTACCTCCACCTCAAGTTCTAGGGAATGCAAATGTCCTGGGGAGGATACTTGAAAATGAGACTGTACTAGGATTCAGAAATCCCAATCTCTTCTATTTATGAGGTTTGTCCACTCTGGATCCATCGTTTATGTTGGTGTTGGTCAATCATTTTCTGTGGGAGAGATGAGGTTAAGGGAATAGGTATAGATGGACTGTTCTCATAATCCCTGACCACCCAGGCCTCTCCCTGCATCCACAGAAATTCCCAGATTTGTCAGATAACATGCATTTGCCCCCCTCCCCCCACCTTAAAAAAAAATAGTTGTCAAACTGTCCTTAGGTTAAGGGCAAGGGGAAGTTGACTTTCTTTAAAAGTAATCTGAAGCGGTATTATATGAGAAGCATAGGTGTATGGGAAGGTGTGTGTGTGTGTGTGTGTGTGTGTGTGTGTGTGTGTATGAGAGAGAGAGAATATGAGTATGAACTGCACACAAACTAATGACTTTTTGTTTGTTTTGTTTTTTCCCAAGCAAGCCTGGCTAAGTTTCTAGTAATTCTGCAGCTCTGATATTACTAGTCCTCTGAAATATTCTCACTGGCCAGAAAAATACAACTCATATTTATTTGGTCAGTAGCAAGATGTGGTAGTGATGCTTCTAAGAATCTGTCCCCTTATTTGTAAAAATGGCCTTGCCATGGGAAAGATGGACAAACTGATTTTCTTCAGGCCAAGCTCTGTTTTTCTTTTCTTTTCTTCCAGAAACCACTAGACAAAAAGAACCCATGTAGGAATAAGATGGTGTAGCTCTAGAAGGATCATCATTAATATCTCAATAAGTCTGGCCCTCCTGTTAGCCCTGCTCTTACAGTAACAGTTGCAGGTTTGAGGTTCTGCTCAGAGGGTCTTATTTTCCCTTGTTGGGTCTGTTTGGGGCCATCTCTGCTGAAAGAACACTTAGTCCTCCTTCCCATGACATTTACTTGCACACAGTGACCTCTGTGTTCCAGATTGAATGTGATTCCCCCACCCCACGTGCACATCATTTGAGTGCCACACCATGTGGTGGTGATCTAAGCCAGTTCTCTGACCTAAGTAAGGTCTGCCAAGAGGGCTCCCTGCAGCATTGCACCTGGCATCTGACCCTTCAGGCGTCAGTGCAGGATCATGAAAACCACCCTGCTCTCTCAATTTGCATGTGGAATGGGGGGTATTGGGGCAAAGAAGTTCCTGAATGTATTAAAGATTAGATAAAAACCATGGCTAAGGAACACGGATCCTGTTTCCCCCCTGAACTCTGCTTTCCCACCCTCTGGACTTGGCCGCTCTCCTGGGAGTCACATGGTCATCTGTTCCCATGGCAGCCTCCTGGTGCTACAGTTTGGATACCAAGTGCCTGCTTGGGCCCCATCCTTCCCAGCCTGACTGCCGAGTTCTGAGACCAGACCCAGAAGAACACCTGGGCAGGGCTAAGCTGTGTCCCTTTTGTATTCATGGCAGCCTGCTGCATAAGACAGTGTGACTTCAAGTGGGCATCTCTGTATTTCCCCCTGGAATGAGATTCCTGATCCGTCTCCCAGAGTGAGCTGGCTGTTCTCCTAGCTGCAGCCTCAGCAGCTCCTGGACAGATTTTGTTGGTTTACCACTAAGCAAGAAAAAGTGGGCTCCTGGGCCAGGAGCCCGCAGGGGTTCCCTCCCTTCAAAGAAAATGTAAGTGAGCATGGAAGGTGCTGAGGTTTAGAAATCTGGCGCCCTGCAATTAGCACTTGTGCCCCTCATCCTCCCCCTGCCTCAGATAGCTGGGCTGGGGGTAGTGTGGGACCAGGGGAGGTAAGAGCTGCCCCAGTAATTCAGTCACACTTTTCTGCTCTGCTCACTCATGCCATGGCCCTGAGAAGATGAACTGATGTGTCCATTCCTCTATGACATTAAAGAGCTTTTACACAGCATCTGCTCCTTAACCTGGCAGACATTGGCACACACACGTGCCCGTAGAAAGCTCTAACAAGGACAGCAAGGATGCCTTTGGCCTACAAGAAATTTAAATATGAATTTAAGCCAGAATGGAGGCTGAGTGCCAATCTTTTTTTTTTTTTAAGAGAGAGAGAGAGAGAGAGAGAGAGAGACAATTTTAATATTTTTTTTAGTTTTCGGCGGACACAATATCTTTATTTGTATGTGGTGCTGAGGATCGAACCCGGGCTGCACGCATGCCAGGCGAGCGCGCTACCGCTTGAACCACATCCCCAGCCCCTGAGTGCCAATCTTTTTTCCCTGTCAGACTTCAGAGGACAACTTCAGCTCTTGCCTCTCTTCTAAGCCCCCTTATCTTAATGTGGTCTTCTTTTTTTAAATATTTTTATTTTTAGTTGTAGTTGAACACAATACCTTTATTTTTTATTTATTTATTTTTATGTGATGCTGAAGATCAAATCTAGGGCCCTGCACATGCTAGACGAGCGCTCTACTGCTGAGCCATAACCCCAGCGCTAATGTGGTCTTCTTTAACCCCTGGCCTCTTGTACTTTTGGCCAGCAGGGGCCCACTTTCTGTAATCCCTCCCTTTTATCTCTGCTTTCTCCAGGGGCCCATGAAACCTCAGTCAGCTCCCATTTAACAGCATGTGGCTGAAGGTGAAGGAAGCTGTAATCCTTCTTGTCCCCTCGAAGCCTCACTTAGTTGGTACTTAAAATATGTGTGCCTCACAGGTAGATGGGATTGGATAAGGTGAAGCTTAATGAGTGGGGGCTCTCTTCATGTTGGCTCCCCTCATTAGGATTCACCATGCCAGGGCCTGACTCCATCCATGATGGGTTAAAATAAAGCTTCTCTGGCTTAAAGGCATTTATTATGAGGCAGAAAATGCAATTAACCTTGAAAAGTTTAGGTCACTGACTCAGACTTGCTTGCTGCTTGCTGCCTCAGTCCCTTCGCTCAAGAATAGGCAAAACATAGAAAACCAGAATCACACATTCCAGGGAAGAGCAAGAAGAATTCTCCCAGCCTCCGTTGCAATATGATTCTAAGAGCTTCAGGGATTGTTCTGTGCATCATATGGAGAGAATAAATGGATTTTCTTACCTGAACTGTTACAAATATGTGTAGGTATTGTTGTGGTTCATAAAATTCAAATTTATTTTTAACTGAGTACTTAATATAAGTTACTTTGACCCAATAATGTCTTGGGAGGAGAATAAGCTCTGAGGTTTAACTGGAGGATAAGGATTTGGGTGCTCTGCCTCAGCTCACTTGTCCTGAAGATAAACGTTCTCAGGCATGGAGCTCTGACTTTGTGACTAAACAGTAATCACCTGTCAGTACCAGTGCCTGTTTCTGCAGTATAATCAATGGCTCAACATTCAGCACACAAAGTGCAGTGTAGCCATAGTGCCAGGGTAACTACAGGCAAAGGGAAGAGAAGATAGAAGTCCCTGGGCTTTGCCATCCTACCAAAAGAGAAGACTGGCTGCACAGAATATTCCAGAAACCCCTGAACTTAGGGATAGGAGGCCATGGGGAGGGTCTCTTAGAACACAGCTGGCATCTGTAAGTGCAAGGGGACTCCTGAGACCAGGAAGTTGTAGAATTCCGAAAATTTTTCATGCCAATGGCTTATTGTTGATGTTCCAGCTGCAAGTGACTCCACCCAGAGTCCACCTCAGGCCACCCCTCCAGTCACAGGCGTTAAGTACCCCAAGGGAGGGGCATGTTGTAGAAAGTATCTCCACAGTGCTGAGTCATTCTGCCTTTGTATAGGCTGGAAATTTGAACTTCATGGAGATGGGCTGCCAGAAGCAGTTCTGTTCTACCTCCTATCCCCACTCCCTTCACCCAGCCCTATCCCTGGAGAAACAGCAAAGGAAGATGCTTCTTTCTGTGGGTCTACGAAAACAGCCTCATAGCCATGCATCTACCACAGGCAGATGGGAACCTGAGGGAATGATGACCTCATGGTGGGGAGCACACCAGGGGAACCCACCAGATGCTGAGAAATAACCAGAGAAAGATCCTTTTTATAGCTACAGGGAATATGTAATGGGATAGGTTCTTGTTTCCTAATTCCTACAAGAGAAAAGTCATGCTTCCATTTTCTTCCTGTGAAGTGGGAAAACTCTATAGTTGGATCTACTAAATCTAAGGTTCTTAAGCAGCTGAGAGCCTTACAAGTACATCTGAGCTGCCAGCCCCTGAGAATGAGTTGTGGAAGGCAGGATTCTTATTAAAAGTCCTTGTGATTTCCATGACAGAAGCAGTTTCCCCATGGCTATTTCCCAGGCTCCTATAATGTGGTTGCTGTATGGATGGAAGCAAGCTCCTTCAGCCATTAAAATTCATGCTAGCTGATCCCAAATGTAGTAGCCAGCTTGGTGCAAAGTAAAATTTGTAGAGGAAAATAATCACAATATGCATTTTGTACAATTCCATTTCCGTTTTTCTGAAAGAGATAATAGTGTAGGATGTGTTGTGTGGGACAGAGTTGAACATATTTCCTCCACTCTCAGAGAGCCCTAAACACAAGTTTAAGCTCTGAGGCATCAGTGAGCAAGTGGTGAGACCCAGTTTGTGGCCCACACCCGGGAGTCCTGATGTGATTCCTAATCTCTGCTCTGAGAGTAGCTCTTTCTTGTGGCAAACCAAAGGGTATGGAAATGGGACCACTACTTCAGAAGTAGAGAGGGGAGCCAGGGGTGGTGATGCACACCTCTAATCCCAGCAGAGGCCTTAAGCAACTCTAAATAAATAAAACAAAATAGGGCTGGGGGTGTAACTGTCTCTAAATAAAACAAAAAAGGGCTGGGGGTGTAACTCAGTGATTAAGTACCTCTGGGTTCAATCCCTGGTACCACCGCCCCCCCCACACACACAGAGGAAGTGTGAAGCCAGCAGGAGAGGGAGGCACCCACATGGTCCCTCCTCCTTTAGCTGAGCTGTCTACCACTCATCCTTCCATCCCTGCAAAGATAAGCTTCTTAAGATATTTGTGAGAGGTTTGGTATCCTGCCCTAGTTCTCCTTCAATAGTGTAGGGTGAGCCAGCAGAAGAGGCTGAGGGAAGGTGTAAACCTTTCATGAACAGGCATGTCTTTAGACCTGTTTCTTGGAACCAGGCCAGATCCTTCTGTACCACGGCCCTGGTACACATATAAATCTCACCTTGGTACAGGTGAGATCTTTGGATCTTATAAGACGGCCTCAATTTGGATACAAAGTTAGACATGGACAGGCCAGAGTGAGTCAGCGGAACTACAGAGGTCATGGGGGACAGGCCTAGAGATGGATGATTTGCAGGCCTTCAGATGTTCTGACAGTTCCCTGCAAGTCATTCTTCCAGTCATCCTAGATACTCAGGCAGGTCTCTGAAGTAGAAGTTATGGGTTATAAACAACCTAACATCTTAACGTTTTGTAAAACCTTGTAGCCAACCTTCTCCTTGCTATTCATTCAATAATTTATTCAACAAATAACCATTGAAGACCTCCTGCCTTCTATCAGGCCCTGTGCTGACCTGGGGAAAGGCCCCATTTTCATGAAAATTAGTCTGAAAAAGGAGCAGACAACAAATAAGTAAACAAGTCAAAAAGGTAATTACAGACTATTATAAGTGCTATGAAGACCATAAACAGAATAATGAGATAGAAAGCTAGAGAAAGGCCATCCTTTAGGGGAAGACCTCTCTGCAGAAGGGGCTTTTGAACTGAGACTTCAAGGATAAGAGTGGCTAAGAAGAGCTATAGGAAGAGCATGCCAGGCAGTGGGAAGACAAAGACACAGGCAGAAAAGCCTTGGTGTGTTCAGGAACAGGCCACAGCAAGAATGCAGTAAGGAGAATGATTTGGGATGAGCTCAAAGAGAAGGCAGGAGCCAGGCTACATAGGGCATTACAGGCCATGACCAGAGATAGGACTTTATTCTGAGAGCAATGGAGAGACCCTGGCAATATGAAACAGAGGTGAGGAGTATAATTAAAGATCACTGAATGTTCACTATCACATTGTTTGTAATAGATTAAAACAAATTCCATCAATGTGGAACTGGATAATGTCTGAGGCATGTTAGTATGCACTGTTATAGAAGGATTTTCAAGATATCCTAAATGGGGTGGGGGGGAACAGAACAAGAAACAGAGTAAAATATAAAATTGTGCTGCAGCCAGGCACGGTGGCACATGCCTATAATCCCAGTGACTGAGGAGGCTGAGACAGGAGAATCTCAAGTCCCAGGCCAGCCTCAGCAACTTAGCAAGACCCTGAGAAACTTAAAACAAATTTTTTAAAAGGACTGGGGATGTAGTTCAGTGGTAAAGTGCCCCAGTGTCAACATAATAAATAATAATAATAATAATTTACTGCAAAGAGGGACTAGGAATGTAGCTGAGTGGTAGAGCTCTTGCTTAGCATGTGTGAGGACCTGGGTTCTATCCCCAGCACTGCAAAAAAAATAGTGTGAAGATGCCAGGTGTGGTGGCACATGCCTGTAAATCCAGTGACTTGAGAGGCTAAGGCAGGAGGATTTCAAGTTCAAAGCCAGGCTTAGCAACTTAGCGAGTCACTTAGCAACTCAGCAAGACCCTGTCTCTAAATAAAATATTAAAAATGGCTGGGATGTGGATCAGTGGTTGAGCACCCTGGGTTCAATCCTCAGTACCAAAAAAAAAAAAAAAAAGTTTGAAAATGTATTTTAAAGAGGAGATGTCCACATATATAGGTTTGCCTATGTAGAAAATATCACATAAAAGATACACAAGAAGTTGGGTTGCTTCTGGGGTTAGACACTGGTACACAGGGAGACTGAAGTAGAAGCGAAACTAACTCTTCCAAGCTGAAGTTGCCTGTTCCTCCCAGTTTAAGAGATATTTGTGCATTAGACATTGGAACTTGGCTTACTGACTCTGTGCCGAATTCTTTGACATTTTAGTGGGGGAGGGCAGGGGGAGGGGGGAGCACACAGGGTGGGGATGGGGGGCAGGAGGGGTTGTTGGGCTCCTTCCAAGTGCTGAAAGCCTCAGAATTCCAGAGAATGTCTAATGCAGGACCCAATTGTGAACATGTGCCCTCTTTATTTCCATATGCAACAGCTATAAACAGTTTTTAATGACTATAAAAACAAAGTCATGCTGAAGAAGACCACTCATTTCTCAATGGAGCTTGCTTTTTTTTTTTTTTTTCAGAGAGATGCCAAAGGCCAGTACCTGTTTGACCTTCTTTGCCACCACCTGAACCTACTTGAGAAAGACTATTTTGGGATCCGCTTTGTGGACCCAGATAAGCAGCGGGTAAGTCAAAATTCAAAGCACAAAGGGAGCAGAAGGTCATTTAATAAGCCTGAATTCTTAAATTGTTATTCATATTCAGAGTTTAGCCTTGGGAGTCAGAGACCAGCCAGACCCTGCACTTGAATGCCATTGCTTTAAATCATAGCATTAGACCTGGAAGCACCTTAGCTAGGGCTCATCTAGAGAATTTTGATTCTGGCATTTTACACATGCAGAAATGGCAGCCTAAAGAGCTTAAGTGATTTGCCCAAAGTAGCCTGGTTTGAGGCATAGCAGATGGGATAGTGTCATGGTCTTAGGGCCAAGTGCACTGGGTGGGCTTTTCCTGCCCCCTTTCTAGTAAATGGACTGTAATTCGATATTCTGGTTAGGCAGGGCCTCACTGAGGCACCACGTCAACCCCATTCGGCAGGACAGAGAGACTGACATGGACCCTTCAGAACCTTGCACATCCTGCAGTTCCAGCTCTGCTCTGTGTAACAAAGGCAGTTCTGCAGATAGTAGGCGTTGACAAGACTGTGATGCTCCAGACAGATACAGGAACAAGCCCATTATCCTTAGCCTCTACTTCATCTCCAGCTTCACCTCCCCTGACCTTCTCCTCCCTACTGTAGTGAAGCCAGACAATACTGTGGCTCTCCAGACGCACCATGCCTTCTTTCCAGAGCCTTCATCTTTGCAGCTCTGCTGCTGGAAAATGCTTCTCCTTTTCCTCACTTCTCTGCACTCCACACTTTCCTTCTGGCTACCTCCATTTCACACTTAAGGTCTTACCGTGGACTCTCACTTCCTCAGGAAGTCTTCTCTAACCCTGCTCTGTATTAAGGGCCTTCTCTGGACCTGTGCCCTGTCATAGTACTTACTATACCTTGCTGCAATTACCTGGGTTCCCTGCAAATGTGTGAGTTCCCCCAAGGGCATGGACTTAGATTATCTTACTCATCACTGTCTTCCATGTAACCAGCACAGAGCCGGGAATGTTGTTGATGCTCAAGGAGCATTTTCTGAAGAAGGAAGGGATGAGTGAGTTAATGATTTAGAGTGCCCTATCTCTCACTTCCATCTGCCCATCTTGCCCATATCTGCAGTTGCTATAATTTCCGTTCATCCTCCCTTCGCTGTCTGTGGGCATGTGCTCTTCACATCCACATTAAAGTGGGAAAATATGCAGAAGCATCCAGCCTCTCACCACCCATGTTTATCTGCCATTTTCCAAAAAAACAGTATCACAAATACCAGAGGGCCCTCCTTTTATGGGTCCAGGAGTTCCTTCAGCTTCAAACATGGGGTTTGTCTCCACCATCTTCAGGGGGCAGATCTCTGCACTGTGGGGGGTCATGACACTGAGTGGATATGCCCCTCACCATGTCAAAGTTGTGCTGTTTTTCTTTGATGCCCTGAACCATTTTGTCTTGCAGGTTACATCTAGGGTTATGTACTAAACACATGAGCTTCAGGAAAGAATCTAAAGGACCATGTCCCTTTCCTTTGACTAGCCCTGCCCCAGCTTCTCTCTGATGTGTTTCATTCCTCCCAGCCCCCAGAGTTCTGAGCAGCGTCAGTGTTTGGGAAGTAGTGGTGAGGTCAGCCCTTCACTCTATAAAAGCTCCACTCAATGACATAAATACGCTTCTTGGCTCTAGACTAAGCAGAAGGCCAGAAAAAGTACGTTGATACTAGGAAGCTACATGTCCCTCACCCTACTGTAGGAGCCATTCACAATAAAATGGTAGACCGCTTTGTTATATCTAGTGTGTGTTTGTTTGGTCCGAGCTTTCTGTCCCTAAAAAGGAAGGTCCATTACCCTAAAATCTATTCATTTCCTAGAGGTTCTAGTGTGTGAAACAAAAAGGGCAAAATGTGGGCTGGCATTGTAGCTCAGAGGTAGAGCAGTTACCTAGCATACGTGAGGCACTGGGTTTGATCCTCAGCACCATATTAAAAAATAAAATAAAGGTATTGTGTCAGCCTACAACTAAAAAAAAATAAATATTTTTTAAAAGAAAGGGCAAAATGTGTCCTGTAGATTTATTTATTTGTTTGTTTGTTTGTTTTTTAGTTAGACTAGAATGTACTTGAGGAGAATCAGAACATACATGGAGGTGGTAAAGATTAAAAGGTAGAAGAGCTAGAGAGAGAAGGAAATGGGAAAGAGGAGGACTAAACATTTATGACATGCCTACTGTGTGCCAGGCTCTGCTGTGAACACACACCAGGCCCTTTCAGCTGATGAACACTGAACACTGAGTTGTCTCAGGCACTAAGCTAAGAGCTGCACATATGTTATTTCATGTAATCCTTAAGATTAGTGGGACCAGTGTTTGTAATTATGATACCCATTCTTCAGGTGAGTCAGTGAAGTCTCTGACAGGTTAAGTAACCCCCAACCAAGATAAATAGCAAAGCCAGTCTCAAGCTCAGACCTGTCTGAATGCAGAGCCTGTGTGGTTTCTCAGATGCCCCACTGGAATCACACCTGGCAGCCGTGGCAAGCAGTGCACTCTGCAACTGGGGGGTGGGGGGTGCTGTGCTGGCAGAGGCTTGAGAGGGCGTCGAGGGTCTTAGGCAAACAGACTGGTAAAGAGAAGTTACCCTATTCCGTCAATTCATAGTGGAGGTGAAGGAAGTAAGCTCCCAGCTCCCCAGGGTATAAAGGTAGTCACAACCTGGCGCTAGGGTCCATCCCCACATCACTGCTTGCTCAGTAGGAGTCTCCATATGTCTGGAACTCTCCTTGTCTCTCCTGAAGGAGCTGCCCTCATGCCCCTTCCCCATTGTTTCTGACTCAGACCTAGAGCCTCTGCCTTCCTTTGACTTTCCAGTGCACCCTTTCAAAGTCCCAGTGTCTGAAGATTGTATCACTGTGACCCATTTACTCAAATGCAGCAGGAAACCTCCCTCTGTGAATCTTCTTTTCCTCCTCTCCTGATCCTTTCTCCCAGAGCCTAACATGATTAGTTTGCTAGGGATTCTGGGACCCAGATTTAACCAGGCAGCTGAAAAAGCAACTCTGGGCATTATCATATTCTTGGGATCCTCAGAGTTCTCCACTGGACCCTTAACACCCCTTGGACAGGCTGTGACAGCTTTCCACTCCCTTCCCAGCCCTTCCTAACTTCCTCCAGCCTCAGTCCTTTCTTGAGTTCTCACTACACACAAGCTAAAGTCTTCTCTCCAGCTATTGCCAAGGGGAGTTGCCTTTTTGTCATTCAGCTCCTTCTGCCCTCTGCTGATAATGCCTTTTCAGAGTCCTTCCTTTTAATTTCTATCTTCCTTTGTTTATTTCTTTTAATCTCTCAGTCTAATGGCTAGGGCGTTCTGTTTACTGAGCCCCTGACATTTGCTACGTTCCTTCACTGTACACAGTTCCCATGTGCTTTGAACAGACAGGCCTCCTCCGCCTTCACAGGCACAGCCTGGAACCCCAGTTGTTTCTGTACAATTTCATCTCTTGCCTTTGCTTCCCTGCGAAGCAGAGCCACGGTGGGCCATGTAATGTGAGAAGGACCTCTTAACCACATTGAGTGGCTATAATGAGTTGCCAGCCTCGTGGGAACTCAGATCAGAGGAAGCAAGAGAGCAGAATGTCAGCCCAGATTATCCATGTAGAGCTGACGGACGAACTGGCTCTTAGTGGGTCCATTAACTACATGACCCACAGCCCAGCCCAGAAGGTAAGAGCGGGGAATCGAGGGAGGCCAGGATACCGTCTGCATGGCCTTGGCCGCTTTCCTGCCAGAGGGAGGACTCTGCCAAGACATTACACTAAAGGGAAATAGCCAGAAAAAAGGAAAGCGTGGACCCAGTCCCCTTGTCCATTTAGCAGCTATGTGTTGAGCACTGTGCTAGGCACAGGTGGTAATTAAGATAGTTTCCTGCCCTCCTGGAGCCTACATCTATGGCCTTAAGCTACTTATGGGCAATCAAAACCCAAATAATAGCAGTTGTAGCCCTCTGAAAATTGAAAAGTTACCTGCTTAGCATAAAAGCAAAAAATATCAATAATAAATTGTATGAAGGACCCATGCAGAATTAAGAAACAGATATAGAATGATCTTGTTGCTTCCTTCCCCAAAACATAAGTAGCATGGGTAAAAATGTATCACCACTGTATCCTATGAACATCCCAGGGAACAGGATAGAATTCTACACATTGGTTGTGGTTAATTATCTTATGAAACTTAGACTTTAAACATCCCCGTATGCCAAGGAATCATGAGTATGTGTTCTCTAACACAAGGTTTGGCAATCTATGTTATTCAAACAAAAATGGAAATATATGCCAGCCATCTCTGACTTCTCTCCATTTATGAAATTTCCTCTTGTCAATACTTTCTAGAGTTGCTGCCAATAGCCTCTATCCCACTCTTTTGCCCCCCACTCCTCGCAAAAACAAATTCAGTACCCAACACACAACACCCAGTGAGCGCAGCATTTCCCTGCTTAGGCCGGGTGGGCCTTTGTCCCCACCACACAGATGTACAGTCATTGATGCCTGCTGGCATGCCAGGAACATGGCTCAGAACATTGGCACCCTGCTTTATAAAGAAGGCAGACTTTGCAGGGAAGCCCAGAGATGGCATGTAAAGCTGGAGCTATTCCCCGCCTCACAGCTGGCTCCATGGGGCTTATTTCAGAAAATCATATCACTCTTTACTCTCCAAGCCTATATTTCACAAGCTTTTGGACAGCTTTTACCCTAGGCTATAATCTGTCTAGTTATTTCAATTGGATAAAACAAGTTACACTTGACACTGCTTCTCATTAGGGTTTTCATGTCCTGCGTTCTCTGTTTCAGCATTGGTTGGAGTTTACAAAGTCGGTTGTGAAGCAGCTGAGATGTAAGTATTCTGTATGAAAAAAACTAAAGCCTCACCCTTGGGGCGGGTGGATGCGCCTCCCAAATGTCAGAAGTCTACATATATAAGTTTCCCCTCCTCTGAGTAAAAGCTGGCCCTAATTGAGGATTTTCTTCTGGAGGTTCAGCAGCCTCAGCACATTGGGGGGACATGTTCTGAGAGAGGGTCTCCCCTAATGGATTCCTTTCTCTCTGCAGCCCAGCCTCCATTCACCATGTGCTTCCGTGTGAAATTTTACCCCGCAGACCCTGCTGCTCTGAAAGAAGAAATAACAAGGTGAGGCTGCACACACTGCCACCAGCTACTGAGACCTGCCAGAAAGGGCTGTGACCTCAGATCCTCTGATGTGGACACTCCTAACTCTTTATGAAGGAACTATTTAGAAAGAAACCCTTTCTACAAGAACCCACTTCTGTATTTCATTGCCACATTCTTTCTTAGCTCACCCTCAGTGGAACCAGAGCAGCATGAACTTCCTTTAAATGTGAATACTTCATCTCTGCCTGCTTACTCTGAAGGGGTCTAGAGGAACTAAATAATCAAAAGCATCTTTCTGGTACCTATGATGTGGCTGCTTTAGACGTTTTTGGAGAAAGCTGGGTTGCTTCTTATTTTGGAAGATAGACTCCAAAAGTCTAGTGGAGGAAGAGCCAAGGCCTGATATTGAAAGACAGGCTGGGAAATACGGAAGATTCTAAATCCAACTGTGTAAACTCTGGTGTGCCATTAGAACAGGTCCGTGATAAACTCTTTATTGTGAGGATCATGTTCTGAGGCAGGCAGACAGCTACATAACATGAATTCTATCTCGTCCAGCACCACTCAAGGATGAGAAAGAGCCTGTGTGCCCACAACCATCCTGCAAGAGGGTGAGTGAATAGGAGCTTCAGAGCTTCCCTAGGACTTTGTACATCGGAGCCAAATTCACACTAAAAGTCTCACCTCTCTCACCTCAAAGATTCAGGAGCTCTCTATAACAGGGAGTCCTTATTTCGACATAAGCAAAATCTTGATGTTACCTATAGCTGGTGGGGGCCATAGGCGAAGAGTAATGCCAGGGAGTTGTAGAACTGAGGAAGAGATGGCACCAACAGCTCAAATCCCTTCTCTGCAATCTTAGAGATGGCAAAGATAGGAATGAGGCTATTGCTGTCATATCAATGGCTTGTCCTGCACAGACTTGGAGATCTATTTCTGGATCCTAAACTACTTAGGAAAATCCCAAAGAAAAGAAAGAGGGAAAAAGAAAGGAATAATATAGACTTATTTTCATTGCCATTCTGAAGAGCATGCTTTCCATCAGGTGAAAAGAGCAAAAGGTGTGATGGCATACACCTCGTATCCCAGCTGCTCTGGAGGCTGAAGCAGGAGCATTGCAAGTTCAAGGCCAGCCTGGGCAATTTGCAAGAAACCTGTCTCAGAATAAAATAGCATAAAATAAAAAGGGCTGAGGATGCAATTCAGTGGTTCAACACTTGCCTAGCATGTGTAAGGCCCCGGTTCAAATCCCAGTGCAAAAAACAAAACCAAAACAAACAAAACAGAAGACCAGGGAAAGAGAAAAGAGCAAAAGTTTCCCTAAGAAAGGAAATCAGGAAATGGAAAAGAAAAGAACAATGAACAGGAAGCAGTATAAAGAAAATAAGTAGCACAAGGAAGGAAGGGGCTTCTTACATGCGCCCAGCATGGGTTGTGGGAATCTTCCTCTGATGGAGTCAGAAAGATCCTTTGTGGATCTTTCTGTGCACCCACTTACTTTAAAGCACTGAGGATAGTGAGGTGTGTAGTAGCTAGAACCAAACCCCATGCTCCCTGTGGGGCATAGAAACTGCAGGCTCTGCCTATGCTCATAAAAGTGGGGTGACTCCCACTTGTGTCTAAAAACTAACCCCAGGGGCTGGGGCTGTAGCTCAGTGGTAGAGCTAGCATGCAAGAGGCACTGGGTTCGATCCTTAGCACCACATAAAAATTTTTAAAATAATAATAATAAAGTAAAGGCATTCTGTCCATCTACAACTACAAAAAAAAAAAAAACTAACCCCATCCATATTAATAAACAACCCTGTAGCTTCAGACAGTAAATGAGAGCAGAACCACTATGTTTCACAACTTAACCAGAGGGGAGTTTTGTTAAAGTGCTAGTCCACTTCAGCTCTGAGCCCTAGCCCTCATTGAAGGTGCCAGGGGAGACCCCTGTGTGCCTGTTCACATTTCCCAAACAAACTTAACATATTCTTGTTGAAAGCCCAGTTCCTCACATCCTAACACCAAAATCAGGATTACCTGGTCTCCACTTCACTGAACCAACAGTGGGGCTAAAAGGATTGATCTAACGCAAATCTGTGAGCTGTCAGTGAGTAACATGGCTTTCCTTGATTGAAAGACAAAAATATGTGGTTCTACTGGTCTTTAGGAGGAGTTCTTAATACAGTTTTCCAAATCAAATGTCACTATCTCATATTAATGTTCAGACCCTCCTACCCAAGAAGCAGAATAAACCTGGGAGCTCAGGTCCAACAAGTTATTTTTTTTGGCTACTGGGCCCGGACATGATATTTAACTTCTCTGACCTTTGGATAACTCATTTATAAAATGGGGCTAATAATATCTATTCTTCTTAGGATTGTTGGCAGGATTAACTACTATACTAGTATATTTTGCTTCTTGATATACCCCCAGTGAGCCTTTCTCCGAGCAACAGCTCAATGTGTTTGCTGCTAGATTGATTACATGCTCCATGTAAGTGCAGCATTGGGACCATGGCCAGGCCTCTCACCAAGTCAGCAAACCTGGACACTGGCAGGTTTATGAGCTTCTCTCCCATCTGCATGCATGCGTGCTAACCACCTTGGACAATTTCCCCCTCTCTTCACCTTACCAGCCTTCTTTCCCAGCATTGACAGTGGCATGAACCACAGGGTGCCTTGCCCTGATTTGTGTTGTTCATGCCACCCCTTCCCTGGGGCATTCTGCAGGGCCATGGAATGAGCTGTGTTTCTCATTCACGTCCCTACTGATCTTAAGAGAGTAGATACCTTCCCCAGCCTCACTCAATACCCATAATTCATTCCTGGCTTAGATCCCTTTATCCCACCTTCCTGCCAAACTAATTTAGCTGTCAGTGTTTTTTTTTTTTTCCTGGCAATGTCGGTCCTAAATTTCACTGCCATCTCAGCCATTCCTATAAAGCCAGATTGAGAAAAGGGGATGAAGCAGGGAGTGAAGAACTGCACTTCAATTCATGTCTTGGATTCTTCCCAGAGGATAAATTTGGTTTCCAAATCCTGATTAATTTCTTTTGTCATTTTTAAAAGTAATAAATAGATTTTCTTGTCTAGGCTGGAGAGAAGACTGATAAAATGGGGGATTAGGCACCAGATTTAGCTTTCTCCGGGACTGCAGGTATATAAACTCTTTGGAAAGATCAAGTGATAGAAGGAAACAGAGTACAAGTGGAGCCCCACCTTACAGGGAAGCAAAGTGTCTGCCACACACCAGGGGCTCGAAAGACTTAATACAGTGAGTGACTGTGTACATTCATCAATGGCATTTTAGTCAGTTTTTTCACCACTGTGACAACAGGAACTAACAAGAACAATTTTAGAGGAGAAAATGTGTATTTAGCATTCACAGTTTCAGAGGTCTTAGTCCATAGATGGCTGGCTCACTCCTCAGGGCCCTAAGTAAGGCAGAACATCATGGCAGAAAGTCATGATGAGGAAAATGGCTCAAGACATCACACCAGGAAGCAGAGAGAGAGCCACTACTTCATTCACTGGTACAAAATATATGTACCCCAAAGGCTTGCCCCCAGCCAAACCCTACTTACCTTTGGTCACCATCCATTTAATCTCCATTAGGGGATCGATGCACTGATTAGGTTAAGGCTTTCATAACCCAAACATTTTACCTCTAAACTTTCTTGCATTATCTCATACATGAGCTTTTTGGGGACAGACACCTGATATCTAAACCATAACAAATGGAGTCATTAGGTCAATTATTCTTTCAGTGAACATCATTTGAGCCTAGCTTAGGCTAA
Source organism: Marmota marmota marmota (assembly GCF_001458135.2). Lineage (NCBI taxonomy): Eukaryota > Metazoa > Chordata > Mammalia > Rodentia > Sciuridae > Marmota > Marmota marmota. The sequence goes on from NW_026000229.1 coordinate 34,855,396, forward strand.
GATGGATTGGCAAACTTTTTCTATAAAGGGCCAGATAGTAAGTATTTTGGTTTTGGGGGGGCCATACCTTCTCCATCGCAGCTATTCAGTTGTGTCATTGTAGTGTGAAAGTAGCCTCAGACAATACATAAATGAATGAGCAAGTCTGTATCCAAATAAAACGTTATTTCATTGGAAAGTCTGGCAGTGAGCCATAATTTGCTAACCCCTGGTTTAAGAAATCATAAAGACCTGGGTTCAAATCCTGGATCATTCTTAATTTACAGACAGGACAAGCAACAGTATCCATGAGCACTTAGTTTCCCCCGTCTATTAAACGGGAACAAGAATGGCAGTTATCTCATAGAAGTGTTTTAAGGATTAGCTCATTAAGTCCCAAGTTTTCAATTCTGTGAATATTTCAGTGAAATTGATACAGGTGCATTAAAATCAGTTGGAAATCATAATCTAAAGCTTATGTATCCTTTATATATGCATTCATATATATGTACAAATGTGTATTTTTTTTCAAACATTCTAATCAGTCACCTGTTTTCTCAAAACAACAGAACTCTAAAAGTGTATGTTTATTTCAAAAGTTACCATAAGTATATTTGGATATAAATAGGGGTGTGCAGGGCTGGGGCTGGGGCTCAGCAGTAGCACACTTGCCTGGCATGTGTGAGGCACTAGATTTGATTCTCAGCACCACATATAAATAAATAAAATAAAGATCTATCAACAACTAAGAAGAAAAAAAATAAAAATAAATAAATAGGGGTGAGCATGTAGAACAGTGCAGTGTGGGGCACCCAGAATGCACTCAGTAAATGTGGGTCTTCATCATTATCACCTTGATTACCATATAGCTATCTGTCTCCCCCCACTGAAATGTTCGTTCCATAAGAGTGAGGTCTCAGTTCTGTTCCCTTGTGCATTATTTCCTGTCACTGTGGCAGAAAAGAAAGGGGCAGGCTTGTGCCACACTATCTCTTGAAGCCATCCGTGGATTCTTCCATGAGCTCATTTCTTCTTGTCCTCTAAAGAAGGTGGTTTGTTTCTTTAGGATTTGGACTTGCCCCTCCTTCCCCTTCCCTCCCTTCCCTCTCCCCTCCCTTGCTTAAGAATGCCATGAGCCAAGTTGGGCACGCCTGTGATCCCAGTGGCTCAGGAGGCTGAGGCAGGAGGATCATGAGTTCAAAGCCAGCCTCAGAAAAAAGCAAGGTACTAAGCAACTCAGTGAGACCCTGTCTCTAAATAAAATACAAAAAAGGGCTGGGGATGTGGCTCAGTGGTCAAATGCCCCTGAATTCAATCCCTCGTACCAAAAAAGAGAAGAAGAAGAATGCCACCAGGCTTTATCCTTGAACTCCCTACAGCTGTCCTATCACCAGAAGTCAATAGGAACCACCCCTGGCCCCAACGGTGCAGAGACTTGTCTCCATTCTGGTTGACCTGAGATCCTGCCAAGCTCCCATCAAGACCACAGCTCTCAGTGTGAGGGAGCATCTCCCCCCTGGAGTGGGGCTGGGAGCTGCAATTGGAAGCTTTAGTGGGGTCTTTGCAAACCACAGCAGCACCCCTGCACACAGACCCTGAAGAGCTCCCCGCAGGAGGATGGATGTTCCTTTGCCTGCCCAGATTTGTTTTTAAATATCTCCTTTAGTCCAGTATGTTCTGTCCCTGAGTATTGGGCACCGATGAGCAGAACAGCATGGGAGGATTGGTGGTTGAATCCAGGCCTGGGGAGTGATCAGTGAGTAAGGGGCAAAAGGTTTGCATCCACATCCTGCCAAAGCCTGGGGAAGGTGGGAGTTGGAACAGTGAGAGGCAGAGAAGTGCTAGCTTGCTGTCTCCCACACGCCGTGTGGCATTTCACTGTGGGAAGCAAAGTGAAGACAAGCTTGATTTGGTAGATCCATCTTAATTATTCACTCAGCATTACTCTTTTTTCCTTCGGTTTTTCTTGGCAAACTCAGGCAGAGTGGGTTTGGTAGGAGGAGGGAAAAAGGTTCTTGTTAACGTCCAAGCTACCATTCTCACCTTCCCTTTGGTTTGAGGAAGATGGTCCATCCCAATGTGGTAAGAGGATGCTTTAGAATTTTCTTAGGACACTGCTTCATAAGCTTTCATCTACGTACCAATCACCTGGGGATCTTGTTAAAAAGTGCTGGTGTAGGACGGACCTAATAGTCTGAGTCTCCACAAGCTCCCAGGTGATGCTGATATTGCTGATATGCAACTATATCCTGAAGAGCAGTTTTACATGATAAAGAATATGGAATTATTTTCTTCTTCAGTCTGAAAACGAAACAATGGAAACCTCCAATAGTCTAAGGGAGGCCCAATTTCTTTTGGTTCCGACTGATGGAATTTTAAGGGAATTTCATTACATTTCCATTACTTCCCTAGGGATGCTGCAGTGATCTATGGCTAACTAAAAGAGTACCACAAAGCCTAGCCTAAAATAACAAACATTTATTATCTGAGTTTCTGTGGGTCAGAAATTTAGGAGCGGCTTAGCTGGGTGGTTCTGGCCCAGGGTCAGTCATGAGCCTGGCAGGGACTACAGTCATCTGAAGGCTTGACTGGGGCTAGAGAATCCTCTTCCAAGATGGTGCACTCACATGGCTGTTGGCAGAAAGCCTCGGTTCCTTGCTGGCTTTTGGCAAAAGGCCTCAGTTGCTCACCACATGGGCCTTTCTGTACAGCAGCTTAGGCAGACAAAATGAGTGATCCAAGAAAAAGTGTGAGGAGGAAGCTAAACGAGTCCATGAACCGGTCTCAAAAGCCAGACCTTTCCCTTCTGTTTTGTTCTTTTGCTAGAAGGGAGTCATAAAGTCCAATCCACACTCAAAAAGCGGAGAATTAAGCTCTACCTTATGAAATGAGGAATATCAAATCATTTGAGCATGTATTTTTAAAATACCACAGAGGCTCCCTGGCCAGGGGCCACCATGAGAGGTAACCCACTTGAGGGCTTGGCGGACCTGCTAATCTCACAGGTTTGCTCTTCTTAGGAAGATTATGATCATCCAAGATCACATCCCTTGTAAAGGCATTTCAAAATGTGAAGTTATCAATTCCATTCCACTGTGACAGTGTGCATTCCATTACTTGTGAAACTACAAAGCAGTTAGAGTACAAGGAGGGCAGTAAAACATGAGCTAGTTCAGGAGTCCAGCAACTCCAAATTAGAATTCTATCTTTGTTACTTAGTTGTGTGTCCATGAGAGAAACACTGATGCCTCAGATTATCTGGAAGAATGGGGTTAGCAATAGTGCCTGTCTCAAAGTGTTATATAAGAATTAAATGAGATATTAAATATAAAGTATGTGCTGAGCATGGTGGCACATGCCTGTAATCCCAGCAGCTCTGGAGGCTGAGGCAGGAGGATCATGAATTCAAGGCCAGTCTCAGCAATTTAGTGAGGTCTAACTCAGGGAGACCCTGTCTGTAAGTAAAAAAGGACTGGGGATGTGTCTCAGTAGTTAAGCACCTCTGGGTTCAATCCCTGGTACCAGAAAATTAATTAAGTGCCTAACACCTGGACCTGCAGACAGTGAGTGCTCAGCATGTATCAGTTACCATTATTAGCTCCTGTTCTTGTTATTCTGCCTCCACCAAGGCCCGGTTATATATTTGAAGAGATGTTGGCCACAGGTTTCTGTTTGATTTTCATGCTTCCTTCACCAGTTCCTCTTCTTATAATTTATTCGTATTTGGAGAGGTCTGGTTTACCTGTCCCAATAATCATGGGCTGTTTCCACATATGGACAGATTCTGTCAACAAACCAAGGCCCAACTCTTGAGTTAGTCCCTTCACCCACCAGTCTACTCGATTCCAAAGGCACAAGGAGGCCCAGTGTGTCCATCTCTAATGGCATGGTTTTCATTTTCATTACTGAATGATGAGGCTGGCTCCTTCCAAATCCCAGCACTGGGGCCAGGGGTTGGGGGTAGATGGAGCAACAGGGCTTTTACCAGTAAGTGCCATTTATATTTTGAGCTGCCCAGGGAAGTTGACGGGTTGTTTTGAATTTAACCTCAAACCAATTCAAAGCAAAGTGTTTGAAGGAGTCTCTAGGGAAATGAAAAATGCATTTTTTTTCTATGGTATGTTTTGAGATTTTTTAAAAATGTAGTAAAAGTGTCCTGACAAAAATTTTGATAGGTTTATATTACATATTTATGTCTTTAAAGCAATCAAAGAAATCTTTTCTAGTTCACTCTCTGTTTTCTCTCCAGGTATTTAGTCTTCCTACAGATCAAAAGGGATCTCTACCATGGCCGCCTCCTCTGTAAAACATCTGATGCTGCCTTGTTAGCAGCTTATATCCTTCAAGGTAATGACTTTTGACAGGATAAATTTGCTTTTCATGCTAAGTCCTTATTACATTATTTCAGTTACCACAGATGACTACTTCTTGGATCTAGACAGTACATAGCTTGAAACAGAGTCCAAGTTGGAGGATTTTGTGCAGGTTCCCTAGAGCCAGAAAACACGGAGAGCACTCAATCCTACACCGTTCCTAAGGTCTCACTGCCAGCCCCATAAGTCCTTCTGACTCTAGGAGATTTGCCCTTGGTTGATAACGTTATTGAGACTCTGGAGAGTAATCAAAATCAATTTTTTCGTATCCTCTCATGCAAATCTCTTAAGGTGTGAAGTGTCTATGAATTCTGGTATCTATTTTATATAGAGATCTTTCAGTTCAGATTGCTCAACATTGAAAATGTTTCCAAGATGTGTTAGTAAGTAAGAGTTGAGCCTCACATCACAGCTGATGCCCAGATGCCCAGACTGGTTTTTTTTTTTTTTTTTTTTTGGCAAAAACAGTGGGAGAGTCATGCACTCTTCACATATGTCCCTAAGTGGAAAGTCTAGCAAGTGCTTGCTAATTTTGAGGTACTCAAAGGGTACCCTTTTCTTTTTAAAGAGAAACCCTGGCCTGATCTAATGTAATTTTAAGCTCTAGTCTTTTCTTTAATTTTACCCTGAGAATCATATTGAATTCTGCTATTTTTTTTTTTTTTCTTCAAAGAAGTACTTGATGTCCAACATTGATGTTTTCCATTTGGTACTTTCTACATAAAATCAAAATAAATTATTCCAAGGTTCAAGGTCACTAACAAACTACAGGGGAAACCTTTAGTCTCTTGCTAAGTAATAGAAATTCCCAAGTAATTTGAAAGGAACTGTGAGTGTTACTGAAAGTTCGGTCCTTGTCTCCAATGCCAATCCAATAATGAGGACATGGCTTTGAGAAAAAGGAAAAAGAAGGTTTATTGCTTTGCTAGCAAAGGAGAAGCACAGGGAACTCCTGTCCCAGAGGCTGTGATTCTGCCCATCAAGGGGAGCTGGGGTTTTTACAGAGATGATTCAAAGACTACATTCCACTGTTCTGTCAGAAGTTGTAATTCACTTGTTAATTTGGGAGATGATCATATCTGAGATCTGCTGGTGCCATCCCCAAAGTCTGAATTACTTCTTTCCTGTGGTAGGTGTGTGTCCAAGGACAGATAACCCTGCTGAGGATAGGGAAAAAAAGATAATCCTGTTTCCCTTGAGTTAAAAAGGGGAGAGATTAGGGAGGAGAAGGGAGAGAGGAAAAGAAACAAACATGTTCATTTTAAAAATAAGTTGCAGTGGCAGAGCAGCAAGGGCTATATTCAAAACATAAAATGGACCATGGTTACATGAGTTACAATTGTAGTGAAAAGGCCCAAGCCACAAGAACAATATTGGCTGTGAGAGGAGGGAGGACATGTTTTCCTCCTAATATTGACTCCTCTCTTATCTGAAGCAGTCATGACTTTCTGTGGAAGGAGAGGACATCCACAAAGCAGCTGGAACCTCCTCCTTCCTTTTGTCACACCCAGAATGCTCTCTGCAGAGCACTTCACATAGAGAAAGCTGGATTCTGACTTGGAGCGCTGCGGAAAGCACTATGGGTCCACAGCCCTCCCAGAGTTCTGTGATCTGAGATCTCAAGAGCTTTGAACTGCTCTGTGCATGGCCAGAGGAGAAAGCCCCTCATTGAGAAAAAGCCTTAGAACTAAATAAAATAAAAATAAATTACTTATTACTGCCTTAGAAAGCAGGACATTGAGAAATCAGCCCTAGAATTTGGTGCTTCTAAACTTGATGACACTGTCTGGTTCTTATAGCCTGACACATGGTCAGCCATCTGTGAATATTGAAATTTTACTGTTTTAAAAATTTGATTTGGAATAAGGGTTGAGTTCTAAATGTGGATCATGGCTCACTCATCAACTAGCTTTGTCCCTGCTAAAATCCTCAAAATGAGCTTTAGATTTCTGACCCATCTCAGGCCCAGGAACTCTGTCTTCCTGATCAAGCTCACCATTTCCTGCTGTCTTATAGAGCATTGCTCCCAGGCCCATACCTCATGACTGAATGGTGAAGACCATAGTGCAGCCCTATGCTCTTTTATTGCAAATTTACTTGTGGGTGACCTCAGAACACAGGGTTAGCTCTACTTTCTCTCTGCTTAGACTTGAATGTCAACTCAGTGAGTACAACCAGGAAAACAAAGGTGGACATGCTCCTAAAGCACCTGCCCTCTGCCCAGCTGTGCTTGAGACCCATTGGCCTTTGTAAATCTGATGTGTGCTTTGGCTGCTACTGTGTGTGTTAATATCTTGTTGCTTTGCAAGTGATGATTTATCTGTCTCCACACAATTCTTCTACCTCCCTTTAAAAGCGGAGATTGGAGATTATGACCCAGGGAAACACCCTGAAGGCTACAGCTCCAAGTTCCAGTTTTTTCCGAAACATTCAGAGAAGCTGGAAAAGAAAATTGCTGAGATTCACAAGACAGAACTCAGGTGTGTGATGTTCCCTGCCCTTCCTGCCCCTGGGATGTAGCATTGTCAGTGATCTACTGACAACACAAGCCCAACTCTGTGGGCTCACTGTCCAAGAAGAGTGGTTTAGGCCAAGGCTTAAAAGCAAAAAAAAAAAAGTTGCTTTTGTGTTGCTGGGGAAATGGAGAGGGATTAGGCTTTGGGAGGTATTTGCTTCATTAAGATAAATGAAGTACAGAGAGAAGCATTAACAGTGGAAAAGTAAGGGAAAATCTTAAAAGAAAAGAAGATAGGGCTAGGGGTGTGATATAGTGGTAGCATGCCTGAGGCCCTGGGATCTATCTCGTGTATTGTGGAGAAAGAGAGGGAGAGAGAAAGAGAAGGTGTTGACTTGGGTTATTTTAAAAATAATAAATAAATAAAAAGTATGACTCTGATGTCAGTCTGTGGCAGTGTCATGATAGGTAGCTTCTGGTCAGAAAATGGATCACACAGGCTGGCCTCTGACTCACAGACACAGTGGGGTATCTGGGGGTCTGTGTTTTTAACACTGCCTAATTCCACTACACATCCTGCTTGAAGCCCCTGACCCCACATAGAGGGATGCAGGGGAGAAGTGGTTTCAAACATGGAGTCTTGTCTTGCTCAATGTCTCTTACTTTGCCCAGAATTATAGAATTCCATAAAGAAGCATTAATCCATCCTTTTACCCACATGAAATAGGATCTGTGACAAAGACTTACTTTAAAGAGAAAGAATAGGGTGTTTGGGCTCCACTCAATGTATCATGATGGAGTGGATCACCCAAACTGATAACTATGAAAAGAATCAGTATATGCAATAGAATATCATAAAATAGCAAAATGTTATGTCACTGGGCTGGAATTGTAGCTCAGTGATAGAGTGAGGCACTGGGTTCGATCCTCAGCACCACATAAAAAAATAAATAAAGGTATTCTGTCCATATACAACTAAAAATATATATATTTTAAAAATGTTATGTCACCGTTTTAGCACATTACATACTTTAAAAAAAAAATCTTTAAAAATGTTTGTGTGTTCACTGTTCTGAGGAAGAACTGTACTGGGGAGAAGGGGTGTTTCTTAATGATAATATTAAATGAAAATTAGTTCCTTTTCTTCCCCCGCCCACACCACACCATACCTTCTCCACTCTAAGGTATTACCAATGAATGTAACCCAAAGCCTCCTGAGCCTTGGGAGCCTCCTGAGCCTTTGTAAACAGTCCTTATTCCCATTGTGGGTTTCAAGCCAGATTCCAGACTCCAGAGGAATAGAGACACCTATCAAGGTTATGATCTTGGGTGTTTCCATCTCTCCCTGTACAGGGGCCCATGGTTCCTCGCATCACTGTGTTGGGGAAATAGTGACCCCTTGTGGTAAGGTCAGATAAAACAGACCTGTGTGAGGTCTCATTCATATATTTGGGATGTCCAGCAAGAGCTGCCCAGAGGGTCACAGAGGTCAGAGTAATAGAGGGGAGAGTACTCCACAAACCTTGTTCAAGGCAGGAGTTTCCCCCAAGAAATGATGCCAGCTTTGAGGGCCCTGGGATTTTGGCCAATCCAGGGTGAATGGAGCCCACACTGCCCACCACCCTGTACACAGGGAATGAGGATGCTTCTTGGAAGGCACAGTGATGCTCTGGCCACCTCTGGTGCCAAGCCCTTTGCCTGCCACAAAAGTATTTTTTCCTGTCTTGGGTTCACTGGCAGATAGGTGTAACTTCACACTAATACCTTCACACTAATACCTACTGACACAGGTTCAGCCTCACCTTCATAGTGTAAAAATGTGTCTGCTCCCTTCAACTCTGATGTGAATTCATGAGGGCCCAGGCATGTGCTTTATTTCTGTCTATTTTCCAGCAAGTAGCACAGAGGCTGGCACATAAAGGTATTCAGCGAGGCCTCTTCAGAGGGACTCTGGAGGGAGTCTAGCCTCTTTCTCACTTGGGTGGACATGTCTTCCTTCCCTGCCATGTTACTTGGCCAGTGATAAACTTAGAAATGAGCAACTTTCAGTCCTGCCCTCCAGGGGGGTCAGAATCGCTGACATCATGCTGCCCACCCTTCCTCACACCAAAGCCCAGCCCACATCTGCAGAAGCCCATCTGCTCTTCCAGGGCTCTACGCCCATGTGCGAGCCTGATGGTGATCATGCCCCTGGTTCTGTGGTGAGCTTATCTACACACCTGCAAAAGAGGCAGCTGGGAGGAGAGTGATGCAAAGGGCTCTTCAAAGATGGCTGGGATCCACTGCTGATTTCTTCCTTTTCCAGCTTATTTCCTTTTCATAGTACCACCCTATGGACAGGCAGAGCTGTTGTGGAGTGTGGGGAACACAGTGCTATCTCCTAGATTATAGAGAAACCTATATCCTACATCGAAGCTACAGATGTGCTCCCACACACACACAATGTTCAAAATTGTGAAATACCACAAAGTTAGCACCTCTCTCATGTGCCTATAATCTCAGCACTTAGGAGCAGCTGCACTAATTAGATGCAGGGAGTACTCCCTAGTTTGCCACAGACTCCACCACTCCCTATTGTTCACATTCAGCCCAGTGATTTATTATGTAGCCTGTCTCACTCTGAAGTTACATCTATCTGCCAGTGAACCCAAGACAGGAAAAAATACTTTTGTGGCAGGCAAAGGGCTTGGCACCTAGACTTGAATCCCTGAAGTTGGTCTAGAACCAAGGAGAGAGCATACTCTATGGAAAACTGGAGGTATGTAGCTCACCCAGAGCACTTCTTGTAGAGAGTTTTGTATCAGAGGAACCTCTGAGAACAGGAAGCCCTGAAATCATGTCATTTTCTTTATTCCAGTGGTCAAACACCAGCAACATCAGAACTGAACTTCTTAAGAAAAGCACAGACATTGGAGACTTATGGGGTGGATCCTCACCCATGTAAGGTAAGACTCCCCATGTGGGAGACCGCACTGACTGTGCCTCCTCTACAGGGTGACAGGAGCAAAGGACCATATGCTTAGGACCATGTGCTTATCCCCTTCAATGTGTGCAGGAGTGGCTCTTCCAGTGACAGATGCCAGAGAAGATGTCTCAGGTTGAAAACTCCTCTGGATTCCATGCTGCATAATTCTGTGGTGCCACATAAATGTCAGAGCATCAGAAACGAAGTCCATTTAAATAACAATCCAAAACTGGGCCCTACTTGGCCAGCAGTGGGTAATTTGGTGGAAATGAAGAGAAGAGGAATGTAGAAGGCCCCCCACAGGGAGTGATCAGAAGCACTCAGCAACTGCCCACCCTTCCCTGACCCGTAATCTAGTTTCTTTCTAAGAGTGGGTTTTATTGACTGTAGTGACGAACGTCACCAGAAGGAACTGCAGTGGAGTCACATTTAATTCCATTATGTGCCTGTAAGGGTGAGATGGGAACCAGCTGGGGAAGTTGCGCCCAGAGAAATCTCTGTAATTACTCACACGTATCTGGCATTTTGGAGATGATCACCAGCAGCCCCAGTCCCTGCTGAGAGCAGCAGAGACCCGTGGCGTCTTCCTAACATCTCTCTCTGCCTCCCTCCACTGTATCCCCCTGTCCCTGGTGCTTTGAATTCTCATGAGCTCTCTGCCTCAGTTTCTCCACATTTCTGCCTGCCTTTCCAATACCAAAAAGGTTACAGCACTGCCTGTAAAACCAGCTGTAGCTAGGTGTGTTAGTGCCCCCTGTAATTCCAGCCACTTGGAAGGCTGAGGCAAGAAGACCGCAGATTTGAGGTCTGTCTCTGCGACTTAGCCAGACCCTGTCTCAAAATAAAAAATAAAAAGGGCTGGGGGTTGTAGCTCAGTGACAGAATGCTCCTGGGTTCAACCCCCAGTATCACAAAAAACAAACAAAAAACAGTTTTCCAACTTATCTGAAGGAGATAGTGTCAGCTAGAAGCTGAACAACATCAATCTTCCTGAGAGGTGAGAGGAAACTAAGTTTCAAGAGCAGCGTGTTCCCTTCCTAGGCCATGATAACTGAGCATCAGACCGGGTAGCTTGAACAACACAAATGTATTGTCTTGGCTCTGGAGGCTAGAAGCCTGAAATCTAGGTGCTGTCGGGGTCGACTCCTTCAGAGGGCCTCAGAGGATCTGTTCCCGGCCTCTTTCCTTGGCTTGTAAATGGCTGTCTTTTCCCTGTGTCTTCACACAGTCTGCCCTCTGTTCATAAATGTCCAAAATCTCCTGTCTTATAAGGATACCAGTTAAATTGGAATAGGGTCTACACGAATGACCTCAGTTGAACTTAATTAGTTCTGTCAAGATCCTGTCCTCAAATAAGGTTACATTCTAAGGTACTGGGGGTTAAGACTCCCACATATAAATCCGGGGGAAAGGAAGACACAATTCAGCACAAACTATGGGACACAGTGACATGGGGACAGAACAGTGTTTTCCTTGGCTCCCTAGTGAAATGATGGTGAATTATCCTTGCCTAGGATTTAATATGAATCTTAAAACGTTCTGGCACTTTGAAATGCTGCTTGTCTTCCAGACCCCACACTGCCTATCCACTAGCACAGTCAATTGCCATCTGGCCCCTGTGTTCTTGAGCCGATACTGTCAGAAAACATATCCATGCCAGTTTATACCGAAGAATTGATATACCAATACTTACAAATTAGCAACGCTTCCCAAATAATGTTTCCTGTGTAACAGAGGTAATTTAAACCCCTCTATCAACTGCTCAGACACTCTCAGCAGACACCCCATGGGAGTGAGAGTTGGGGGGCAGGGGGCAGCTGGCCCAAGGCTCCAGTCCTTGTCTCCTACTTACTGAGGCTTTTGGAGACTTCTGACCCTCAGTTTTCTTATCTGTGATTAAGTACACAGTAGATGTTCAATAACTGTGCTCCCTGAGCTGCTGAGTCACTCCAGGACCTGAAATGACATAGCTGCTTAAAGATAGATATGGCTAAGTAGAAGGTGTGGGGATCATGTCTGAATTTGCGCCCAACATGCCTAATCCATTTGAGGCCACTCATGAAAGGGGTCCCTGAGCTGGGCTTACAGCACAGAGGTGGGCAGGCAGTGACCCCAAGCACAACAACTAACTAGAGGTGGGTGGGATTCTCCACTATTGTCCATAGGGTCTGGAAATCATGTAGAATGGCAGCCAGACTGGTTACCAGCCCAAATCCACATGCACCCAACAAATATGGGTCTCCTGGCTCAGCCTTGACTTTGATAAGTTTGTCCAACATTGGGCAGAGAGAGGCTGAAGAGGCTGCAGGGAGAACCCAGCATTCATACCCTTTGTGCACCCAATCCTATATATCCTATCATCTCACCTCCACAGCATCAATTCCTGGAAAGGAGGAGGGAGGAGGAGGGACCAAGGGAGGGAGGAAAAGAGCAGAATGTGGCACACCTTCCAACACAGGCCCAGTGAAGTCCTTTTGCATCATTTCTAATTTATTCCTCAGCCAGCTTTGGGGAAAAGGGGCTGGATGTTATACTCCTGGTTTTATAATCAAGAAGGCTGATGTTCTGTTGACATCAAGGTTCACCAGGCCCTGAGTAGCAGAGGAAGAATTCACACTCTGGTCACGTACGTACCCTATGTAAAACAGAAAACATGCCCCACACACTTACTTTGGGGAGGTGGGGGTGGTCATCTCATTGGACTTCCCTGTTCCTGGGTCCTTTGCCTCTGCTTACCGGGGGCTATGTCAGGTCTGCAGGCAGACCCCACACATGGTCTCTTGGCTCCTCTCATTAGGCTCTAGCCATGGTTTCCTCAGCCCTCCTGAGCAAGGAGAGCAGTTTGGGAGCCTTTACTCTTACCAGTAAGTAGAGTCACTTCAGTGATGTGCTACCAAGTACTTCCCTTAATGTCGCTACAAGGAGAGCTGAAACAAGCTGGTGCACTTGGTATAATAAATACTGATGATTTCTATTAACAGAGAGGCAATTACTGGGCCCGGGGAATCTGGGGCATGCAGCCCTAGGGAGGACAGAAGAAGAGGAATCATTTTGATAATTAAATGAAATCAGAACAACGCTTCAGCTGGGCTCTGTTTTCCTGGACAGATTAAGAAGCTGCTGTTTGTCCTGTACACACTGGTGGTTTCCTTCTGCTCAGAGTGTCCTTGTCTGGTCCTGGGACCAGAAGGAGGAGCCATAAACCCTGTCTAGGAGAGCCAGAGCATTCCATTAGCTAGCAGGTGTGCAGTAAGACCCAAACTCCAAACTTGTACAAGCCTGTCCCGAGCTTTCTGCCTCAACTTTCAGTTCCCCACTCCTGGCAGAAGCCCCCAGCTGCCCAAGCCCATTGTTGCACATGTTCCCTGTCCCTGATGCCTCTCCAGCCTTAACTACCTTCTTGTTCCATCCAAGCTGGCCCCAAGGTTAGTTGTTTTCCTTGAGTCTCCTGTAGCAGTTAGACTCATCACAGATACCCAGCCTCTGCCTGACCTTTTTATCATATATGTCTCAAAAGTGCCATTTATTGAAACTCTGCATGTGCTAGGTCCTTTCATACATTATCTCAACCTTTTTTCTTTTTTTAAACCAGGGATTGAACCCAGGGATGCTTAACTGCTAAGCCACATTCCCAGCCTGTTTTATTTTTATTTTGAAACAAGATCTCACTAAATTGCTGAGGCTGGCTTTGAACTTGCAATCCTCTTGCCTTAGCCTCCCAAGCCACTGGCATTATAACATCTTTACAACATCACTACCAAGAATATGTCCTTATTTTAAGATAAGAACTCTGAGCCTTTGAAGGTACAGATAATAAGGAATAAGAGGGGGATAAGAAGTTCCCTTTGAGGGACTAACTAACATGCTTAAAGTTACTGGTTAGGACAATACTGAGACTCAAACCCAGAGTTATCTGGTCTCAATGCAGTGCTTTTGCTGTTACTGTTCATGGTCTTCATTCTGCCAATATGGCATTTGTTTAGGCACCAAGCATGAGTCACCATCAATTCTGATAAGACACAGACCTATAAAGATTTCTAGAATCATGGGCTGGGGTTGTAGCTCAGTGGTAGAGGCTCTGGGTTCAGTTCTCAGTACCATGTAAAAATAATTTTTAAAAAAAATGATATTGTGTCTATAACTAAAAAAATTTTTTTTAAGATTTCTGTAATCATTATAAAAAATTTTAATGTAATTTTACCAGTTTATATCTGCTCTGTATAGACCAGGAGAAAATTAATTACAGCAGGATCTAGATTAGATAACAAAAATAAAATTGTACTGTTTCTCTGACCTTAAAATAGGATCATTACTTTCATCATCCAGCCCCCTGTCCCCCTCTCTAAATAAGAAACCCTTCCTCCATCTTGACAAGTTGCTCCTGACTTCAGAGGATGTGAGGTGACTTTCCCACCATGAGTGGGCCCCTCTTGGTTGTGCTGTGGACAGGGTGATAGATTTCACTTCTGAAATGATGAACTTGACTAAAGCCACTCAGATGGCAAGTTTCCACCAAGAATTCCATTTCTGAGCTGTCATAAAGTGCCACCAAGTCTCTTATAGGGTGCTACCACCTCCTCTTTCTTTCCATTCTAGTTTCTTGGAGCTAAGTTTAAGTATTTTGAAACTGTGATTTTTCATGACTGACTTATGGTCCCCCAACCATTAGCTCTTTCAGAAATGATTTATTAGTGTCTGGAAGAGCATGTGGAGTCATCTTTCCTATTGTTTTTCAAGAATAAGAGGCTTCATCCAAGACTGACTAAAGAAGGGACAGGATAACCCCAGGGACCCTACAACCAAGAGTGCCATGGTCCTGACTCTATCAGGAGACCCTCTTGGTTGGCTGTTGGCAGAAGGCTGCTTTGTATATAACTGCAGGTAGAACCTGTGGGGACTGGGCAGAGGAGGACCAATGTTCCTATTTCCAATATCCATCTGTGCTTTGATTTCCAAAATTCCTTTTCTGGTCATCTTGGTGACCCTTCATGGTGCTGAGTGGATGCAGGTCATGTTGGATGGTGTGTTCTACCCCAACTCGTGAATGATTAATGATGAGTACAACAAATTCATCCCTCTCCAAGAACACCACTGGCCACCTCCTAGCAGTGAGGCATTTGGGCCTCCATCCTAACATCAGAAGCTAGTGTTTCTATAGGTATTATCGTCCTCATTTTACAAATGAGGAAAACTGAGGTTTGGAGAAGTTAAGCAAGCTACAGAGCAAATAATAAGCAGAAAAAAATAATAACAATAAGCCGAGCTTGGGTCCTACACCAAGACTGAAGCTCTTTTCACAAGAAAGAAAATTTGAAACTATTTTTTTTTTAACCTCACAATAAGGTCTCTACCCTGGAGTCTCTAAGTTTTAGGACTTCCCTGAATCCTGCTTGCACAAGGAGTAGAAAGCCTGGCACCCACCTTCCATCTGAGGCAGGCTGCCTCCCAGGCATTCTCTTCAAAGAGGCCACTATGCTCTGGTCCATATCTCTGCCAAGTCAGCCAGGATAGCCCTGGTGCCTCCTGGCAGGAACAGTGTTTGTGTGCAGTGCCTGGTTCTCAGATATTAATAACCACCACCAAGCACTGATGACAGGAAGGAGGAAATCCAGCCCTGTGGCCATGCAGTGTTTCATTCCAGTTTTGTTTTGTTTTTTTACTTTTTTTTTTTAGTTGTAAATGGGCACAATACCTTATTTTATTTATTTATATGTGGTGCTGAGAATAGAACCCAGTGCTTCATGCATGCAAGACAAGCGCTCTACCACTGAACCACAATGGCAGCCCCATCATTCCAGTTATTTTTAAAAACTTTTTGCTATGCCCATGAGTTAAACGATACCACGCTTATAGCCAAGTGCCTGGATCTTGACCCAAAGAGAAGGACAATGATAACAACACATTAATCAGAAATGTTTGTGAAATGTATAATTAGTTTATTCTCTGGGCCCAGAGGCTCAAACCTGCATGACTCCAAGAGGCAAACCTGTGTTTTCCTTGTGGCAAGGCTCATCAGACCCTGCAGAGGCCCCTATGTTCATAGGGCTGATCAGGCTGAAAATCTATGCCAGGGTAGCAAACTCTGCAGGCGAAGGATCAGGAGAGCCAACCCTCAGGCTCATCTGGCCTAGCAGCCACAGCTTCCACTCACAAGCCTCCTGCCAGGTGTATGGACTCCATAGCATCACCTGAGCTGTGCCAGAAAATTCTTCTGGCATGTTTGGCCAGTTTCATTGCTTAGTTTTCTGGTCATCTCTGTCATCACCACACAGCCTGACAGTAGATTCTTACCTGAACTTTGTCACAAAAGAAGCCCCAAAACCTTTTTTCTGGGGGGGATGGGGGGTGCCAGGGATTGAACTCAGGAGCACTCAACCACTGAGCCACATCCCAGCCCTATTTTGTATTTTATTTAGAGACAGGGTCTAACTGAGTTGCTTAGCACCTCGCTTTTACTGAGGCTGGCTTTGAACTCACAATCCTCCTGCCTCAGCCTCCTGAGCCGCTGGGATTACAGGATTGTGCCACTTCACTCAGTGGCCTATAATCTTTCAGATAGCTCCTTCCTCATGGAGCTCATTTTTCCACTTCACGGAACCATGATCAACACCTTCTGCTACATCTTCTTCCCACTTGCTCAGCAGAAACCCAAGCCTGATATTTACAAACTGAGGCCCAGTGACCAGGAGAACCTGTCTGTTGGTTCAGGCCTCAGGGCTGGTGGCAACTGTTCTACTCAGCCAATTACTGCTTATCTTCAGCTAAACTTTCCTGAGGGAGCCCAGTGTCATAGGACCATCATGTTGATGATAACTGCTTCTCTTTAATAACAGCTTTTTGATATATAATTCATATAAGATCTACCCTTTTAAGTGTGTAGTTTAGTGGCTTTTAGTTATTCAGACTTAAGCAACCATCACCACTGTCTAATTTTAAAATATTTTCATGACCCCCACAACAAAGAAACCCCATACCCATCAGCCGGCACTGCCCTACTTCTTTCCCCAGCCCCTGGAAACCATTAATCTTCCTTTTGGCTCTATGGATTTGCCTATTCTGGACATTATATATAAATGGAATCATTCAACACTTGATCACTTCTTTCACTTGGCATGATGTTTGCAAGGTTCACCCATATTGTAGCATGCATTGGTTTTTCATTCCTTTCTACTATTGAATAATATTCCATGTATGATACTATGTCATTTGGTTATTCACCTATCAATTGGTGGACATTTTCCACTGCAAAATGGATTGGACTGTTACTGCTGGTTGGATGATAACGAATAGTGCTACTGTTAACATCCAGGTACAGTTTCTGTGTGGACATGTTTTCATTTCTCTCAGGCACGTACCAAGGAGTAGAATTGTTGGATCTTATGGTAACTCTGTGTTTAACAATTGTACACCCTTGCACAATCTCATCACCAATGCCTGGGGGTTCTCTTTGGTAGTTCATAACATTCTAAGTTGGTGCCTCCAGATAAGGGCAACAGGCTCAGTAAGCTGGTGAGTGGCAAAGCTGGGACTCTAACCATAGTCCAGTGATTCCAGATGCCCTGCTTCTTGCCTCTGCAACCTTCTGTGAGGTAGTAACCTTTCCTCCCTATGAAGAACTGTATTTCTCACTCTTTCACCTCTATGCCTGCGTCACCCCAATGAGAAGTCTTTCTATGTTGCAGGATGTGTCAGGAAATGCTGCATTTCTGGCCTTCACTCCTTTTGGGTTTGTTGTTCTTCAAGGAAACAAGAGGGTCCACTTCATTAAATGGTGAGTATCTTCATTTCCAAAACAGGCTCATTATATCTCACTAACCGGGGAGGGGCTGTGGTTCCCATGTCCTTTGTCTGTGATTGGGCAATTATGGTTCGGAGCCCTCTCCAAAGCCTTGTGTTGAGAATGGTAACTGATGAAGGTAGTGGTCTCTTCCTAGGGATCCTATTCTTCCACAGGGTTGTCCCTGAGAGCCAACAGCCTCTCCAGAGAGAGAAAGACTAAGAAGATTTAATTTCTGGGGAGGCCTGGGGCTGGAGTCAATATTAGGGAAGCAAAATTCCCAAGAGAATTGAGTCCTTGGTTCCATCACCTGCTAAGGACCATTGCCAACCCTATTAAGGCTGCTTGAGAGCATCTCCGTAGATGGCCCAACTCCCTTATCTACTCTACAACACAGACCATGACCCCTAGGGCAGATAAGTCATCCTGTTACTCTGCACAACCCCCTCTCAGACCAACCTCCTTTGTGGGCAACTGGTCTGCAAGAGCTTAGATGCTGCTTGCTCTCACTCCTATTCCCCTTTAGGCCTTAAGTGTCTTCCGCCTCCAGGAGTCATGTCCACACTGTCTTCCTTCCCCTACTCTCCACTCCCACTTCTAGCAGGCAAGAGCCTCTGCCACAGCTGCGGCTTCTTAGAACTACATTTCCTCCTGCCAGTTTTTGTTTTGTTTGGGCACTATTCGTTATGGCTGGGAAGACTCCAATTTGTTGATTGCCATTTGAATTATACTTGAGCCCCTTTGGATGGCTGGCCCCTGCAAACATTATCAGCCTCCCTAGGACATTTTGCATATTCTACTAAGTCCCTGTGATTTCTGTGCCTGCTTAGGTCTCAGCCTGCCATGACTAAGCTGGCCAGTTCCTCCAATGGACTTGGATAAATGGCTTCCCTGGTCCAGCAGAACTCAGTAGCAAAGCCTCTCCCTGTCTTCATCCCTTTACCTTCTCCAGAAGAGCATATGAAGGGTCTGAGTACAGAGCTGGTTTCCAATCAGCTTTCTTCTGGGGTGCTGTAGGTATCTGCCCTCCTTTGCCCTCTTTAGAACACCAGTCATTTTTTAACCCAGATTATTCTTGTGAATGATCTACAACAGTGCTAGAGAAACTGCTATTCAAACATGCAGACATGCCTGCTGCCTGGAGTTACCCAACATACCAGCTTCCTTGGCTTCCTCAAGTGGTCCTCATTGTGCTCTCTGGGTGTTGATGTGAGGATTTGAAATCTGCCCAACAAAATACTTTTCAGGAAAAAGACAATGAGCAGGATCACATTTCTCCTAGTGTACATCATTTGCTGCCTGGATATATCTGGGATATTCAATGTTCCTTAGACAATGACATTCTGACTAGGGTAGCTCATGAGGACCCTGTTAGAGGACACAATTAGCTAGGAACAAGTAAGAAGCACTCTCACAGATACTTATAGTCTCTAATTATCCCTTGCCCTCCAGAAGCCACACTGCTTCTCGATCGTTTTCTTCCTTTCATCTACCACTTCTTCAGGGAGTCTCTTCACCGTGTCTCAACTTTATTTTTTTTAAATTTTTTTTTAGTTGTAGATGGACACAATACCTTTATTTTACTTATTTTTATGTGGTTCGGGAATCGAACCCAGTGCCCCCATATGCTAGGCAAACGCTCTACCACTGAGCCACAGCCCCAGCCCCTCAACTTTATAATACAGATGTAAACCCAACCTCACCCTCAAAAGAAAACCCTTAACATTCTATCTTGCTTGATAGAGCCTAAATGATCTGTGTACTTGCCTGTATATTAACCACGGGATATGTAATGTAGTGTATCTGAGTATGTGAGATTGATGATTGACCGACTAAAAGGGAGAATAAAAGGGAATCAAACATGGAGGGAATGCTACATGACTGGTCCTAACTCAGAACTGCTGGTCAGAAGTTGTAGAGTATCATCCTGACCCAACCATGATTTCCAGGACCATAAAGAATAAGTGATTTATCTGTCCCCTGAAGTATGTCCAGCTATAAATTGGGTACATAGTGCTTACTACCCTTCTTCTACTTACTAGGATATTGAGGAGACCTCCCTAGAAATTACCAAGAGGAAGAAGCAAAGTTGAAGCAGATCTACACAATCAGACCTCCTTAGGGGTCTCAAATGGGCAGAAAAATAGGCACTCCAGAGAGGGGTAGAGGGCCTGTGGCTCATGAGGGTAGTTGTGCTGGGCAGATAGAAGTGAAGTGAGCAGCAACTGATGCCAAGGCCTAGTTCTCTGGCTCTCAGGGACATCCACCTAAGGCCCCAGTAATTTTTTCACTTTGTAAATGTAACCAAGGCTGAAAGCAGTGTGTGGAGATGAGGTCTAGGCCGTGCCATGTACAGTAACCATGTCACTTCTTCTGATTTGTGTCTGTCCTGCGGGTGACGTACCCCAGTATCCTGTTTGCCTCTTTTACTGCAGCCATTCACTGGGCTGGTGGCTTCAAGGATTTTTCTACAATAACCCCTAAGCCCCTTTCCTGGTCAGTACGCTGCATGACTGTTCCATGTAATCTGTTCTCTCTCTTTGGTATGTTGCCCCACCCCCTCCCTGAGATTGTTTGACATTTGTCTGCATTAAACTGCATTTTCCATCCAGTGGCACAGTCACCTGAAAGACTCAACTCCCTCAGAACCTGGTTGCATTGTATTTCATTATTTGCTGTATCTTGAACTTTGGCCTCATCAGCTACCTGTGGCATCTTACATTTGACAGTCCCATCCAGATAATGCACCTGTGTTATGAACCAAATCCTGAAATGACCCGGACACTCTACCTAGACTCACTTTCCATGCAAATGTTTCCCTTTTACAGCCACTGTTGATGAGCCCGAAATCCTCCTATCACCCTATTACTATAGTGTGATTGACCAGAAAACTGTGGATTGAACTGTTCCAACAACTGTTCTCTAAGGCCACTGCGCTGCTGTCTTGTTTCAGTTCTGATTTTGGCTAAAATTGTGTCTGTGCCTGGAGCCCCTTCCAGTTGGGGTGGGCTGTGCATCTACAAGACTTAGCTGTGAACCAGCAGCCCACATCAAGGTGACAAGTGCTCTTTTTGTGCTTCTAGGAATGAGGTGACCAAGCTGAAATTTGAAGGAAAGACTTTCTATTTATATGTAAGTCAGAAAGAGGTGAGTGCTGGCTTCCTTCTCTTCAGGGAGGGCTGGGGCACTGCGATGGCTCCTGAAGTCTAGAGCCAAGTCTATGGGGTCCAAGTAGAGCTAAGCCACTCACATGCTCAGCCAACATCAAGTCAAGACCTGGAGGTGAGGTATGAAGGGTAGGAAGCTTCTGGAGTACATACTTTCTCAGGTATGCTGATGACACCCAGAGTTTTCACCCAAGAGATCCCTTCCTCCAGGAAATGTAGTCAAAATGAGATTCTTTTTCCATATACGGAAATTCCAGATGCAAATGCCACTTCTCACCAATGGCTCTCCTGGATCAACTTGTGACAGCTGAGACTTATACTGATTGGACTTGCCAGGTGTTAGGTGATGCACTGAATTTGAGCTCTGCCCCAGTGGGTCCTCTGGATCTTCTCTTCCAGCTAGCCAGCTGCTGGGGGCTTCCAGCAGCACAAGAGTTAGTTTCCCGGCTACTTCACCCTTCATTTCTTCATCCATACTCAGTCATTTCTATGTGAAATTTTTTTGCAGGAAAAGAAAATTATTCTCACTTATTTTGCTCCAACTCCAGAAGCCTGCAAGCACCTCTGGAAATGTGGAATTGAGAATCAAGCCTTCTACAAGTGAGTAGACACATGATGGGGACCATCTTTATCAGAGGCAAAGTCACAAAGGTTGCTTTTTAAGAAAAGATGGGCATGTGAACCTTGAGAAACCTTGAGACAGGAGACTTGGAGACATGAGATGACAAGGCTGGCTTCCTAGTAAAACTCAGACCCCTTTCTGGGTCTTTCCCCCCACCCCCATGTACACAGCCAAAGACAGGGAATGTTTCTGCTAAGTAGCCCAAGGGTCTGCCTTGAGGTGTCTGTCCTTGGACAGCCCCCAGGATGGAGTAATGACCTTTTGGGGTAGACAAAGGGTGTTTAATTTGAATCATGCTGTCCTTGTTGAATCATTCAGAGCCCTGGAAGGCCTGGAGCACAACAGTTTGATAAAAGATCAGGTACAACCCAAAGCATACCCGAGCCCCACTCTTTGGAGAAATTCTGAGGTCTGTCTCTTGGTGGGTTGCCCACTGCTGAGCTGGGATCGATGCCAGCCCCTCCTGTTGTGTTACTACCAAAGGTGTAAGCCAACAACAGACCAAGTACCCAGGAGCCTCGGGTGGGGTCGCTGGAGGGGCAAAGGCTTAACCACTATTGGGAAGCCAGGTTTAGGCCAAAGGTGAATTGTGCTTACTAAATAATTTTGTAAAGTATGAGTTATTTGTGTTCACTTTTCTTTGATAAAGAAAGTGGCAGGAGCTGGGCATGTCAGCACACAGCTGAGAGGCTAAGCAGGAGGATCACAAGTTCAAGGCCAGCATGAGCAACTTAGTGAGACTCTGTCTCAAAATTTTAAAAATTTTATTTTTTTTTTTTTTCAGTTTTAGATGGACACAATACCTTTATTTTGTTTGTTTATTTGTTTTTATGTGGTGCTGAGAATCGAACCCAGTGCCTCACATGTGCGCTAGGTGAGCGCTGTGCTGCTGAGCCACAACCCCAGTCCCTCAAAATTAAAAATTTTTAAAAAGTGCTAGGAAATATAGCTTAGTGGTAGTGTACTCCTGGGTTCAGTTCCCAGTACTGAAAAAAAAGTAGCAAGCTGGTGATGTAGCTCACTAGTAGAATGCTTACCTGGTATGTATAAGGCCCTGTGTTCAATTCCAAGCAACCATAATTAAAAAAAAAATTTTTTTTTAAGAAGTTTTTTTAAATTTTTATAAGAAGATTATAAAAGCATTAGGAAGCCACAGGCAGTGGCATATGCCTGTGATCCTAGCTACATGGGAAGATTGCAAGTTTAAAGCCAGGTTGGCTAACTTAGTGAAACCCTGTCTCAAAAAAATAAAATAAAACGGTCTGGGGTTGTAGCTCAGTGATAGAGCACCCCTGAGTTCAATCTCCTGTGCCAGAGAGAAATAAAGAAAGAAATTTGTGCTTTAATAAGATGTGTCTTGATTAGGACAAGGCAAGACAGTTGGTATATTCTACCTGGGGTCAGCCTTGCTATCATCAAATGTCCCTAAAGGATCCTGGAGAAACCCGACTTGCCGGGGGGCTGACTGGGCACCATCCCCCTCCCCAGTGAGCAGACTCTGTTACCTGCTGCTGTTCTGGGGCCACAGCTCCAGAGGCTGCTTGTTTCTTGGGCAGGCTTTCTGAACTGCTAAATAATACTATGCATTTGATACCAGCACCAGGATGAACTGAATAGGCAGTCTGAATTCTAACCTGAGGGGATGTCTTTCATCTCATGAAGAGGACACTCAGGAGAGACTTTAGCATGGCCAAATTCTTCTCCTGCTCAGTCCCTGCTTTCCATGGAAAGCCAAGGAAACATTTTTTCTTTTGCCACCACCTTCCCTTTGCCTTTGACAGAGCTCAGCTTTGGTCAGTTACATGAACATGGAGAGAAGCAACTCAAGATGCAAACTTTTGTTTGTGGGACTGAGAAGCAACACAGGAAGGATGGGGTTCCCTGAGTCTCCCCAACAAAGAGAGGAAAGCCAGAGATGGCTCTGCACTGAGCTTTCATTGCCCTGGGGATGATACATTTGGAAGCATTCTCTCTCTCTCTGCTAAATGGTCTAACACAAACAGAAGGAATCTCTTTGTCTCTTGTTTTCTCCAGCACTTGTTCTTAAAGCTTTGTTTTCCACCGCCCATAACAGAAGTTTGCTTCTAAACCTGTAACAAAATTCAGTTTCTGAGTTTTTCCACTGCACCAACACTAGAAACTGAGGTCATTTTTCAGTTTTCCATTGCCTCCTTAATGTCCTAATTGTTAAAAGCCTCCAGCCTGGATCAGATCCCAGTTACATCAAGTCTTTGGTAGCAACCAATCATTTCAGCCCATTTTCAGCATCTCTGACACACAGGTCCCCATCCTGCCTATGGCCTAGTGCCTTGAAGATAGCTGGGGCAGACTCAAGAACATGTTGAGGCAGGAGGGCAAGTAGGCTGAATCCTCACAGAGCCCTGAGATGGGGTGGTGGGGGTGGTGTCTTCCAGGAACTGTTCATGGATTGTGGAGACAGTTCCTTAAATACTCAATGCCCATCATGGCAGAGACGTCAGAGCCAGATGGACTCCCAGCTGGATTAGTACTATAGGCACCCTGGGAGGGTTTTACGGCAGTCAGGTCTTGGAGACCCCCCTGGGCAGTTCTGTCCAGGCCTCCATTTCTAAGGGTGAAAGAACTAATGGGATCAGCAAGGCCACCAGGAGGATGTTTTCCAGTGCCCATGGCCTTCCCAGATCTCCACATTAGCTCTCTGTAGTTTCAAAAGTGATGTCAAATAGGTAATCTGGGGAAAACAGGATGGCTCCAAATTCAAATAAATGATGGAATTTTTATTGAAATTATGCTGGTTTCCTCACTGCAGGACGTCTCTGAATTTTTATTATGAGAATGCATGTTAGGACTCCCCAGCAGGAAAATGGAACAGAAAGGGCAGCCCCTACCCTCTTTTCCACCCACAATTACCCAGAGAAGGACACAAAGCATCAAATACTGGAGATAGAAGGGACTTCTGAGGTCAAGTAGTCCCAATTCCATCATTTCATAGAGAAGAAGACTGAGGCTGGGTGTGGTGGTGCAAATAATTCAAGCAGAAAGCTGAGGCAGGAGGATTATAAGTTCAAAGATTGTCTGGGAAATTTAGCAAGACCCTGTCTCAAAAATGAAATTTAAGAAGGGTTGGATATGTAGCTCAATAGAAGGGTGCTTTCCTAACATGCATGGTTCAATCCCCAGTACTGCAAAATATAAAAAAATAAAAAGACTGGTCTGAGGTCACACTGCCAATAAAGGCATGGCTGAGATTAGAAGGATGGTATTCTTCTTTTCACCAGACCATTATCCCTAACATTGTTTCCTCGGTTCCCTTGGTCAATTCTATAAACCTTCTCAGGGACCTTCACTCTCCTGACATTAAAATAGGCTTCCATGTGACTGCCAGGCTCTGAGACAGAAGGGCACCTGGCTGTGAGCACAGCCTCCAGTCCTGAGACAAGCGTGGGCTACCCAGGGCTTTTTCTTGAATCAAGTTTCCTCACATGGCCTTTGGAAGGAGCTGGGAATGTACAGCCTTGGCCTGTGTGAGGCAGGTTTAGGCCATTGGTCACACTGAACTTTGCCTTGCTACAGGCTGGAGAAATCAAGCCAAGTCCGCACAGTGTCCAGCAGCAATTTATTCTTTAAAGGGAGCCGGTTCCGATACAGGTAAATAGTGACAGTAAGTAACCATTATGAATCTATTTTCAGACCCTTCTCTGGCGGACAGTCACTCAGTGGGCCTTATCCTTGAGAACAAAGAAAGTGAGGAACTCTCAGCACAGCCTGAGGTTTCCATCCAATTCTCCTGTCTTCTAACCCTTTTACTATTTCTTTCCTTCCCTGCAGCTGTTTGTAGGGTTTTAAATGTGTCTCTTCTTCCCTTACAACAGCAGCCCAATAAGAACTGAAACAGTGATTCCTAATGTCTCACTGTCTATAAAGAGTTTTTTTGTTTAGTTTTGGTAACGTTACTGGAAATGCTGGGCAATGAGAAATCATTCCTCAATGATAATGGAAGACCTCAGAGAGTCCAGAGATGGAGAAAACTCTCTTAAGATAGGATGTCATGACACTTTAGAACTCCACCCCAACAAGCAAGCCTTTCTCAGTGACCAAAGGATTGGGGAAAGGGTAGGCCAAAGAGGCCATTTTCTTATTCAGCCAAAGTACATGAGATCTTAGAATAACAGTCCTAGAACACAATCTCACTTCTTTCTGTTTGTTTTTATACTACTACTTACAGTGGCCGAGTTGCAAAGGAAGTAATGGAATCGAGTGCCAAGATCAAACGAGAGCCACCGGAAATACACAGGTAGGTTGCCAGGAGCTCCCCCCAAACCATTCCAACTCAGATCCCAGAATCTCAAAAGACCTAGTAGTTTGAGTTCAGTGAAGCTCCTGGTCACAGTGGCCACCAAAAGAGGCAGGAGAGTAGGGCAGAAGGGTGAAGAAATTTGTCCCAGCTGGAGGAATGAGAAGTCTTTAACCCATGATAAAAAACAAGAGCGGGCCAGGCTACTTGCGAATAATATGCAGACCTAGGTGCTACCTCCCTGTGATTCTCTTCTCTTCTCCCAAATCTTGATATTGATCACAGACCAAGGAGGATATGACAAAGCAGCAATATTTCATTGGTTCTGGAATCCATCCGTTACAGGAAGCCAGAGATAGCCTCACAGCCCTGCCACTCTGGGTCTAAAATAGTTTCAGGATACATGCCTCATGTATATCCATAATTCATGCATTTCCAGTAGCCTATCTCCTAGAAATGGGTAAGACCCAGAAAGAATGTGATTAGCCTAGAACACTAGGATCTGGGGCCAGCCTTTGCCTCTGGGAATGGGAACACTGCTGCCTGCCCCTCCACATACAGCCCCCATGCAGCAGCCTCTGGGGGAAGTCAGGGGAGGCTACCAGTGTTGGTCTTCAGGTACATTCTCAGGAGTACTGCTCATCCTGGGGCTCTATTCCCTGACAGTCCAGTCCAGGACCACTCCTGCCCCATTAAAGAAAGGTTTAGGTGAGTCTGGGGTATAAGGAGGTGGTAGAGTTTGAAGCAGAGTCTCTTATTGGGATCCAAGGGCCAAGAGCAAAGAGAAGGTACTAAAGATTTTTTTTTTTTTTTTTAAGGATCCAGGGGCTCAGGATGTGGCTCAGTGCTTACCTGCCATGTGTGAGACCCTGGGTTTGATTCCCAGCATTACATAAAAAAAAATAAAAAATAAAAAGAACCCAAACCTAATACAGGCAAGCATTCTAGTAGCTCACACCTACATCTGTCTGTTCACTGAGTGAAAAGGTTTCTCTTTTCCTTTTACCTCAGAGCAGGGATGGTTCCCAGCCGGAGCTGTCCTTCTATAACCCATGGCCCACGGCTGAGCAGTGTCCCCAGGACCCGCAGAAGAGCTGTTCACATCTCCATCATGGAAGGTGAGCCTGAGCTCCTGGAGATGATATTGAGTCCCTCCGTGTTGTGACTTGGCCAAGTTCAGGGCCCTTGAAAAAGAAGCTAATTTGCATTTGAGACAACAGTAGGTTTCGTGGAAGAAAGAGCCCAGCAGCAGGTTATAAGTTGTTACCCAGAGGATGGGAACACCAGCTGGATACAGGATAAGGGGGCGTCTTACCAGGCCTGTGTACTATGATCCAGGATGGGGTGTAGATCTGAGTGGATGGGGTTAACCCTTTGGGAGATTTGTATGTGGAGTTTGCCAGGTGCCATGCAGTTCTGAGAATGGCTTTGTCAAGAGGCCTTCCCTTCATTTCCTAGATCTGACCAGTCTCCACAGCTTGTATTATTAGGATGAATGAGACAGTTAACCAAGAAATAAAAACTTGGTTCTTCCAATAGCTGCCACCACCTTATCTTTCAGTTATAGAAATCTGTGCTATTGCTATGTGAACTTACTGCTGTCTCAGGAAGTCAGTATGCTCTACCTCTCTCCTCCCTCCCTTTGGGGGAGGTGAGAAGAGAAATTCTGTGTATCTGCTGAACTAGGCACCCTGGTATCTGAGGCCAACCTCTGTTCTGTTCTCTAGGTAGTCACTTCAGTTAGGAGATGTCCTCAGAATATTGCCCTCTAGCTGTTGCCATGGACCTGGCTCATTATTCACAGGCTGGATGTAAAATTTGACTATCATTCTCAAAGATGATGTTTTATAAAACCTCAGAGGATGGCAAACAGCAAGACTGCTTCAAACCTCTCTGTCCTGGAATTATGGAGTAGAAGTTGGAGAGGGAAGGCCTATGCCCTTTCTGTGGGAATGTTGCTTGTTACTGAAATGAAAAACTGCTCAGGTTAGGAAAGTGTTGCTCTGCTAGTCCCCTGGGAGGATCTCTAGTTCGTATTTAGTTTTTTAGGATGTGTCATAAGATCACCTAAGTATGAATCACCTGCCTGTGGTATGTAACTCCATCCCAGAAGCTGAGAAACCTGGCTAGATGACCACCATCAAGTTAATTATTTGTATATTAATTACAATTATCTTAGTTGTGCTATTTATAAAACATGGACATCTTCCTTGCCTGTCCCTTGGGTGGCAAAGGAATTGATATATACAAAGTACTTTTAAGAGTACTGTAAAGCACTTCCTAAGTAAGGCAGGCAGCAAGCACAGTGCCAAGCCCTAAGCAGGAATCAACATGGAGGTTTGAACAGAAGCTCAGCGATGCACTTTCTGGGGCAAGTGGCTTCTTAGCCTGTCACCCACACTGTGGAATGGAGCAGGGTGTGGGAGAATGCCTTGTGAACTGCCAAGCATGTTGTGGAGTTATGGAGATGTGACCAACATCAACATAGCCTCCTATGTCTCCCCACCCCTTCCATCTTAGGCTGAGCTAAAAAATGGAGCATAGCTCTTGCTGTCCCTCTTCTCAGAAGTATATATCTCAGGGAAGTGAATTTCTTCCCCTTTGAAACAGATCCTGTTTTCTCCTATTGCAGCCATAGGTTCCTTCTCCAATTTCTTCACCCTTGCTTACAAAATGCCAGGGGAGGTGCAGTTGGGAGGACTTGCTAAGGAGGACAAAACCCAAAGGGCCAGGGTACTTCCTCAAAATTGCTCCTCATAGAACTTCTCAGTTGGCAGATTATGGCTCAGCAGCCTCCCACATGGTACTCACCAAACCAACCTGCTCCTCACACTCCATACCCAAGGGTGCCAGCAGACAAGCATAGCCTATATTCCTTGTCATGCACCTCATAGGACTCATTGGCTCAGGTTGGGTAGGTAGGAACAGCTATGTAGGAATGACCCTTACCAGCCTAATGGGGAGACAAGGTAGAAGAAGGTGGATATCTCATCTGGATGTGGAAAAAATATGACTTTAGCAGTTAAATGACTATCAGTGCAGGACTACCAAGCCTATGGAAATAAAAAATATTTCAACCCAGCCAGGGCAGGGAGAAGCCTTGAGGGATGTAATGAGAGCCTGGGAAGAAGGGCACAATCAACCAAAACCCCAGGGAACTTACTCTTGGACATGTGAAACTGGTGCATGAGCCATCCGACACTTTTAGAGTCCATAGAGCACATAAATTAGTACCTCAGAAATCATTTGACTTTTCCAGAGGAGGAGCTTTACTTGCTATCTCCAAAAGCCATGGAAGAAAATTACAAAAACATTATAAGGTTTACTTTAAACTAATTCTATGTTAATCTCAATAAAGAGGGGCCCTTTAAAAAGAAAAAACAGTCCTTTTATCAACACAGGACTGACACTGAGATGAGGCTCAAGTATGCTGATTCCCTTCATCCATTGTGCCCTTTGGGGCACCACTCAGCAGGAAGCAAACAGAAGATGGGACACATTCCTTTACCAGCCCCAGAGTCACCTTCCCACACTTCAGAGCCATCAAGCCCAAAGCTAGTGCATGACTTCATTGCACTCAAGTAGCCTGGATAAACCTAATGTCTTTTTGTCTGTACATCCTAGATTTCCTGGCAAAATCTTGATTCCCCTACCCTCTGGGATTGGTCCTTGCCCTCTGCTGTCCCTCATCCTCTGAGAGGTTGGCCCTTAAATGGGCCTCAGGCAAAGAACTACAGGCTGGGAAGCATTACTTTTTATGGCTCTAAGTGCTGCTGAGTACTAAATCCAGTGCCCTGATAACGTTGGCCTCTCCAAGCTGCTCCTTCCTTGCAGTTCAGCCTGATGAAGCTCAGGGAACAGACTTCTCTCTCCACAGAGGACACACACTGCTAAGGGGCTGCTGTGGCATGGGATCAGTGAAAATCCTTTGTCCCTAGTTGGCTTTCCGTCCTTTTCCTCTCTGTATCTCCCCTGCCTGGCTGGTTTCCCTGAAGAGATCAACTGGTTTCCACTAAAGAAGTATCCACCTTCCTGGGCCACCATGGGGAAGAGTCTGATTAAGATTCACACCAGAGTCAGCGTTCAGCTCCGGTTGACTAATCACTGCCTTCGGCCCTTAAGCGTGCGCATCCTGAGGATGGGGCCCCGGCTCCAGGGTAGGGTCCTGACAACTGTGACCCCCAGCTCATTGGGAGCCACTTCTGGGCAGGGGAGTCAGCTGAAGCAACTCCAAGGTAAAAGACGCACTCCTGTTTTGCTGTGCCACCCTTAGCCTAGATCCTTCCCACAGCACCCACCCCATACACTCCAGTCTAATAAGTTTGATGAAGGGCTGGATGGGTGGTGGTTTCTATAATAGTGAAAACTGAAATTCTTGTTCAGGACTAACCTGACATGGAATAACCACCTTAGAGGTGAGATCTGTTGGGGGAGAAGATTATTTCCTGAGCACTCATAGTGGCCAGGAAGTCTACTGGAAATGTATACCTTTTATCTATATTTACTGAGAGCACCACTAACTCAATATAATATGGCTTCTGATGACTCTCTGACTTGTTCTCTGATGTCACAATGTCTGCCTCTGTCCTTCCCCAACCAGCTTAGAGCTTAATTATAGGCCAAGCTAAGTTTGCATTGAAGTGTTTACTGGCAGCAATGCTGGTCATGCTTTGGAAGATCTGGCAGTTGGAGTTGTCCTTGTTAGAGGGCAGGCCTTTGAGAGGGTATCAGTGCCCTGTGCTGAGGTTCCAGAGAAAGGAGACAAAGGAGTGCTTGGGAAAAAAGCCAAGCCAGCAACATACTACCAGGGCCTTGATGTTTCTTTTTATCAGTGACCCATGACACACTCCAAGATACATATTTCTGTTGTAGCATGTGCCAATGGGGGCATCAAAGAAGAATATTGGGTATATAATAAAGGTCAAAGGAGCATCAAGAGCTCTGGAAGAAGGGACAGGGCTCTTTATTTCATGTCCTTTTCTAACAGTTTCTTGTACAGTTAAGACGTAAATCTTGGGGCTGGGGTTGTATGTAGCTCAGTGGTAGAACACTTGCCTAGCATGTGCGAGGCCCTGGGTTCGATCCTCAGCACCATATAAAGATAAATAAAAGTACTGTGTCCAACTACAACTAAAAAATAAATATTTTTTAAAAAGAATAGCAATAATAATTTAAAAAAAAAAAAAGACCTAGGTCTCTAAGGCAGGTGTTAATTCCCCCAGAATCCAACTACATGATCAGTAACACCTTGAAATAGAGGCTTAGATTCCACCCTCAGTTTGCCATTAGCAACCAACCACATGACTTCAGGAAAATTTTGTAACATTTCACTCTAATTCATGGAGTTTTTGAAAGACAAAACCAAAGTGCTTTAAAAGTTTAAAACATATAAATTTAAGATTTTAGCATAAGGATGAATGACATACTGCTGGAACATAAGGAGATTCTGAAAGCAGAAGTTGAGAGCCATGGCAAATGGTGAGGGAAAGGGAAGAAAAATGGATAGTGGTTGCCCTGCCGTCATCCTCACCTTCCACCCCTACTCAGAACCAATTCCAGGACTCCTTCCTCTGGAGAATCCTTAACTGCACCCGTGCTGAGAAGGGATCCACCAAGCTAGTCAGGTGGGCTACCTGTTATGAGGGAGTCCAGGAAGCGGAGCCACTCTGTGCAAAGGTTATTGACACCTTTTTAAGAGAGACCTTTGGGCTTCTAGAGCTAATCCTAAACCAGACAACTGCCTAATCAGCCCTGGTGTGCTGGGAACCTGATTCAGTCTGTCAACCTGGTGCATGCATCAGGGTCTATTCAGAGCAACAGAAGGGGATTCGCTTTTCTTGTCATAGGCCACAAAATCCAGGAGAGCTAATTTGGCACTACTGAGATGACCTGGAATGGAAGATGCAAGGTCACCATGCCTGAAACAAGAAGCCACTTTTTGGGAACACTTTGATGTGGTTCATATGTGGTGAATGTGAGCCTGAAGGCTCTGGCCTGGGTGGCTGCTATTCAGTTGAGGGTATAATCAGTTCCTGTTTTTTTCCTGCCAGAGAAACAGCCCTGGGGGAACCTTGGAAGGAGAGAAATTTTCCATCAGAGAAAAAAGAGATAATGAGTAGTTTTAGGGGTCAGAAGAGCAGTACTCCTAATAAATGCCTCATGAGCTCAAGACCTTGCATGCTGGGTTGTTAACAAGGATAAACAGTATTTAGCAATCAGTATTTAAGGAAGCCCAAGTAGGCAGAATACATTCTCCTCCTCCCTTCCCCATTCCTGCCTCTGAGGATTCTCCACCCAAAAGGCAGCCTTCAGATTTCTGAACCCTGGCCTCAATGCTGTATCAGGGGCAATATAAATGAAATTCAGATCCTCTAACTGGGGCTAACACCAGGCCCAAGAAATTCAAGGCAGGAAAAGCAGAATCTTAAACAAATGAGTCAAATCTATGAGCAAAAAGAAAAATCTTCCAAAATGGCCACTGTGTTTTTGCTGCTGCTTTTGTCCTCTTCTTGCTATGTCAAAACAACGTAGTAGCCACTGCTACTACTACTGGGTTGTGCATCCAATCAAACAAGTATACACTGGGATCCAGAAAGCCTATTCATGTTCTTGTTGCCTTTCCAGGCCTCGAGTCCCTACGGGACAGTGCCCATTCCACCCCGGTGCGTTCTTCTTCCCACGGAGACACCTTTCTGCCTCACGTGAGAAGCAGCCGAGCAGACAGCAACGAGCGAGTAGCTGTGATTGCAGATGAGGCCTACAGCCCTGCAGACAGCGTGCTGCCCACCCCTGTGGCCGAGCACAGTCTGGAGCTGATGCTGCTTTCCCGGCAGATCAACGGAGCCACCTGCAGCATTGAGGAGGAGAAGGAGTCTGAGGCCAGCACCCCAACTGCTGCAGAGGTGGAGGCCCTTGGAGGAGAGCTGAGGGCCCTGTGTCAGGGGCACGGCGGGCCAGAGGAGGAACAGGTGAATAAGTTTGTTTTAAGTGTCCTCCGTTTGCTCCTTGTGACCATGGGACTCCTCTTTGTTTTGCTCCTCCTCCTGATCATCCTTACCGAGTCTGACCTTGACATTGCCTTTTTCCGCGATATCCGCCAGACCCCCGAGTTTGAACAATTCCACTATCAATACTTTTGTCCCCTCAGGCGATGGTTTGCCTGCAAAATCCGCTCAATGGTGAGCCTGCTCATTGACACCTGAGAAGGCATGACTCCTCCCAATAACTAGCCAGGTGGACCAAGGAGCCCGGCTACCCATTCCCAGCAATGGGACCCATCGTGGAACCATCGGCACACATATCAAGTCCTCCTTTCATGACTCAAAGTCCACTGCAGCCTAGGAGGGTTATTTCCCAGAAGAAAGGGATAGGCTCACGCCCTGTCTAAACAAACTGGGAAAACTCATTTTCTTCAGAGGTTCTTTCAAGAAAGGCTCAGCAACTCTTTCTCATCTTTCAATTTTGCAGGATAATTTTTGGTTTTGAATTTTGATTTTTCATAGATGTGTATTATTTTGAAAGTATCAAATAAAAATAATTTATTTTACTATTACTGATTACTGCAGTAGTGTCACCTAGCAGATGGGATGCTAGTTGAAGACAAGAGAGCTGTTGTTGTCCTCTTATTCTGCAGGTTATTTTTCTACTGGTGCCACCAGGTCCTGGGAGACATCACTGCAGCCTCAGCAGGGCAGGCCAGGGGTCTGGACAATGGGGACTGTTTAGATTTTCTTGCCAGACAAAACTTTTTAAAAAGTAAACATCCATGTAGAATGATTAAATGGAAAGTTGCTTCTTATGATGGTCTGAGTTGGATTTTCTTTTCCTTTTTTTTTTTTTTCCCAAATCTGAGCAGAGTGGGCATCTGAAGGGACCACCGGTACAGCAGCAGCACAGCAGGGGTGGGGTAAGTCTGTCCCCTTAGACTAGAGCCTGATGGGCATCTCGATGAGTTCTGTATAATGAACTAAGACATCTATGATTTTTTTTCCTGAAGAACCTCAAAACTTTTCTAGTTTTCCAGGGGCATTAAATGACTTCAGTGACGCCAGAGAGAGTACTGTCAGAAATGTTGGACAAAATGTAGTTATATACACAAGAGCTAAGTTACCCAAGAGACTGCTGAAATGCAGAAAACAGTGCTTATTTTGTACATAGTGTAACCCTCCCAAAAAAAGACTTTCGATTTATATTTTAACAGCAAAATGTTATTTTCTTAACTATTCATATTTTGTTTTTACTTTATGGATTAAGAAAATAGAACCTGATGAACTAAACGATGCAAGAAAGAAACTGATCCTGAGAATGCAAAACGTCAGAAAATAGAATTCCAAGATCAACAAACAGCCTTGGAAAGGACAAGGAAAAGAATCTTTTAAAATAAGATTTCTAAGAGATGCTTACAAAAGACAGAAGGTGAACTTGGCAGAGACCAACACTTAGATGTAGAAATGCTGCCCCCTAGGGTCATCCTCCACATCAAGAAATAAGTTCCAAAAAGGTACTTATCCTTTCTGAGGAAAGCCCTGAATGCTCACAGAAGCACAGGTCCACAGAGGGTGAGTGTGAGTCGCTAGGCCCGAGCTCTGCAACTCTTAAAACCATCACACACAAGATCTTGTTCTCATCTCAGGGAGAGATTTCTAAGTCATCTGGGGCCTGAGGACTTATGTGAGCATAATCAGTGGTCATATTCCTGGGACCTACACAATATGCCAACACAGCTGCCAATACAGTATGATGTTGGACAGTCCCAAAAGCAGAACAGAGAGAGTCATTTATTGATTTGATCTCTCCTGTTTTGTACCCTGAAATGATAGAACCAGTTCCATGTTCAGAATATAACAGCCATGAAAAAATCAGGGCTCTAAGGGGTGAGGGGGGAGAGTGGATTTGTCTAATTTTAAAGATAGATACTTTTTTCATCTAGACCACAGTTCAGGAAACTTCTGAAAAGTAAAGACAGTAAACTTTTTTTTGGTTCTGTCACAATTACTCAACTCTGCCGTCATAGTACAAAAATATGGATTATGTGTGCATGAAGGAGCATATCCGTGTTCCAATACTACTATAAAAACAAGACAGTATGCTTATTTTGGTCCATGGGCCATAATATGCCAACCCTGATCTAGACAATAAAACTGACCATTATGGAGCAGAAGAGGGTCAGCTCTTCTCCAATTCCTGGCATGTGTGAAAGACCTAGGCCTTTTCCCAGTGGAAACACTAGGGTTGCTTGTTTACAGGGTGCTTGAACAACAAACCAGCAGAGATGTCTGGAGCCAAGATGAGCAAGATCAAGAACTGGAATGCTAAAACATGGCAAATCAAAAAATGGAAGTGGGCCTATCTGATCATTTTCATACCAGCAACAATTTGGGCAGAATCACAAACATAGTTACCAAGTGATGAGACAAAGTGAGGGAGATCCTAATAAAGATTCACTTAAACCAACTAGCCACTGCCACTTGTCATCTACATAGCAAAGGCTTTATTTAGCACAGGACTAAAGTGAAAAGTAGACCCAGAAATGAAAAGGCTGTCAGGAGACAGGGAGCTGGTGTTAACCTGGATATCTACTGTCTTATGCAACATAGATTACCTTCTAGTGTAGTGCTCCTACCTCAGTCTGTAGAACACAGTGTCTCTATGCAGTGAGTGAGAGCCTTGCCTCGGACCTTTCACATCCACACTAGAGAGATACAGTATCCCATTGCCTGGTGTGTTAACTTGTGTCTAGAATTCTAACAGTGCAGTAGTCCATACCATTTCTAGCAGCTGAACAGAAACTTTTGAGATTTTTTAAGGCTTTTCCCAGAAAATATGGATAGAAAAGTTTCCTTCAATTTGCTTTTCAAATTGTGCTTGAATAACAAACTTCCTTTGTTGGTAACTAGTCTTTTTTGATATCTCCCCACCATTAAAAACTGTTCAAGTTTTTTATCTGGTTTTTCGTGTTCTACTATGTCTCTCATTTTATCTCACTGTAGAAAAATCAATGGTTTCCATAGCATCATCTTTCGGAGGAAATAACTTTCTGAAGAATAGCGAACTGCATCTTTAAGCAGTAGAGGGTAAACTACCTGCAAATGTGAATTTCTTAGTTTCACTTAAAAATAGTTGTTAACCTTTCGTGTGCCAAAAACTTGAGTTACATTTTCCTTCAAAGCAATGTACTTTTTTTCTACGTATGCAGTATGTAGTTAGCATAAAATCATTGGTGCCATGAAAATTATTTTTAAACTTAAAATAAATATTTAAATACCATGAAAAAGTGGGCTCTTTGTTTTTTAACTTATATACCATCTCACAGTATCAAAAGTTACTAACACATAGATAAAAGGATACTACCAGTAGGATTTACATAGCTGACTGCTATTCACAATTGGATCATACAAAATAACATATATCCATCAATTCTCATTGTCCCCCCATCCCAGAATAAATGACTAGAAACTGAAAAACTTTAAATGTGGAATAATTTGAGGTGAATTGGACCTTGTTCTGGTAATGAAAACCATGAAGCTTAAGTAGTTTTCTCAGGATTACCTAGTATGGCTGTTTGCTGGCTGAAGGAATTAAATCTTTGTATCCACAGCCTGAAGCTTGCTGCTTTTCTGAAGAACTTCCTTCACCAAATCTTCTCTGTGAAAAGGAAATTCAAAGACCAGAATACTAAAATAGGACTGAAGCAATTCAGATTCTGTTCATTTCGAATCATCTGTGGTCACTCCTAATCTGACCAAATCTCTGTCTACTCAATACGAGAACAACTCCTTAACAGCAAAAAGGCAGGTCACCTCAAAGAAAACAGCTCCACGGGAATTCAGAGCTTATGAGTTTAGGAGAAATCCAAAAGGTCAAACTGACAGCAAAAGTTTATCCCAAAGGAAAGGAGCAATCACAATACACATATAATTACAGAAGCCACACAGCTGTAAACCAGACTCGAGAAATTACATTACAGATTACAGTTTAAGAATGTCCTAAGGGAGGCAGTTTTTCTTTATGTGCTGTCTAGATGTACACAATTACTCTGTTATAAAGCTTATGACCAAGAAACAAGTGCCTACTCATTCTCCGTCCTTCCTGCATTGCCTCAAGAAGGTATAACTCTACTAAGTGAAACTGGATATAAATAGCAGTTTATGATGCTGCAATGGCAAAGGAAACCACAAAAGTCAGGAATTTTCTTGTGTTTATTGCAGAGACCCCCCCCCCCATTGCTACCAAGTATTCAAAGCTTAAATGATGGTACTAATTTGATCAAGAGTAGTTTTCAGCATCTTAAAAAGAACAATTCCCACAGAACTAACCACTCTGGAAACTATGAAATTAACTGGTATAGAAAAAGGGAAAGGAAGCTTAAAGCCTTCCTTTACTGTTTTCCTAAACAGTTCAGACATAATTCAACCTCATTTAGCTTTACTTTCCATTTTGTAAATTAATGTTTCCATCACACTTACCAATGCTTGTATCATAACACCCAGAAAACACAACTCCCATTCTTTATAAACACCCATAACCTATTAATAAACTAAGTCTCAGAACACTTAAGTTTAATTACAGAGAAAATTACTTAGAAAAAAATGTTCAAGGAAAATACTCACTTTATTTCTTTGCTATACAATTATGAGAAGATAATATTTCCTAATTCTTATAATTCAAACATATTGTCTAAGCTTTTAGTTACAAGTCTTTCAGTAGTACTTTGGCAATGAAGAACAATGGAAAAAGCTGAATAGATGTTACACAGTAATATTAGTCACTGATTTAGCAACCCCTCTTCCCAACAGTAGGCCCATTGAAATTACCATTAACTTCTGAGAAAACAATTTCTTAAAAAAAAAAAAGTAGTATGATATGTCCCAAAATATGAAGAGAAATTAAAGTTATTCAGACTATTAAATCTGAAGAGCTTAAAGACGGACAGACTAGGGCATCTGGGACATACTAAGGCAGTAGCTTTCACTTCTAATTAAAAAATTTTTACATCAGTATATACATAAACATAAACCTACATATATATGCATATTAACTAAGTTTTATAAAACAATATTTATTCTTATTATGTTTTCTGTTCTTAAGTAATTCTTCCTTTTTTTTAAACACTACTTCTAACCTCTGACCATTAAACAGACTTCCTATGAAGAGCTATAATTCCTAGTCTTACATTGGAATATAGGTATTATGGCAGATCCCTATATTTCTCAGATCCCTCTCCTAGACTATCCTCCTTGGCTGTGTCTCAGAAGCCGTTCAGAGGAAGAGGAAAAGCAAGGCTCCACATACCCAGACTAAATTGTTCTTAGCAATTTTCTTGGCATTTCATATAAATTTTTTTTGGGGGGTGGGGTATCAGGAATTGAACTCAGGGGCATCTGAACACCAAACCACATCCCTAGCCCTATTTTATATTTTATTTAGAAAGCAGGGTCTCACTGAGTTGCTTAGCACCTTGCTTTTGCTGAGGCTGGCTTTGAACTTGTGATTCTCCTGTCTCAGCCTCCCAAACTGCTGGGATTATACACGTGCGCCCCCATGCCCGGCTTATATAAAATTTAACTGAGAGGCAGGTGCAAAAAAAAAAAAAAAAAAAAAAAGTTCTTGTTTTTAAAAACTAAGTTTCAAAATCATTGAGTTAGAAGACCTTTCAGGACTCCTTCCAGCATATAAGCCTAAAAATAAACATTCACTACAAACTTAGAAAATAAACCACAAATCTATATATCATTGTAGACTAAAAATTACTATCATTATATAACAAAAAGTTAATACTGATCATTCAAGCTTTATAATTTATCTTGTTAGACTTTCTCAACATACTGCCTGATTAAAAGTGCTAAAAGCATCTCAGCCTCTACTCAAATTCCCTCTCCATGCCTGAGAAGCATCTTCTGAGGCTTCTCCCTTACTAAATTTAGTATATTCTGCTCATAGTTCTTATTAATAAAGCAATTTTATATTTTATAAATATAACACCAAGTAAACACACTAAGCTATGTGTATCATTAGGTTTCTTAGACAGTGATGAATTTGAACAAATAGGTATACCTACCTAGAAACTAAGTAGCTTTCTTAATTCATAAAAACATGTAACTTCCCACTGGAATTACCTCCAGCCAGAATATACCGAGTTGGGTGCATGACATTGATGGAACACACAGAGGCAAGACATTCTCCAAGAAAAGAATGCACCCTCTTTCCTGTCTCATGGAAGATTTCCACTCGTCGTGGATGGGCCATGCTGCCAACTAAGATACAATCTTCTTGTTTAGGGTCCCACACGGCTTGGAACCGGGTCAGCCATCGTCCGGTGATAGTGTTGTGCCTAGATGAGGGGAAAAACAACAGTACTTTGTAAAAAATTAGTGTTGAAATAACTCACAGTACAATTGGGCAGCGGGTAAAGATGGCATTGTAATAAATGCTAGTTTTCTCTTTTAATGACAAGTTTCTTCTCACCAGTCTTATCTCATCCTCCTACAAGTCTGAAACTCAGAAAACATGAGGTCTTCCTCAACTTTGAACTTCTGGTACTGAGCAGAGTTATTTATGCTCAGAGGATAGTAACCAAGTGACTATCAAAATGGTACCTTCCAGCTGAGGTTGTGGCTCAGTGGTAGAGTGCTCATCTAGCATGCACGAGGCTCTGGGTTCAATCCTCAGAAAAAATGTAAAATAAATAAATAAATATAAATATATATATAAATATATATATATATACACACACACACACACACACACACACACACACACACTGTGTCCATCTAATACTAAAAAATAAATATTAAAAAAAATGGTACCTTCCTTGCTCACTGTTCCTAGATCAATGTACTTTTTTCTTATAAGCATATCCAAAGAAAAGTCCTGAAAATAAGAAATCTATAAACTAGGTTATTTCTTGCTTTAACAAGATCTGCCACTTTCCCTATTACATTCCCCTGACATCTGAACTTAAGACCATTTTATATGCCATACAATTTTTTTTTTTTTTTGCTATCACAGTTCATACAACTTTAAAATA
Organism: Marmota marmota marmota; assembly: GCF_001458135.2. Classification (NCBI taxonomy): domain Eukaryota; kingdom Metazoa; phylum Chordata; class Mammalia; order Rodentia; family Sciuridae; genus Marmota; species Marmota marmota. Next base: position 34,895,033 of record NW_026000229.1, read on the forward strand.
AAAAAAAATACATTTAAAGCTGGGCAAACTGGTGCACTCCTGTAATCCCAGTGGCTCAGGAGCCTGAGGCAGGAGGATCACAAATTCAAAGCCAGCCTTAGCAAAAGCAAGGCACTAAGCAACTCAGTTGAGACCCTGTCTCTAAATAAATTACAAAATAGGGCTGGGGATGTGGTTCAGTGGCTGGGTGCCCTTGAGTTCAATCCCTGGTACAAAAAAAAAATAAAAATAAAAATACATTTAGGTCTCAAAGAATAAATCACAAGAGAAATTACAAAACATTGAAGACAAATGAAAATGACAACACAACATACAAAATTTATGCATGCAGTGAAAACAATACTAAGAGATAAATGCTTATATTAAAAAACAAAAACAGGGCTGGGGATGTGGCTCAAGCGGTAGCATGCTTGCCTGGCATGCGTGCGGCCCGGGTTCAATCCTCAGCATCACATATAAACAAAGATGTGTCCGCCGAAAACTAAAAAAATAAATAAATATTTTAAATAAATTCTCAAAAAAAAAAAAAACAGGGCTGGGGATAGAGTTCAGTAGTAGAGTGCTTGCCTAGCATGCATGAGGCCCTAGGTTCAACCCACCAAAATAAAGGAAGAGAAATATCTCAAATCAATAACTTAAGCCTGTAATTCCAAGACTCAGAAAAAGAACAAACTAAACCCAAAGTTAGCAGAAGAAAGAAAGAAAACAAAGTTGAGCACAGAAATAAATAAAAACAACAGGAAAAAAAAATCAGGTAAACTAAGAGATGTTTTTTAAAAAGATCAACAAAATTGGCAAACCCTTAGCTAGGTTAACCAAGAAAAAAAATTCAAAAAAAATAAAATCAAAGAGGGAACATTACAACTGATGTCACAAAAAGGATTTTAAGAGAATACTATGAACAATTATAAGCAAACTAGATAATCCAGAAGACAAATTTCTAGAAATATAACCTAATAAGACTTACTCCTAAAGACATAAAAACTCTAAACAGTCCTATAATTTTATAACAAGGAGATTGAAGAAGTAATCAAAAACCTTCCAAAAGAAGTACAAAGCCTGATGGCTTCACCAAAGAATTCTACTAAATACTGATAAGAATTGATATCAGTGCTTCTCAGATTTCTTCAAAGTATGGAAGGGAACACTGCCATACTCATTCTGAGGACAGCCTCACTCTGATACTAAAGCCAGACAAATATACAAGAAAACTATAGACCAATATCCTTGATCAATACTGATGTAAAAATCCTGAACAAAATAGCAAACCAAATTCAACAGAGCATTAAAATAATTACACATCATTAGCAAGTGGGATTCAAGGATGGTTCCACCATCAATTTAACACACTATTGAAAAAAAAAAAAACACACACTATTGTACTAGAATAAATAAGAAATAAATAAAGAAAAGCATATGATTATCTCAATTGATGAAGAAAAACCATTTGACAAACTTCAATGCATCGTCATGCTAAAAACACTCAACAAACTAGGAATAGAAGGAAACTATATCTACAAAATGAAAGCCATACCTGAAAAGCTCAAAACCAATATGTTCAATAAAAAAAGACTTTTACGATTTCCTCTGAGATCAAGATTAAGACAGGGTTGTGCTCTCCTGTCACTTCTATTCAACACAGGACTAGAATTCTAAGCCACCATAATTAAATAAGAAAAAGAAATGAAGAAATAAAATTACCTGTTTGCAGAGGACATGATCTTAAATGTAAAAAAAAATTAAAGATTCTATGCAAAAAAAAAAAAAAAGTGTATAATAAGCAACTTTACTAAACGAACACATAAAAATTAGTTGTTTAAGCCAGGCAAAGTGGCACATGCCTGTAGTTCCAGCTACTCAGGAGGCTGAGTCAGGAAGACTGCTTGAGCCCAAGAGTTAAGAGCCAACCTGGGCAATATAATGAAACCTCCTCTCTTTTAAAAAAAAAGGAGGGGGTCTACTGGGTGTAGTGATGCATCCCTGTAACCCCAGCAACTCGGGAGGTTGAGTGGCAGGAGGACTGCAACTTCAAGGCCAGCTGGGGCAACTTAGTGAGGGCCTCTTCAAAATAAGAATAAAAAGGGTTAGAGATGTGGATTAGTGGTTAATTTTCCCTGGGTTCAATCCCTGGTACCAGAAGGAAAAAAAGAAAAATTCATATGGGAGCTCAAATAGTCAAAGCTATCTTGAAAAGAAGACAAAGTTGAAGACCTTTAATTGTTAATTTCAAAACATGATACAATATGGTAATACAAGATAAAAAACAAATAGGGCTGGGGTTGTGGTTCAGTGGTAGAGCACTTGCCTAGCACAGGTGAGGCACTGAGTTCAATCCTCAGTACCACATACAAATAAATTAAATAAAGGTATTGTGTCCATCTACAACTAAAAATATTTTTTAAAAAAGGACAAACAGGATTACTTCAAACTAAAACTCTTCTTGCACAGCAAAGGAAATGGTCAACAGTGAAGAGACAAAATATTTGCAAACTGTCTGACAAGGTATTAATATCCAAAACATACAAGCAACCACCCCCCCCCAAAAAAAAAAAAGAAAGAAAAAGAAACAGCAAAAAGAATCTGATTTAAAAATAGGCAAATAATTTGAATAGACACTTGTCAAAAGAAGATATATAAATGGTCAACCAGTATATGAAAAAATGTTCTATATCACTAATCATCAGGTAAATGCAAATCAAAACCACAATGAGATATCATCTAACTCCATTTAGAATAACTATAATCAAAAAGACAAGGGCTGGGACTGTAGCTCAGTGGTAAGAGCGTTTGCCTTGCATATGTTAGGCTCTGGGTTTGATCCTCAGCACCACATAAAAATAAATATACTGTGTATACCATATAACACTATTTAGCTATAAAAAGTACAAAATCCTGTCATTTGCAACAACATGGATAGAACTGGAGATCATAATGTTAAGTGGAATAAACCAGACACAGAAAGACAAATACCACATGACTTCACTCATCTGCAGGACCTAAAATGGCCAAGCTTATAAAACTAGTGACCAGAAGAGTAGCTACCAGAGGCTGGGAGGAGGAGATGGAGTTCTACCTAACAGATACAAAGTATAGCCAGACAGAAGAATAAGTGTTGGTGTCTTATTGTACAGAGAGTAATTATAGTTAACAATATTGTAGCATACAATCCCAAATGGCTAGGATTTTTAACCTTAATACAAAATGATAAATGTTTGAGATGAATAACTAAGTATCCTAGTTGAATAATAATATACAATGTATAAATCATCTATAGCCCATAAAGATATACAATTATGTATCAATAAAATTTTTTTAAGAAGCATAATACAAGGGCAGGGGTTGTGGCTCAGTGGTGGAGCGCTTGCCGAGCGCTTGCCTAGCGCGTGCAGGGCCCTGGGTTCGATCCTCAGCACCACATAAAAATAAATAAAATAAAGATATTGTGTCTAACTAAAAACTAAATATTTTTTTAAAAAGCATAATACAAGGCAACAGTAATTAAGACAGTGTGTTACTGGAATAAAGATATAAATATAGACCAGGGGAACAGAATAAATACTTCAGAAATAAACCCTCAGGGGCCAAGACCACAACAATAGGGAAATGACAATATATTCAACAAATAATGATGGGAAAACTGGTATTCATGTGCAAATGAATAATCCTCGACTTATACCAATTACAAAAATTAAGTCAAAGTAGATTAAAAATCAACCTGAGACCTAAAGTTATAAAATCCTAGGAAAAAAACACATGAAAAGCTTTAAGGCATTAGATTTGGCAATGATTTCTTGGATATGACACAAAAAGCATGGACAACAAATGCAAAAGTAGAGAAATGGGATTATATCACACTGAGAAACTTCTGCACTTCAAAACAAACAATCTACAGAGTGAAAGACAATCTAAAGAATTTGAATAAATGTTGGCAAATCATGTATTCAATAAGGGGTTAATGTCCAGAATACATAAAGAACTCCTATAACTCAACAAATAAAGCAACAAAACCAAATAACTCAATTGGAAAACGGGCAAAGGACTTGAATAGATATTTCTTCAAAGAAGATATACAAATGGCAAAGCCTAAAAAAAGATAATCAAATCACTAATCATTAGACAAATGTAAATCAAAACTACAATGGGTAAGAATCCCTTGAGGCCTGGGGTTGTGGCTCAGTGGTAGAGCGCTAGCCTGTGTGAGGCCCTAGGTTCGATCCTCAGCACCACATATAAATAAATAAAACGGAATCCCTTGACACCCACCAGGATGAAGAGAAAATGAACCCTGGGCATTCCTGGTGGGACATGTAAAACAGTGCAACCAATATGGAAAATAGTATGGTGGTTACTCTCAAAATTAAAAATAGAATTATCATATTACCATTACCCTTTTCTGTGTACACATCCAGAAGAATTCCGCCAGACACAGTGACATTTACTTATACTCCCAGTTACTTGGAAGTCTGAGGCAGGAGGATCCCAAGTTTGAGCTAGTCTCAGCAACTTAGTGAGACACTGTCTCAAAATATAATTTTTTTAAAAAAGGGTTGGGGATGTAGCTCAGTGGTAGAGCAACCCTGGGTTTAATCACCAATGCTACAAAAGAATTCAAAGCAGTATTTTCAGAAAATATCTGTACAGCCATGTTAATAGCAGCATTATTCACCATAGTCAAGAAATTGAAACAACCCAAATATCCACTGGCAGATGAATGGATAAATAAAATGTGGTAAACACATGTAAAATATAACATGGCCTTTAAAAGGAGACCTTGTCACATACTACAATGTGAATGAACACTGAGGACCTTTACTAAGTGCAATAAAAGGACAAATAGAATATGATTCTACTCACATGGGGTAACTAGCATGATCAAAATCTAAAAGTAGTGGAGAGGAAGAAATGATCAGTGTAAGCAGTCAATGTAATAATCTTCCCTGCCACATGGTTAAAAGGCATTTGTATCCAGCTCTGCATGTGTTTAAAATAAATGTCTTTAAAATAAAAAAAAAAAATCTAACAGTAAAGGGCTGCCCTTTTATTTTCTATACCTTTATACCACTAACAATCCTTCCTTTTCTTTTCTTTTTTTTTTTCCTTTGGTACCAGAGATTGAACGGAGGGGCGCTTAACCACTGAGCAACATCCCTAACCCTTTTTATTTTTTATTTTAAGACAGGGTCTCTAACCAAGTTGCTGAGGCTGGCTTCCAACTTGCAATCCTCCTGCCCCTAGCCTTCCCAGCTGCTGGGATTGTGTAAACAATCCTTTATTATTAAAGAAGCAGGGACTATAGAAAGCCATATTTCCTACTGCCACTAAATGACCCAAGCTTTAATGAAAATTTTTACTGTTCAAAAATAATCACTTTAACTTAAAAAAAAAAAAAAAGAAACACATTATGGGTTGGGATTGTCGCTCAGTGGTAGAGCGCTCACCTAGCATGTGCGAGGCCCTGGGTTCGATCCTCAGCACCACATAAAAATAAAAGAAAGATACTGTGTCCAACTACAACTAAATAAATAAATAAATAAATAAATAAAACATATTAGAAGCCGGGTGTGGTGGCACACACCTGTAATCCCAGCACCTGAGGAGGCTGAGATAGGAAGATCAAGAGTTCAAAGCCACCTAAGCAACAGCAAGGCACTAAGCAACTCAGTGAGACCCTGTCTCTAAATAAAATACAAAATAGAGCTGGGGATGTGGCTAAGCAGTCGAGTGCTCCTGAGTTCAATCCCCGGTACCAAAACAAAACAAAAAAAAAATTAGAAACTGATAAACTAGCTGGTATTACACTTGTGCCATCGCTGTATAGGGGACACTACAAGAAAAGTGAAGGCCAATATCCCTGATGAACAAAGATGCAAAAGTCTTCAATAAAATACTAGCAGTCAGATGTGGTGGTGCACACCTGTAATCCCAGCAACTGGGAGATTGAGGCAGGAGGATCACAAGTTCAAGGCCAGTCTCATTCAGCAACTTAGCAAGACCTTGTTTTGAAATAAAATATATAAAGGGTTGGGGACGTAGCTCAGTAGTGATGTGTCCCTGGGTTCAATCCCCGGTACGTACGTACATACGTACGTACATACATACATACATACATACATAAATAAATAACAGCATTATACTTTCACACTTCCCAGGCTCCAAAACCCTGAACCAAAATAAACCTCTCTTTTTATAAATTTCTAGGCTCCATTATTCTACTATAACAATGGAAAACCAAAATCAACAGCATTTTAAAGAGATTGTTCATTATGATAAAGTGAGAGTTACCCTAAGGATACAAGAATGGTCAAAATATGCAAATCTATAAATATGATACTCCACATTAACACAATGAAGCAAAAAACCCATGACTATCTCAACAGATTTTGAAAAATATTTGACAAACTTCAATCCCTTTCCTGATAAAATCCTCTCAACAAATAAGGTAGTGAAGTATTGTACCTCAACATAGTAAAGACCATAGACAATAAAAACCACAGCAAAATTCATATGCAACAGTGAAAAATTGAAAGCTTTTCCTCTAAAATCAGAAACAAGGCAAGGATGCCCCCTCTTGCCCCTTCTATTCCACAGAGTACCAAAAGTAACTCCCATACAGAACAATAAGGAAGGAAAAAGAAATAAAAGACATCCAAATTGGAAAAGAAGTAAAATTGTTATTGTTCGAAATCAATATGACCATAGAAGCAAAACTGTCATTGTTCACAGTCAATATGACCATAGGTACAAATTAATCCTAAAAACTGATGAAAATTTCAAAAAGCTTCAGAATATAAAATTTAACATACAAAATCAGTGGTATTTCTTTTGGGGGGGGTGAGCAAGGTAATGGTAAACTAACCCAGGGGATGACTTTTCTATACAGTCTATACATCAACATCTAAAAAAGAAATAAAGAAAACATCCCTAAGGCTGGGGATGTAGCTCAGTGATAAGAGCACTTGTCTAGCATGCAAGAGGTCCTGGGTTCAATCCTAAGGGAGGGAGGGAAGAAGAAAAGAATTCCACATATAATAACTACAAAAAAGTAAAATGCTTCAGAATAAATTTTTTGTTGTGGTTGTTGGAAAAAACTTCCCTTTTGTTCAGATAGAACCCTCCTGACCTGTAGCTGCTTCAGAATAAATTTTGATTTTGTTTTCCGAGATAGGGTCTTACCTCAAATTTCTGGACTCAGGCAATCCTCCTGCCTCAGGTTATAGCTAGGACTACAAGCACACACCACCATACCCACTTTCAGGAATAAATGTAATGAACCAAGAAGGTTGCTGTGGTTTGAATACATGTTTTTCCTTCTGAAACTCAAGTGGAAGCTTGATTTTGCAGCAGTGTTGGATGGTGGGCACTGGGTCATGGAAGTAGAGGTCTCGTGAATGGATTAATACCTTTCTTGGATGAGTGAGTTCTCACTCTCACAGAATCACATTAGTTCCTGCAAGAACAGGCTGTTGTTAAGCGAGTCCACCTCTGTATTTTGTCTTTCACCGGCACCTGCTTGTCCTTCTGCTTTCCAACATGAGTTGAAGGAGCATGAGGCCCTCACCAGAAGCTAAGTAGATGCCAGCATTATACTTTCACACTTCCCAGGCTCCAAAACCCTGAACAAAAATAAACCTCTCTTCTTTACAAATTTCCAGGCTCCATTATTCTATTATAACAATGGAAAATAGATTATGGCAGAGGTAAAAAGACCTAAATGCTGAAAACTACAAAATGCTGATAAAAAAAAAAAAATTGAACAAGACACAAATAAATGTAAAGATATCCTGTGTTCACAGATTAAAAAAAACTGGTATTGGGACTGGGGTTGTGGCTCAGCAATAGAGCGCTCGCCTAAAGCGTGCAAGGCCCTGGGTTCAATCCTCAGCACCACATAAAAATAAATAAATAAATAAATAAATAAATAAATAAATAAAGGCATTGTGTACGACTAAAAGAAATTTTTTAAAAAAAAAAAAAAGAAAAACTGGTATTTTAAAAATGTCCATACTTCTCAATCTATAGATTCAATGTGATTTCTATCAAAATTCCAAAGACATTTTTTATAAAAATAGAAAGCAATGCTAAAATTCTGGAGAGCCAATCAAATATTATGCAAACAAAGCTGAAGCATCACACTACCTGGCTTAAAAATATACTACAAAGCTACTGTAATTAACATGGTATTGACATAAAAACAGATATACATATAAATGTATCTGAATATACAGCCTAGAGATAAATCCACACCATTTACAGTCAACTGATTTTTGACAAAGATGCCAAGAACACACAATAGGGAAAGTACAGTCTCTTCAATAAATGATGTTAGAAAAATAGGATATTCACATACAGAAGAATGAAAATGGATTTCTACCATACACCAATATCAATTTAAATGGATTAAAGACTTAAATGCAAGACCTAAAACTGGAAGACTACTAGAAGAACACAGGGGGAAGTTCCATAACATTAGTCTGGAGTATGAGTTTTTGGATATGAACTCAAAAGCACAGGCAATAAAAGCAAAAATAAGTCAGGCATAGTAGTGCACACCTGTAATCCCAGTGGCTTGGGAGGCTGAGGCAGGAGGATTACAAGTTCAAAGTCAGCCTCAGCAACTGAGTGAGGGCCTGATTAACTTAGCGAGAGCCTGTCTCAAAATAAAAAATAAGGACTAGGGATGTTGCTCAGTGGTTAAGAGCACCTGAGTTCAATCCCTGTTACCACCCTCACCCCCCAAAAAAATAGACTAATGGAACTTTATCAAACTAAAAACCTATTGCACAACTAAGGAAACCATCTGCAGAGTGAAAAGACAATCTGTGGAAGAAAATATATGTATCTGAGGAGTTAATATCCAAAATACATAAGGAACTCAACTCCATAAAAAAAACAACCCAATTAGAAAATGGGCAAAGTATGTGAATAGATACTTCTTTTAAAAAAGATGTATACATGGCCAACAGATAGGTTTTTAAAAGTTCAGCTTCACTAAATCAGAGAAATACAAATTAAAACCACAATAAAATATCCCCTCACATCTGTTAAAACAGCTATTATTAAGTCATAGCGTAGGGCTAGGGGTTCAGCTCAATGGTAAAGTATCTGCTTAGCAAGCACCAGGCCCTGAGTTTGATCTTTAGCACAAAAGAAAAAAATAAATAAATAAATGTTGGAATGTTGGAGAGGATGTAGAGAAAAAGAAACCCTATACACTGTTGGTGGAAATGTAAACTGGTACAGATACTATAGAAAGCAGTATGAAGGTTCCTCAAACTATTTAAAAAATGAACTACCAGGGCTGAGACTTGCCTCACATGTGTAAGGCACTAGGTTCAATCCTCAGCACCACATAAAAATAAGTAAAATAAAGGCATGCTGTCCATCTACAACTACAATAAAGAAAAAGAAAAGAAAAGAAAAGGAAAGGAAAGGAAAGGAAAGGAAAGGAAAGGAAAGGAAAGGAAAGGAAAGGAAAGGAAAGGAAAGGAAAGGAAAGGAAAGGAAAGGAANTTTTTTTTTTTTTTTTTTTTTGATAATGGGGATTAGACCCAGGGGCGCTCAACCACCAAGCCACAACCCCAGGCCTTTTTTGTATTTTATTTAGAGACAGGGTCTCACTTAGTTGCTTAGCACCTTAGTTGCTGAGGCTGGCTTTGAACTCACAATCTTCCTGCCTCAACCTCCTCCAGAGCCAATGAGATTACAGGTGTGGGCCACCGTGCCCAGCCTATGTACAATTTTTGTCAAGTAAATTGTGAATATGAAAAAAAGAAACTTTTAAGCTAGAACATAAAGTATGGAAGAGAAATTTAAATGGCAAAAAACTTACAAAAAATAAATATACTTAAGTATAGCCTATAAAGACTATAAATCTCAGAAAGCAACAATCATACACCCTGTCCCCAACTTCATAAACACTAAAAAACGGAGTTATCAAGGGAGAAGGCATGGTGTAAAGCTAGGTGTAAAAAAACACTCACTCTCTCTAAACAGCAGATGGAAAAAGAGGGTAATCAAAGAAATTAAATAAGTAGGAAGATGGGAAAGGCACTCGAGCCCAGAATAAACAAGCACAAATAAACAGAGCTTCAGATAGCCTCATCAGCAAATGAGTAGTTAGTCTTCTTTAATAAAGTAACATGAGTAATTCAGGTCAGAATAAAGTCATTAACCTTATCCAAAAATAACTTCCACCTGCAGAGAATAGCTACTGACTAAAAGAGATTGAACCTCTTTATAGACACAGGCAACCTGGAAGCAAGAGCTCTTCTGGATAGCAACTAGAAAACTAGGACACTTATACAATGTGATACAAAAATCAGGCCTATTACAACTCTTTAACAATCAGACGTCTAACTTATGCCCTCCAACAAATAGTTCAAAGCAATCCAGGAACTGTTATTTGGCATATGGAAGCCTACCTGATGGTGGTGAGGAGAGGAATCTGGGAAGAAATACAGCTGCTGTCAAAGACTCTGCAAAATAACATGAACCAGATAGATTTTTATTACTTCTGGAAATTTTCCTGAAATAGCATCAGTGTATTTAACAAGACATTCATTGGTTTGTTGTATTAACTATAATTATTTTAAAATATATATATATCATATTCTAACCTCAGCAGATATACTGAACTAAAAGAATATTATAAAATTATAAGGAATATTATAAAATCCAGTATTTATGGATTTATGTGGAGATATTTAAACTAATACTCCAAACTTAAAATGAACATTCTAAAGTGATAATCTTGACTCAAACTATATTTGGATTCACAATGAGACATACACAGGGATGTGATTTGAAAATGCAAATTCCCTTAAAGTATACACATGTATCAAGAGCAATTTCCCTACAAAACTCATCAGTTGAGGGCCTGATATTATCATTTCCAGGTGCTGAAGGGCCAGCACCCAAAGAGTCCAGAAGCCTCCACTAAGTACTGTGCCAGAAGGAAACCAAACACATCACTACCATCTCCCCTTTTCATTTTGCTTAACTATTACAATGTACTTACTCCACACTAGAGCTTCTTGCCTAGATTACTAGAAAGCCAAATCATTAATGGTTAATGTAACAAAAGTAAACTTGTCAGTGTAAATGAACAAGAATGGGACAATAGGTAGCTCAAAACTAAAGAAACTGCACTGTGGAAATAGGACACAGGGGTGCCTAGTGACTCTCTTACTTCATCTCTTGGTAATGCTCATATACTGTGCTAGAAACTAACTGGGCACCTGTCACACATTGCAGACCATGCTTTTCCTAATGGGTGCCATTCCATAAACTTCCAACCAGAAATAAAGTGCCATATCTGAGCCTGACTCATGGTATATATTCAACAGATATTTGTTGAAAGACTTTTCTACTTTGGTTCAACTGATTTTAAAATCAATTTTTAGGAAGTAGCTTTAGAAAATACCAAAGCCAAAACCCTAGAACCATATCCACAAGTTTATAAATAAGCCAAATTTTTGCTATGTTTTCTGCCTGCCCATGGTCTGGGACTATACAATTTCCATTCAACAATTCACCTGTAATGTAGAACCTATGCCACAAAGTAAGAGCTTCTCCCTATGCTAAAATTATCTCCTTTCCAAGAGGACACACAACCTGGTTTCATTGGGATTTGAGGGCTGCTTCAGTGTTGAAAAGAAAGCTTGACCATCAATTCCCCAGGGTAGCTATAGACCTTTTCCAATCTCAAGGAAATCTCCTAGACCCCAAAACTGCTGTGAAACCATTAAGTATATGGTTTCTGTGAACCTCAATATGGCCACAAAATAGTAACCCTAGCGATTAAATAGGAACAACAGTAAATTAAGTGTCTCCTTTACCAACACAATAGCTACAGACTCTTCAGATTCCTTAAACCCATATTTCTGCCTTCTGAATTTACCTCAGCTTACAATCAGCACATGTGGTCACTACTCTGTTACCAGTAACAGGTGAAAAATAGGCAGAAGCAATGCTCTTCGTGTGTTCAGTCAAAGAAATCAAAGGCTGGCTTCCCCTGAGTTTCAGGTGCCTGACGTCATAAATATGAATATCCCTGTAATGAGAGGAAGAATTATTAGTGTTGCCAGAATACATGTAATGAGCCTCTAGAACAGGGTTAAACATAAGTTAGAAACTCAAATACTTGCTACATGGAATAACATTTAAGACATAACCCCTAATTCGGTTTTAATTTTAAAGTTATTGATACAGATGAAAAGTAAAATATTAGAAAAATTCAAAAATTAGAGCAGATACCTATAACCTGCATGTACAGAATTGGTTTTTCAATCTCTCCAAGAAAAAAGGCAACACAGATTTTTTAATCTCTCCAAGAAAAAAGCCAAGTTACAGATCACGTACAATTTTATTTTATTTTTGTTTGTTTTAGTGCCAGAGATTGACCTCAGGGACACTTCACCACTGAGCCACATCCCCAGCCCTTTTTTGGATCTTATTTAGAGACAGGGTCTCCCTGAGTTGCTTAGCGCCTCACTAAGTTGCTGAGGCTGGCTTTGAATTCACGATTCTCCTGCCTCAGCCTCTTGGGATTACAGGCATATGCCATCATGCGCAGGTTATAAAAATTTTCTTCTCATAAAACTAGAAATAAATGCATATGCATATGGTGCCAATGAAAACAAAAATGTATATTTCTTTCAATATTTTCACTATTTATTAAATCCAAATGAATTTCTCATTTAAAAAAAAAAAATCTCACTCAAGAAAAGCCCCCATTAGTGAAGAAAGGAAAATTATTTGGCCTTTGTGTATCACAAAAGTCAGATGTGTTTGACAACCAAACTAAACCATGTATTCATGGCATGAAAAGGACTAAATCTGGGCTGGGGTTGTGGCTCAGCGGCACAGCGCTCGTCTAGCATGTGTAAGGCCCTGGGTTCGATCCTCAGCGCCACATAAAAATAAATAAATAAAATAAAGGCATTATATCCAATTGCAGCTAAAAAATAAATATTAAAAAAAAAGGACTAAATCATTACATTTTCAGAAGAACATACCTCAACCCTGCAGTCATGAAATACTGTCTGTGCACTGGGTGGACATGAACAGTTCTTATTTTTCTCAAAGAAGAACGAATTAGTTTCTCAAAAGAAGTTCCAGGTGTCCGTCTATCCACCAGTGACATATTTCCATCCCAGTGTCCCACTAGTAAAGTGGAAGCATCTTCTGTCAAGAAGTCAAAGGAGGAAAAGCCACTTCTTTCATTTCTATATACCTAAAGATATAAATAATAATCACTTCTACAACACTCTTAAAATCAATGCACAAATTCTTAGTAAAAGATTATAAGACAGTTTACTCAAATAACCTCATTTATCTACACAGGAAGCTCAGGACAAAATGGAAACAAAGGTGGTGATCAACTCAGAGGCTCACCTACAATCAAATGGTTCATCTACCCATATCCTAAATCTCTTAAACCCAATAAATCTTAGTTCCTGATCTACCCTGTGAAATTTACCGGAAAATGACTAAATATGAATTCTATCCAGCTGAAATTAAATCTCAATATAACAAGTAACTTTGCCAACAAAGTCCAAGATATGTTGTAGCATATTCATCAGATTAAAATTCTTGACAGTTAATCAGGCTATGGATCGCAAGTTCTAGATCAGCTGCAGCAACTTAGTGAGAACCTGTCTCATAATAAAAATAAAATAAAGAAGCGCTGGGGATGTAGCTTGGTGGTAAAATGTCCCTAGGTTCAATCCCCAATACAAAACATAAATGAATGATGAAACCTACATCTAAAATTATCCTAAAGTTCATGAAGATTCAAATCCAAATTTTAAAAGTTCAAATTGTAAGAATTCTCTTACTGAGGATATCTGGCATGGTTAAACAAATCTGAAAATTCATCTTAAATAATATTATTAAATGGATATTTAAGTAGTAGACCAAAATATGAACAATGAGATCCAAATATTTTGTTCAGGCCTTGGGAGTTTCAGACCTGTCACACCAGAAGTCAAATAGATTAGAAAATCTCCAAGCAGTAGTCTGATAATCTAGGCTGTGTCTGAGGGAGGATTCATGAGTATCATTCAACTTAAATTTTTTTTTTTTTTAAAGAGAGAGGGAGAGAGCGAGAGAGAGAGAGAATTTTTTTAATATTTATTTTTTAGTTCTCGGTGGACACAACATCTTTGTTTGTATGTGGTGCTGAGGATCGAACCCGGGCCGCACACATGCCAGGCGAGCGCGCTACCGCTTGAGCCATATCCCCAGCCCTCAACTTAAATTTAAGCAGACTTAAACTTTAATCTGACTAGCACAGTTTAAACCAGCTCAGGAAAAAGACTTACCAAGAGGTAATTACAAATAAACTTGGCCCAAGGTATTCTGAATAAAAACCCCTTGGGTCTCTGCTTCCTGCACAGTATAGCCAATAGCAATTTTCAATTCTAACCTCACCAGATCAGAACAGCTGGGCTAAATGCTTCATCATCATATTAGAACACACAAGACCTGTTAAATCTGGGCTGAGGATGTGGCTCAGTGTTAGAATACCTGACTAGCATGCCCTGGATTCAATCCCCAGCACCAAAAAAAGAAAGAGTCATGTTAAATCTTAGCTAGAAGGTTAGGAAAAATCAAATTTTTAGGCCAGACACAGTGGCACACTTCTCTAAACCCAGCTAACTAAGAAGCTGAGGCAGGAAGATTCCAAGTACGAGGACAGCTTGAGCAATTTAGCAAGACCCTGTCTCAAAATTTTAAAAGGGACTGGGGATATAGTTTAGTGGTAGAGCACTCCATGGTTCAATCCCCAGCATCACAAAAATAAATTAAAAAATACATTTTATAATTTCTGTATTATATTACACATAAAGCACAATTTTTCATATCTGGTTGTATACAAAGTAAATTCACACCAATTCATGTTTTCATACATGTACTTTGGACATGATATTCCACCATCACTTTTAACCCCATGCCCCCTCCCACCCCTTTGCCCTATCTAAAGTTCATCTATTCCTCCCATGCTCCCCCCTCCCTACCCATGAATCAGCTGGGTCAAATGGTGGTTCCATTCTCAATTTTCCAAGAAATCTCCATACTGCTTTCTATATGGGCTGCACCAGTTTGCAGTCCCACCAGCAGTGTATGAGCATACCTTTTCCCTCACATACTCGCCAGAACATCCAAGAATTATGGGACAGCATCAAAAGTTAATTTTTAAGCATCTCAGAAGGCTAAGACAGGAGGGTTATAAGTTCAAAGCGACCCTCAGCAAAAAGCGATGTGCTAAGCAACTCAGTGAGACCCTCTAAACAAAATGCAAAATAGGGCTGGAGATGTGGCTCAGTGGTTGAGTGCCCAAGTTCAATACCTGGTATCCACGCCCCCCAAAAAAATGTTTTTAAATCATACTTATTATGACTTCACAAGATGAAATCCCCAGGAAATTAGAAATATACTCTTTATTTCACATATGACATTAATTCATTACTATAGTATATCAATATCATTAACACTTTGCTTTCTAAGTAGGCTTATAATATTAACATTATTCTCAGTATAATTTTTTTTTTAAACATGGGGTCTCATTATGTTGCCCAGGCTGGCCTCCAACTTTTCATAAGGTATTTGGTCCTGGCAGAAAAATTATAGTTTTAAAAGTATTTTGTCTACTAAATGCACAATGAAAATTCACACATTTGAATTTCCATATTAATATTACTACATCTAAGGATTAGCCTTTATTCAATTGGATTACTAACTCCTAAGAAGTCATTTTTCAGATTTGGGTTCCTATACCATATAGCATATTATAAACCAGAGCAATGATTATTTCCAAATCTGGCTTAGTCTGCTCTGAAATAGTCAATTTTGGTTTTTATTTTTTAGAAAATATTATTTTTAACATTTATTTTTAGTAGTGTAGTTGGACATAATACCTTTATTTTATTTATTTATTTTTATGTGGTGCTGAGGATCAAACCTAGGTTCTTGCACATGCTAGGCGAGTGCTCTACCTCTGAGCCACAACCCCAGCCCTTGGTTTTTATTTTAAATTTTAAAATTAAGAAAAAAATCTTTTTTTTTTTAACAAGGAAAAGAGAAAGAAAAGGAAAAAAATTACAATCACACACATTCTCCTATGAAAAGTTAACAACTGTTGACATCTTGGCATAATGTTTATAACATTTATTTTCTAGAAAAACAGAACTATCTATTATTATAAAGAACTAAAATGGGCTAGGCATGGTGGCACACATCTGTAACCCCAGCACCTTGGGAGGCTGAGACAAGAAAATCACAGGTTCAAAGCCAGCCTCAGCAACTTAGCAAGGCCATAAGCAACCTAGTGAGACCCTATCTCAAAATGAAACAAACAAAAAAAAGGATTGGGTATGGAGCTCAGCAGTTAAAGCACCCTGGTTTAATCCCCAATACAAAAAAAAAGAAAATATAGAAATGTACAAAGACGAAAATTCAAAAAAAAAAAAAAAATCACTACAAATCCAAAATATCAAGATTTTTAAAAAAATATTGAGTGAGGATTACAAATATCTTCATACAGAGGTTGGGGATTTGAGGTATCCCCCAAAAGCTCATGTGTGCAGCAATGCAAGAATATTTAGAGGTAAAAGGACTGGGTAATCAGAGCCTTGACCTAATAAGTGTGTGACAGGGATTAACCTAGTGGTGATGGTAAACAGGGAATGTGTGGCTAGAGGTGTTGGGTCCTTGGGGTAAACCTTAGGGGGTTCAAATTTTATCCCTGGAAAGTAGTCTCTCTCCACTTCCTGGTGCCATGTCCCCAGCTGCTTTCCTCTGATATAGCCTTCTGCTATGATGTTTGCCTCATCTTGGGCCCAGAAGAATGGAGTAGACCACATGCAGACTGAAACCTCTAAAACCTTGAGTCTCAAAATCCTCTATATTCTTGTCAAGTCTTTTGGTCACACAGCAAAATAGTTAACTAAAACACCTGGCATGAGATGAGACCCTGGGTTCAATCCCCAGTACCCACCCCACCCCCCAAAAAAGAAAAACAATACAGAAATGCACAAAGATGAAAATTTTTAAAAATCATTACAAATCCATTACAAATCTTGATTTTTTTTATCAAGAAAATATTGTGAGCTCGGGCTGTGGCTCAGTGGTAAAGTGCTTGCCTAGCATATGTGAGGTACTGGGTTCTATCCTCAGGACCACATAAAAATACATAAAATAAAGGTATCACCTACAACTAAAAAAAAACAATTAAAGAAAATATTGAGGGGCTGGGGATGTGGCTCAAGTGGTAGAGCGCTCGCCTGGCGTGCGTGCGGCCCGGGTTCGATCCTCAGCACCACATACAAACAAAGATGTTGTGTCCGCCTAAAACTAAAATAAATAAATAAATAAATATTAAAAAAAAAGAAAATATTGAGTAAATATTGAGTGAGAGTTACAAATTTCTTTATACAGTCCTATGCAGACAGCATGACAGAGACAATGAAGAAACTTCGGAAAAATAGGACCATGCTGCACATGCCATTTTTTAATAGTATTGAATTCAACTATACTTCAAAATAACAAAAGAAAATGAAGCTAAGGAAATTTCTGAACTTCAGATAATTCTTCACAAGATATATTGTCTCCTATAAAGGAAAAAATGTAAAACATAAAGCAGCTATAGTCATTACACTTTTTATTTATTCTATTTTTTTTTTTTTGGAGTGGGAGGGGTTACGGGGATTAAACCCAGGGATGCTTAACCATTGAGCTACATTCCCAGCCCTTTTTTGTATTTGATTTAGAGACAGGGTCTTGCTGAGTTGCTTAGTGCCTCACTAAGTTGCTGAGGCTGGCTTTGAACTTGAGATCCTCCTGCCTCAGTTTCCCAAGCCGCTGGGATTAACAGGCATGCATCACTGTGCCTGGCTGGTTTTGATCCTTATGCTTAAACTAAAAAAAAAAAAAAAAGAATTTAGGAGTAGAAAACCTTAGGGAAAAAATTGATAATGAACATTCAATTCACTTAAATGCTGAACTATTATTAAATGTTAAACAGCCATAGGAATTATGGTTGTAGAACTCAGTATAAATGTTATCAGGGTAGATAAAAATAATATAATAAAATATGGGAATGTAGAAAGGGTGGTTAGAGAAAGACAGAGAATAATGTTCTTAACCAACAGAAATTAGCTAAAAGTGAGAGATTAAAAAATAAAAAGTGTGCCAGGCACAGTGGCGAATGCCTGTTAATCCCAGCGGCTCTAGAGGATGAGGCAGGAAGATCGTGAGTTCAAAGCCAGTCTTAGCAATTTAGTGAGGCACTAAGCAATTCAGTGAGACCCTGAAAAAAAGAGAGAGATCAAAACCAGGGCCTTAATATGTGCTAGGCAAGCAGAATACCACTGAGCTACATCCCCGATCTCATTACTAAATTCTTAATCTTGATTTACTATTTTTTTTTTTCATTTTTTAGCAGTACTAGAATTGAACCCAAGGCCTTATGCATGCTAGTCAAGTGCTCTACCATTGAGCTACAACCCCAGCCCATTTTATTTTGAGACAGAGTCTAAGTTACCTCGCCTGGCCTCAAATTTTTGACTCTTCTGCCTTAGCCTCCCAAGTGGTAGGGTTGATTTGGCCAGAATTTGCTGCCAAACATTTTTCCAGAGAAACTCATGAGTCTTGAATTTTTTCACATATTTCTTTAGGTTGTTGTTTTTTATTTTATTTATTTTTTTTATCTACCTTCTGCCATTACACAAAAACAATTTCTTTAGCTGGATAAGTATTCCAGGGCCATATGTCTTTCTCTCAGAACTTTATAATATTGTATAGAAAACTGAGACAAGCCAGGCTCTTCATACTGAATTTTTTTGTTTGTTTGTTTTGTTTTGTCTTAGTTACACGTGGGCACAATATCTTTATTTTTTTTTTTTATTTTGCTGAGGATCAAACCCTGTGCATCACATGTGCGAGGCAAGCACGCTACAACTGAGCCACAACCCCAGCCCCTTGAAATTTTTTTTTTTTTTTTACCTGAAGATTTCTTTATCCATTAAGTTACAAATTTCTCTAGAACATGGGATCACCTTCAGCTGCCATTCAATTCTATCTTCATTTCAGGAAAAGTTCTTTTTCAATACACTCAGTTTCATTTGTTGGGTCATCTTTGACTGTCTTTCTATTGGCTTCTCTAAGCCTTTTTCATCTGTGGTTGAGTATCACAAATCCTTCCTATAATGTCTCCAATTTGATTTTCTGTAATAGCTATTCTGTTCCTTGCTCTCACCTAATATTAGTTTCATTAATCTTCAATCTGTTTCCTTTGTTTTACAATCTTCTTTTTCATCTCATTCTGTTAATTTTATCATCTTGCCTTTCAGCTTTATTTTTGCTGAATTAATGTTCTTACTAATTTGTTCCAAAGAAGTGCTGGTCAAAAGAACTTTCTAAGGTGACCAAAATGATGTGGCTATGTGCCTGAGAACTGAACTTTCAATTTTAATTAGTTTCTCAAAATAAGAAAAATTAAAAGGGCTGGGGATGTAGCTCAGTGGTAAAACACCTCTGGGTTCAATTTCCAGTACCAAAATTATAAAAAAACCCAGAAATTTATTTCTCAAGTCTGATGATTTGGCAATCCAAAATCCAGGTTCTGGATCATTTGGTTATCTACCAAAGGCCTACTTTCTGGTTTCTGGATGGTCCCTTTTAGCTCTGTCCCTGTGGAAGATGAAAGGGGTCTCTACTGGGTTTCTTTTATAAGGGCAATAATCCCATGCATGACCTACTCACCTCCCAAGGCCCCACACCTCCTAATATCATCACTTTGGGGATTAGGAAGTCATCATATGAATTTAAAGGGGGATACAACATTTAGATCACAGTAGATCATATTTTAAACGTAATTTAAAAACTATGAATTTTATGTGACTTTTTCACATATACATTTAAAGCCTCCTGGCAGTTAATTTATGCCCAGATGGCTAATGATATTCAAGCTAAAAATGTTAAAGTTCTATAAAAACAAATTTAATTCCTCTAGATTTCTAAAATTTAGAATCATAAAGCAATTCTATCTCAAATTATAGGTATAAATGAATGTCTCTCAGCTAGTCTTCTTAAGACTATTTGCTTCAGTCAAACTTGAATACCTTTAAAAAAAAAAAAAAAAAAAAAAAGAAAGTAATAAGAACTTACCAAATCCCAAAGTCCAATTTGCCCACTTTTGGCCCCAGCTGCTACCAAAGTTCTAGTTTCTGATGGGTGGAGAGCCACAGAGAATATTGAGCCATTGGTAACTTTATGAACAGCATCTTCACTAATAACCATTCCATTTAAATTGGCTTTGTAGCTACAAAATTAAAATGTTACATTTTAAAAGTAAAACAAATCTCAATAGTCAAAATAAGTAAAAGATGATTCAAAAAAGAAAGTCATAGTAAATAAATGTTGGAAAATATTCAACCTCCTGATTAACTGAGGAAATAAAATAGTGAGGTACCATTTTTGAATTATAAAATTACCTTTAATAATTTTAATGATGATATCAAAAACCAGGAGGCCACAGATAAACATACATACTCAGGCTAGGGCTGTAGGCTCAGTGATAGAGCATTGCCCCACACATGAGGGTCAGGATTTGATCCCAGCACTGAAAAATTTTTAAAATATAAACACACACACACTCACATGTATTGCTAGTTTTAGAGTGAGTTCATATAAGATTTTCAGGAGGGGGAAAAAAAGATTTTTGGAAAATGATTTAATAGTGTGTACTAAAAGCTATTAAAAAAATTCCACAATATCTGACTCATTAGACCCACTTCCAGAAATCTATTCTGAGAAAGTAATCCACTGTCATAGAAACACTTCAACAAATATTATACAATTACACAAAACTAAATGGAAAATAACCCCCAATACTAAATAGGCAGAAGGAGGTTAAGTAAAAATTTCACCTACTCAATGAATTATTATGCAATTATTTAATAATTTTAAAGACTTGGGCTGGGGATGTGGCTCAAGCGGTAGTGCGCTCGCCTGGCATGCGTGCTGCCCGGGTTCGATCCTCAGCACCACATACAAACAAAGATGTTGTGTCCGCCGAGAACTAAAAAATAAATATTAAAAAATTCTCTCTCTCTCTCTCTCTCCCCCACTCTCTCTTTAAAAAAAAATAATAATAATTTTAAAGACTCTAGTAACATATAACCACAAATGAAAAAGCCTAATGCAAAATTGTATATACTTTAGAATACATTGTTGTTAAAATGTGAATTCACTCATTTTCTTCAACACTGAATAAATATATACTATGTGCCAGGGTGTTCTAGTTATTAAGACAAAATCCCTGCCTTCGTAAAGCTTATATTCTATTTGTATTACATATGATAACACCTGAAAGGAAATATACAAAAACAAAAACAACAGTTATTGTAGAGTAGAAATACAGGGGATATTTTATCACCTCATGTTCAAAATTCCTATAATATTATATAGCTTTTGTAGCTCAAATGTCTCAAAAAAATATAAAACAAAGGCAAGGAATTTTAATTTACCTTTTAATGCTGAACAGCCCCTTTTCAGTGTTCTTACGACTTGTCTGAAACATGAATAGAAACCAAAGTGCTGTTAATATACATGGAAATTTCCTTAACAGATGATACTAAAAGCTATAAGCTCTGCCAAGTTATACCTTGTTCATTTCACCCCATGTCTGCAGAAATTCTTTAAATAGTTCATTGTTGTCATCTTGATTTTCAGGAATCATTTCTAAAGGCCCAGGAGGTAACAAAGGCTGTAATCAAAAATAAAAAGTTTATTGTTTGTCTCCTTGCCCTAGAATTACACATTCAAAAAGGCAAAGGGTATTTGTCTGTTTTTTCACTACTTTACTGTCGACACCAACAACAGTGATAGCACATCACAGTTATTCAAAAATAATTATTCAATAAATGAATGCCAACAAAAAACAACAGATGCTGGCAAGGATGTAGAGAAAGGAACTCTCATTCCCTGTTGGTATGAATGCAAATTAATGCCACCATTATGAAAAACCATATGGTGGTTCCTCAGGAAACTAGAAATAGAATTAACATATGATCCAGCAATCCCACTACTGGCTATATATTCAAAAAAATAAAATCAGTATGTTAAGGAGATATATTCTTTGTAACATTATTCACAATTGCCAAGATATAAAATCAAACTAAATGTCCATTAAAAAATGAATAAAGAAAATGTTATTTATACACCATGGAAAACTATTCAGAAAAATTTTTAGTTGCAGCAACATGTATGAAACTGGAGGACATTATGTTAAGTAAAATAAATCAGAAAGACAAATACTGCACATTTTCACTATACATGGAATCTAAAGTTGATTCTAAAGAAGTAAAAACCAGAATAGTGTTACCGGAGCCTGGGAACAGTGTGGAGGAAGAAGGGATGGAAAGAGGGTTAATGGGTACAGGGATGCAGATGGATCAGAGGATTAACACCTAATGTTCTATAGAACAGGAGGACAACTATGCTTAACAACAATTAATTTACTATTTGAAAATAATAGAGATGTTTAATGTTCCCCAAACAAATATATGTCTGAGATGACAGATACATCACTTTATTCTGATCATTACACATTATATACATGTAATGCAATGCCACACTGTACCCCATAGATATGTACAATAACTATGTGTCCGTTAAAATACATATAAATAGGGGGGCTCAGTGGTAGCATGCTTGTCTGGCATGTGTGAGGCACCAAGTTCAATTCTCAGTACCACATATAAATAAATAAAATAAAGGTCTATCAACAACTTAAAAAAATTTTTTTAAATATATATATAAATAAAAAATAAATGAATGAATGCCAGGTCTCCTATCTTATTTAACCCTCTTGACAATTCATTCAATGATACCACTTTTTAAAGACACCATAATTCAGAGAAGTTATTTGACCAAGTTACATTGCCAATAACTGGAAGAGCTAGGAAGAACTCCTATTAGTTCAGTTCAGTACTCAGTGCTATTATTCTATGCCAATGTTTTAGAAAATACAGGTTGAAATCAAATAATAGGCTATGAAATCATTTTAATTTGTCAAAAACAGCAACTACAGTGAATGAGAATAGAATAAAAAATACCAAAATGCAAATAGTAAAGTTGTCATTTCACAAAACTATTGTTTCAGAAGAATGTGTGTTTGTGTGTGTGTGCGTGTGTATGTGTACGTGTTTGCAGTAGTAAAGATTGAACCCAGGGTCTTATACATGCTAAGCAAGCTAACTACCACTGAGCCACATCCCCAGTCCATAAATGTTTCTTATCATGGGTTAGTGCTTCAATAAAATTTGGAAGCTATTCTACTATGCTGCTTTCCATATCACCTTGATTTGCAATTAGCTCCCAAGGCACCAACCTAATTAGTACTATCTTCCAATTTATAATTAAGAACTTAGATATAAAACATTAAAAACAGTAGGTGCTCATGAATTAAAAGTATAAATACAAATCTTATTTACAGAACAAATTTAATAAATTAAAATGTTTCCACTCACTGGTATTATAAAATTAAGCTATAGCAAGGGAACTTCACTTATATCACATACTACTTATTAATAACATTAATAATTACTTTTTATTATTTATTAAGCTCTTAATACAATGTAAGGAACTTTACAGATACTATTTCATTTAATCCTCATGATAGCCCTTGAAAACTTCTATTACTGCCATTTTTAAAATGGAGAAACTGAGGCTCAGAAAGGTTAAATAATTTATAATAATTTACCTACAATCCCATGATAGGTAAGTCCTGCAGAAATACAGAACAATCCAGTCTTTATAACTTTGAAATCTTACTCATTAAATGATATAACATTCAAGTACTATTAATGAAATGTAAATAACTCATCATTTTCAGGGCTGGGGTTGTGGCTCAGAGGTAGAGTGCTCACCTACCATGCGTGAGGCACTGGGTTCGATCCTCAGCACCACATAAAAATAAAGATATTGTGTCCACCTACAACTAAAAAATAAATATTTTTAAAAAATATAAAATAAAGGGGCTGGGGATGTGGCTCAAGCGGTAACGTGCTCGCCTGGCATGGGTGCGGCCCAGGTTCGATCGCCAGCACCACCTACAAACAAAGATGTTGTGTCCGCCGAAAACTAAATAAATATTAAAAAAATTCTCTCTAAAAAAAATTAAAAATAAAAATAACTCATCATTTTCAAAACATTCTGTTTCAAACACTTTAAACTTTCATATTATATATTGTATTTGCACTCTTTCTTACATTTTCATCTTCTTCTAATGTCGGCTGTGTTGGAGTTGCTGGTAATGAAACTCCTGAAGGATCCACTTTTAGCAATCGCATTGACCTTCTACATCCAATCTCATTTTCTCTCTTCTTAGGCTTCTTTCTAAAGGAGTGGGAAGAAATTCTTGTTATACTCATAAAACAATAAAATGCATTTACTGATATTAAAGAGAGAACTTCTAGGAATGGGTC
The DNA here is from genome assembly GCF_001458135.2 of Marmota marmota marmota. Taxonomy (NCBI): domain Eukaryota; kingdom Metazoa; phylum Chordata; class Mammalia; order Rodentia; family Sciuridae; genus Marmota; species Marmota marmota. Next base: position 34,919,524 of record NW_026000229.1, read on the forward strand.
CCACAGGTGAGTGTGTGTATAAATATATAAAGATATATAGATATATACATCTCCACGGTGATTTTAATAAAAAATCTGATTTTAATAAAAAAGCTACTCCCCAGTCTTTTTTACTTTTTTATTTTGAGACTGAACTAACCTAAATTTCAGCATGAAGAAGTGAAGGACATAAAATATTTTATGGTGTATATATCTAGAATGATATGCAACTATAGAAAAGAATGAAATATTGGCTGGGGCTACAGCTTAAAGGTAGAGCACTTGCCTAGTAGCATGCTCGTGGCCCTGGGTTCAATCCTCAGTACTAGAGAAAGAATGAAACAGATCCTTGAGTGCTAATAAAATGAACTCTTAAGTTGTAAGATGTAAAAATGAGGCCCAGTACATGTTTACAAAAAGGTTACACATACATTTGTACATGATGAGGCTACCCATAAAGGAATATATATGAAACTATTAACTGTGGTATCTTCTAGAAAGAAAGCCTGGAAAACTAAGGATGGGAGGAAGAGTTAAATGTTTCATTGCATTTTCCTTCAAACGGTTTATTTTTTGACTCATACACATCCCCTACTTCTTTTGGAGGTATTGAACCTAGGGGCACTGTTTTTTTGTTTTGTTTTGTTTTATTTTTTATTTATTTACTTATTTATTTTTTAGTTGTAGATGGACACAATACTTCTATTTTATTTGTTTATTTTTATGTGGTGCCAGGGATCAAACCCAGTGCTTCACGCATGCTAGGCAAGCACTCTACCACTGAGCCACAACTCCGGCTCTTTTATTTATTTATTCATTTTTAACTAGGTCACAAAAGTGTTTATTTGTTCTCTTTAGATATACATGACAGTAGGGTATATTTTAACATATAATATATACATAGAATACATCTTACTATAATTAGGATTCCATTCTTCTTGTTGTATATAATGTGGAGATTCACTGTGATCTATTCATATATGAACATAGCAAAATTATGTTTGAAAGGGCTGAACTATCAATGGGACATCTAGGAAGATATCAAATATTGGGAAATTAAGTCTGTGTAAGGTCTGAAGATAGTGTCTTTGGTAACTGTTTGTGTGTTCTTGTCCCAAGGGACACTGTTAATACTAAACTACTGCCCAGTCTTTTTTACTTTCTTTTTTTTTTTAATATTTATTTTTTAGTTTTCAGCGGACACAACATCTTTGTTTGTATGTGGTGCTGAGGATCGAACCCGGGCCGCACACATGCCAGGCGAGCGCTCTACCGCTTGAGCCATATCCCCAGCCCCCTTTTTTACTTTTTTATTTTGAGACTAGATTTAAATTGCCCAGACTGGCCTTGAACTTGCAAGCCTCCTGCCTCAGCCTCCTGCATCACTAGGATTACAGATATGAGTGACCAAGCCCACTTTTCCCCTACTTTTTTATGTATCAATTTTTCATTTAAATTTTTTTTTCTTTTTCCAGTGCTGGGGATTAACTTTAGAGTTTCACACATGCACTCTACCCACTGAACTATATTCTGGGGACTCCTTTTTTTTTTTTTTTTTAAAAGCAATTCATTAAAAAATATTTGTGGGGCTGGGATTATGGCTCAGCGGTAGAGCACTTACTCGCACATTTGAGGCACTGGGTTTAATCCTCAGCACCACATAAAAATAAATAAACAAATAAGGGTATTTTTAAAAAGAGAGATAATACATTAAAAATATATTTGGGAAAGAGAAGATTTCCTGTTTCCAATAATTCATATTTCATCTCTACTAATGCCAGCTATACAAGGTTAGGGGCATAGCACAATGGCAGAACACTTGTCTAGCATACTCAAGTCTATAAGATTTGACCCAACCACTGCAAAAAGAAAAAAAAATTCACGTGCAAAATCATTAGCTATAGTCTGGCACAGTGGCACCTGCAATTCTAGCAACTTGTGAGGCTAAGAGAGGAGCATCACAAGTTTGAAGCCGGTCTCAGCAAAATTAGTGACACCCTAAGCAATTAAGCAAGACCCTGTCTCCAAATAAATAAATAAAAAGAACTAGAGCTGTAGCATGGTGGTAAAATGCCCCTGGGTGTTCTAACCCCGAACCAAAAAAAAAAAAAAAAGAAAAAGAAAAAATTCTCAGTTACAGTTCACATTAGTTCAGAGGAATTAGTAATAATCACTATTTACTGAAAAATACTAAGCCAGGTGTGATGGCACATGCCTGTAATCCTAGCTACCCAGAAACAGAGAAACATGAAGATAGTAAGTTCTAGTCCAGTTTGGACAATTTAGTGAGACCTAGTCTCAAAATTAAAAAAAAAATAAAAATAAAAATAAAAATGTCTAGGGGACTAGGGTTGTGGCTCAATGGTAGAGCACTTGCCTAGCACATGTGAGGCACTGGGTTCGATTCTCAGCACCATATAAAAATAAATAAATAAAATAAAGGCATTGTGTCCATCTACAACTAAAAAAAAAATTTTCTAAATGGCTGGGAAGCCGGGCGTGGTGGCACACAGCTATAATCCCAGTGACTCAGGAGGCTGAGGCAGGTGGCTCAAGAGTTCAAAGCCAGCCTCAGCAACTTAACGATGCACTTAGCAACTCAGTGAGACCCTATCTCTAAATAAAATACAAAAAAGGGCTGGGGGTGTGACTCAGTGGTTAAATGTCCCTGGTTTCAATCCCCGGAACCAAAAAAGAAAAAAAAAAATGGGGCTGGGGATGTGGCTCAAGCGGTAGCACACTCGCCTGGCATGCGTGCGGCCAGGGTTCGATCCTCAGCACCACATACAAACAAAGATGTTGTGTCCACCAAAAACTAAATACTAAAAAATTCCCTCTCTCTCTCTCTCTCTCTCTCTCTAAAAAAAAAAAAAAANAAAAAAAAAAAAAAAAAAAAAAAAAAAAATGGCTGGGAATATAATTCAGTGGTAAAGCACCACTGGGTGCAATCCCCAAAAGGGAAAGAAAAAAGAAAAAGCTAAACCAAGCATTCAGCATTCACTTCCTCATTTAATTTTTGAAAAAAGGATGAATATATGGAATATTTTAGGCTTTCAAATAGCCAGCCCCCTAGAAATATACTCCCAGAGAACTCCACTCTTTGAAAAACTCTCACACATAGCACCAAAGTTTAGAACATCTGGAGTCGGGTCTAGAGGTATATAGCTCAGTGGTAAAGTGCTTGCCTAGCACATGTAGGCCCCTAGTTCAGTCCGTAGCACAGCAAAAAAAAAAAAAAAAACCAAATATTCAGAGCACCACTCTTCATAATAATGAAAATCTGGAAATGACTCAACTGCTGTCCATTAACAGTAAAATAAACTATAGCACATTCATACAATGGAATATTCTAAAACAGAAAAATATGCATGAAATAAAACTGTATACACCAACATGAATGTTTTAAAACTAACATGCAAAGGTAAGCAAAACAAGCTGCCCATGGTGGCACATGCCTGTAATCCCAGTGGCTCAGGAGGCTAAGGCAGGAAGATCCTGAGTTCAAAGCCAGCCTCAGCCACTCAGCAAGGCCCTTAGCAATTTAGCAAGTCTCAAAAGAAAAAATAAAAAGGACTAAGGATGTGGCTCAGTGGTTAAATGCCCCTGGGTTCAATCCCTCATACCAAGGGTGGGAAAATAGGCAAAACTATCGAAGCCCTAAGCAACTTAATGAGACCCTATCTCAAAAAAATAAAAAGGACTAGGGATGTGTTCCAGTGGTTAAGCACTGAGTTAAATCACCAGTACCAAAAAGAAAAAAAAAAAAAAGACAAAACAATATATTATTTAAGGATACATTCATAGATAGCAAAATCATAAATGAAAGAATAATTACCAGCATATTTGGGGCTAGGATTATAGTACTGAAAGCAAAACAAAATTATTCAGCATATTAGTTGTATCAGGAGGATCAGAAGTTCGAAGCCAGCCTCAACAACTTAGTGAGGTCCTAAGCAATTTACTGAGACCCAGTCTCAAAATTTAAAAAAGGGGGTTCAATAATAAAGCCCCCCTGGATTTTATCCCCAGTACTGGGGAAAAATATATATATTATAATTTCTATTAACTTAGATGCCAGGTATGTGGTTCAGGGGTTTGTATTACTAGAAAGTTTTCAACTATACATATATGTTATATGTACTTCTTTTGTATCTCTTATAAATACATATTTATTTTTTTTATTTAAATCTCCCTGGATTCATATAATGTTAACTTTACAGATCAGGAAAAACTATGTAAATTACCCATGGTTGATACTACAACTCTACATGGCTTAATCAAAACTAGAACCCAGGGGCTGGGGTGTACCCAGCCTAGCATGCATGAAGTCCTGGTTCAATCTAGAGCACGGAAAAAAAGAAGAAAAAAAAATTGAACCCAAACTTGTTAAATTTCAAAGGCTGTGCTCTTTCCCTTATTATATAACTTCAACACTACCAACTTGGTAACTTGATACTGTTATCTTGCAATTACTAAGTGCTAGAAATTTGGGTTAGGTAATTTAATAATAAATCACCAATCTTTCCTTATAAAAAAAAATAAATGTAAACAGGGTACTGTGGCACATGCCTATAATCATAGCTACTTGGGAAGCTGAGTCAAGAGGATTACAAATTTGAGGCCAACTAGGACAATTCAGTGACACCCTCTCTCAGCAATAAAGCTGGGTTCATCCCCAGTAGAGGAAAAAAAATAAAATAAAAGCACAAATGTATAGTTACAAGACCAGTGATATTGTTTTTTCAGTATTAACTCCTATGACAACTCTTCACACTTGAAGCCACAGTTCATTAGCATCTAGCACAAAATAAATGAGCTAATGATACCAAAAATTTTAGTTTCCTCATTTATATGTAGGTGCTGCTAAAATGCAAGAGACAATTCAAGCTAAAATAATCCCAGAGTTCAAATCCTAGAGCTACCATTTATAAGCTGTTTTGAACTTGGGCAAATATATCTCTGAGCCTTTTTCTAACTCATAAAATAGATATATTACCTACCACATTTAGAATTAAATGAGATAATACAGGACAAACTTTTAAGGTCACTGTACTATGCTTCATAGACATTCAATAAATGTTAATTCCCTTCCCTTATTCTAGGACTGAAAAGCTAACTGAAAAGCAAAAGGATAGTCAGAAAAATAAAAAGAAAGAATGAGGTAGGCACAGTGAGTGGCACAGCTACTCAGAGGCTGAGGAAAGAGGATCAAAAATTCAAGGCCAGGGCTGGGGGTTGTGGCTCAGCGGTAGAGTGCTCCTGAGCGAGGCACTGGGTTCCATCGATCCTCAGTACTACATAAAAATAAATAAAACAGGGGCTGGGGATGTGGCTCAAGCGGTAGCACGCTCACCTGGCATGCGTGCGGCCCGGGATTGATCCTCAGCACCACATACAAACAAAGATGTTGTGTCTGCTGAAAACTAAAAATAAATATTTAAAAAAATTCTCTCTCTCTTTCCCCCTCTCTCATTCTCTCTTTAAAAAAATGAAAATGTTAAAAAAATAAAAATAAAAAATAAATAAATAAAATTGAAGTATTGTGTCCAACTAAAAAAAAAAAAATTTGGAAAAAAAAAGTTCAAAGCCAGCCTTAGCAATTTAGCAGGACTCTGCTCAAAATAAAAAGGGTTGAGAATGTAGCACAGTGGTAGAATGCCCTAGGGGTTCAACCCCAGTGGGTTTTTTGTTGTTGTTGTTTTTGAGTTTTTTGGTTTGGTAGTTGTTTTCTGTGGTACTGGGAACACAATCAAGGCAAGAGCCAGCACCCTACCATTGAACTATACCCGCTGGCCCTGAGAAGAATCTTCAAGAATGATTTTTCTGGGGCTGGGGATATAGCTCAGTTGGTAGAGTGCTTGCTTTGCATGCACAGGCCCTGGGTTTGATACCCAGCATCAAAAAAAGAATAATAATTTTCTGGCTAGATATGGTGGTACATGCCTATAATCCTGGTGGCTCAGGAGGCTGAGGCATAAGGATCACGAGTTCAAAGCCAGCCTGGGCAACTTAGCAAGGCCCCAAGTAACTCAGTGAGACCCTGTCTCTAAATAAAACACAAAAAAGGGCTCAGTGGTTGACTGTCCCTGAGTTCAATCCCAAGTACCAAAAAAAAAAAAAAAAAAAAAAAAAAAATAATAATAATAAGAAGAAGAAGANCCAAAAAAAAAAAAAAAAAGAAAAGAAAATGATTTTCTAGGGAAAAAGTAGAAATCTTTATTTTGTGGAAATAAAAATATTCCTCCATTCAGAGCAACAGTAAATATAAACAAATTCAGCTCTGGAGATTCTATTTGCTCTATATTCTCTTGATGAAAATGAGAACTGTAAAGTTATTAAAAGGTAGTATTCCCTCAGAGATTCCCACAGAGATTAATATTAAATTATAGAGTCTCTGATCTGTTACTAAGATTACTATACCACTTTTTCAGATTATAAAACCACAACAAAATATCATGGTCCAGCCACTGTAACCACATCTTTTACCTCTTGGACTTAGGAGGTTGTCTCTTCTTTATCATTTCACGGAGCCTTGCAGCTGACTGAAAGTACACAAAATACATATGCATGTAAAAATGCTATCTTACAACCACATAGCTTAACTTTTAAAATATTAAAGTCTATTCAGCAAATAAAGATCCTTAAGACAGAATACCTGTTTTCCATGGTAGACATGAGATAAATATACTATCCATAATAAAGGCAAGTAAATAATGCTGCCCAATACACTGATATTCTGATACTTCAGACAAAGTTGCTAATGAGTTTACATGATGAAATGCAAAATTAACTCAAACATACTATTACAAATAACAAGTTTCAACCTCTACTACTGGAAAATTACTTTATATTTTTTTTCCCAGAAAAAATTGTGATATTTTTCTAAATCAAATCCTATTTTGTTAACTAAAATCATAGATTATGTATTTCTTTTTATAAGAAATTCTTTTTTTTTTTTTAGAGAGAGAGAGAGAGAGAGAGAGAATTTTTAATATTTATTGTTTAGTTCTCGGCGGACACAACATCTTTGTTTGTATGTGGTGCTGAGGATCGAACCCGGGCCGCACGCATGCCAGGCGAGCGCGCTACCGCTTGAGCCACATCTCCAGCCCCATAGATTATGTATTTCTGATAAATTTTCAATTGCTGATGATTTAACAATTTAATCCTTCAATTAATCCCCTCACCTACCTGGTGCAAATAACACAGAATATCTGGGAATCTGTTATTCAGAGAAATCAATTACTTATTTTGTAAAGTTAAGGGTTTGATATCTTTGGTGGGGGCAATTATACCCTCCTAAACAGCTATTCTTTCACACAAAGAAATTTTACCCCCATTGTGAAAACACCAATGTAAATTATACCTTTAGCTATGATCATAAACACTAGCAAAGACATCTTTTATCCTTAAAGCTCCCTATAAAAAGTATACTCCCATCTATTCTTAAAGTTTAAGATTTAAAAACAAACAGTCCTAGAATGTAGCTTAATTGGTAAAGCATTTGCCTATTATGCAAGAGTCCCTGGGTTCAATGTTACCACTTTAAAAAAAAAAAAATAGGGCTGGAGTTTTGGCTCAGTGACAGAGCACTTGCCTAGCCGCGTGAGGCACTGGGTTTGATCCTCAGCACCATATTAAGAATATAAACAAGGGGCTGGGGATGTTGCTCAAGTGGTAACGCGCTCGCCTAGCGTGTGTGAGGCACTGGGTTTGATTCTCGGCACCACATAAAAATAAATAAAGATACTGTGTCCATCTAAAACTGAAAAATAAATATTTTTTAAAAAAGAATATAAACAAATAAAATAAAGTGATTGTGTCCATCCACAACTAAAAATATTTTTTAAATATATTTTAGTTGTAGATGGACACAATATCTTTACTTAGTTATTTTTATGTGGTGCTGAGGATCGAACCCAAGACCCTCGCACATGCTAGGCGAGCACTCTACCGCTGAGCCACAACCCCAGCCTAAAATATTTTTAAAATAAATAAAAGATAAAAACAAAACTTGTGGGGCTGGGGCTGTGGCTCAGCAGTATCGCACTTGCCTGGCATGTGTGAGGCACTGGGTTCGATTCTCAGCACCACATAAAATAATAAATAAAGGTCTATTAACAACTAAAAAAAAAATTTAAAAAAAAAAAAAAACTTGTCCTCTCACTCCTACATCACACATCCTTCAACCCACCACTCCTACTTCTTCTTTATCTTTGGTTAAAATAACCATTTATAACTTACTGTTTCTTTGAATGTAAGACAACCAATAATGATATCATTATTTTATGTATCACCAAAACTGAGGGGGGACTGCCAATTATAGTTTTAAGATACCAATTTAAAAAATACTAAAATGTGAAAAGATACACTTAAAATCAATGAAATATGGTAATCTCATTCTATTAACATGAACTAGAACATGATGTATAAAAGATTCATTATCTATGTTCTTTTATATATATGTGTGTGTGTGTATATATATATATTTATTTATTTTTGGTTAGACATAATACCTTTATTTTGTTTATTTTATTTTTACGTGGTGTTGAGGATCGAACCCAGGGCCTCGAGCATGCTAGGCGAGCGCTCTACCGCTGAGCCACAACCAGCCCAATATCTATTTTCTTTACATGAACCGAACGCTATACTCGACTGGGAACCTTTGGGTTAGTGTATTTTCCAAAGTGCTTTGCAAAGGTTTCTTAACAGGCACATATTGGGGCTGGGGTTGTGGCTCAGTGGTAAAGCGCTTGCTTAGCATGTGTGGGATCAATTGCTTAGCACTGGGTTCAATTCTTAGCACCACATATAAATAAATTAATAAAATAAAGGTCCATCAACATCTAAAAAAATATTTTAAATAATAAGTAAAATAGGGGACTGGGGATATAGCTCAGTTGGTAGAGTGCTTGCCTCGCATGCACAAAGCCCTGGGTTCAATCCCCAGCACAAAAAAGGAAGGAAGGAAGGACAAAAATAAAGGTATCATGTCCATCTACAACAAAAAATTACTACAAAAATAAAAAATTTTAAACAACAGTCCTTATATAAAACCTACTGAATTGTGTCTTCCTTCATTTGACACTATGAAAACTGATACTACAAGTATTTCATTGACCTGCTGGCAAGAAGAATGGCATTTTAGTTTTAATTAGAAACTTCTCACAAACCTCAGACAACTGAAGAGAAGCAAAAAAGTTTGCATTTTCTGATATGTTCTTGAGTCTCTTCCTTTCATATGGTGACAATCCTGAAAAATCATCCTATAAAATTACACCAAAAATAATGTTATTTTACATAATCATTTAAAGCAAAAATACCTCATGAAACCAGATCTTTCATTGTCTGCATGTGTACCTTCTTTCAAATTGTACCCCCTCTATTCATTTGATAATGTCTTACCAAATAGCACATAACCTTTGCTGCACTGGATACTGAGTCTAAATTTGGGATAATCACAAAGTATTTGTATGTATTCCCAACTGAATACGAAGTGATCTGATATAAGAAGTCAAGTTCAAAAGCTAGATCTGAACTTGTGATCCTCCTCCCCCAGCCTCCTAAGCCACTGGAATTACAGGTGTGCACCACCATGCCCAACTAAAAGTTATGTTTATTAAACAAATGATTCCTGTTAAACACAGAATGAACAAATGCATTTGTTGCCATCTCCTCCTAAAAACCCACAAATACAACACTGAAATAAATATGAAAGTGAGATAAGATCCTAAAAGCTTTTAGAGGAAAAAATAACAATCAAGACTCAGAGAGGCACTAACTTCTCAAGATTAAGAAAAAGCCATAGGGGCTGGGGCTGTAGCTCAGTGGCAGAGTGCTTGCCTTGCATATGTGAGGCACTGGGTTCGATCTTCGCAGCATATAAAAATAAACAAAAGAAAAAAAGAAAAAGCTATAAGACAATAATACATTAAAAATGCTAAGAATGGGGGCTGGGACTATAGCTCAGTGGTAGAGCACTTGCCTCACACATGCGAGGCACTGGGTTCAATCCTCAGCACCACATAAAAATAAAGATACTGCGTCCATCTACAACTAAAAAATAAATTAAAAAAAAAAAAAAAGCTAAGGATGGCCAGGCATGGTGGTGCATGCTCGTAATCCCAGAGGCTCAGGAAGCTGAGGCAGGAGGATTTCAAGTTCAAAGCCAGCCTCAGTAACTTAGCAAGGCCCTAAGCAACTCAGGGATACCCTGTCTCTAAATAAAATATTAAAAAGGGCTGGGGATATGGCTCAGTGGTTAAGTGCCCTTGGGTTCAATCCCCAGTACCCCTCCCAAAAAAGAAAAGCTAATGAAAAACTAGGGCCTGGGGATGTAACTCAGTGAAAGAATGCACACTTAGCACGTATGAGGCCCTGAGTTTGATCTGCAGCACCAGGTTAAAAAAAAATAAAAAAGTTCTACTGGAAAGATTAAATTATTTTCAACTTATAATCATAACTCCAATTAAGTCATCATTTGAATAGAGCTAACGATTTTTCATATCCCTTTTTTCAGGAAGCTACTATAAGTTGCACTTTACCAAAATGAAAGAATAAGCCAAGAAAGAGAGAAACATGGATCGCAGGGACATAAGTTCCAGCGCAGATGCAATAAAAGATAAAAATTCAAAAGAAAATGGTAAAGGGTAGGCCTTTACCATTGAATAAAATGGTTCTGAATGGAATAAGATGATGGAGAGCACTAAGAGAATTTTGTGCAGGCCAGAAGCAGTGTCACACACATATAATTCCAGCTATTTGAGGCAGGAGGATCACAAGTTCGAGGCCAGACTAGTCAATTAAGCAAGATCCTGTCTCAAAAATAAATAAATAAAAGGGTTAGGGATCTAGCTCAGTGGTAGAGCGAGCCTTTTTTAGTGCCACCAAAAAAGAGAGAGAATGAGCGTATTTTGTGAAGAAAAAAAATAAAATCAAGACTTCAGGGACCTGGGTTGTGGCTCAGTAGTAGGGCATTTGCCTAGCATGTATGAGGCACTAGGTTAGATTCTGAGCACCACATATAAATAAATGAATAAAATAAAGGTCCATCAACATCTAAAAAATATATTTTTAAAAAAACTTCAGAAATCTTTGATTTTGAGCCCAGCACAGTGGCTTAGACATATTAACCCACTTCCTTAGGAGGTTGTGGCAGGAGGAACATTTGAGCCCAGGAGTTCAAGACCAGACTGGACAACATAGTAAAATCCTGTCACAAAAAAAGAAAAAGAATCTTCTTCAAGCAGGAATGGTGGTGCACATCTGTAATCCCAGCAATTTTGGAGGCTGAATCAGAAGGATGTCAGGTTTGAGACCAGCCTGTTTTTAAAATGGGACCCCATCTTAAAAAAAGGAGGAGGGGGCTGGGAATGTAATTTAGTGGTAAAGCACCCCTAGGTTTAATCTCCAGTACCAGAAGTGGAGAAGATCTTTGATTTATATTGAGAAGTCTTACAACACAGATAATACTGGATTAAAGCTAATAAAAGTATAGAAAGGAAAAGTGTGTGTGTGTAATATGTGGTATAAGTGAAACAAATCCTTTCTTTATTTTTAAGCAAAGCTTAATTTTCCATATAAGTTAACAGCTACATTGGGAGAGAAAAAAGCTAAAAAGGTTGAAAGTGCCATTTGTTGTTGAACAGCAACAGAAAGGTGTGTGTCAGGAAATTGCCAGCTATTTGATTTTTGTTGTGTGTACATGTGAATTTTTCTTATATCAATATGTGCATGTACTACTGACCAAAATATTCTTCTCACATACATGCAAAATAGCCAGGCGTGGTGGCACATGCCTGTAATCCTAGTGACTTGGGAGGTCGAGGCAGGAGGATCATGAATTCAAAGCCAGCCTCAGCAACTCAGCAAGGCCCTAAGCAACTCAGTAAGAGCCTGTTTCTAATAAAATATAAAAGAGGGTTGGGGATGTGGCTTGTGGTTAAGCACACCTGGGTTCAATCCCTGGTACCAAAAAAAAAAAATATATATATATATATATGTATGCAAAATAACATTGACAGCAAAGATGAAATTGGAAAGGTTCCATTTACCACTGCCTTTAAAACTGCCATCTTAAAGAAAAACACCACCATCAAATACAGTTGTACCCTCCTACCCAAAATTTTACTTCCCACAGTTTGTTACTTGAAATCAACCATGGTTCAAAAGTAGCAAATGGACATTCCAGAAAGAAAACTTTTTTATTTATTTATTTTTCTTTGCAGTATTGGGAATTGAACCCAGGGATGCTCTACCACTGAGCTACATCCCCAGTCCCTGCTGACCTTGAACTTACATTTCTCCTGCCTAAGACATCTGAGTCACTGAGATTATAGGCTTAAGCCACCAAACCTACCCAGAAATAAACAATTTTTAAGTTTTAAGTTGTATGTCTGAGTAGCATAATGAAACCTTAGTTCTGTTCCATTCTGCCCAGTGTCCCTCTGTCTAGCATATTCAAACTGTATATGCTACCCACCTGTTAGTAGCTATCTGGGTTATGAGATCAACTGCAGCAATATTATAGTGCTTGTGTTCAAGCAATCCTTATTTTACTTAATGGCCCCAAGACACAAGAGCAGTGATGCTGGCAATTTGGATATGACAGAGAAGCCGTATGGTGCTTCTTTTCTGTGAAAAGTTTAAAGTTCTCAGTACAAAAAGAAAAAAATACATCATGGGTAAGAACAGTACAATAATACTTTCTGAGGCCGAGTATGGTGACACATACCTGTAATCCTAGCTACTCCAGAGGCTGAAGCAGGAGGATTACCAGTTCAAGACCAACCTGGGTAATCTAGCAAGACCCCATCTCAAAAATAAAACTTAAAAAGGGATGGAAATGTGACTAAGTGGAAGAGTATTTGCCTAGCATAATCAAGGCCTTAGGTTCAATCCCCAGTTATGATGATGAATAAATTAGGCACAATAAGAAGCTAATAAGAAATTATTTTAATGAAACAGAATTATAAATGATATCGTATGATAAACTATGTGAATGTAGCCTGTCTCTCTCAGTCTCTCTACAAATATTTTATTATACTCACCCTTCTTGTTTACCATAAATAGGTGAAACCTCAGAAAGTAAAACTGGGGCCCTACTATAGTATACACAAGGTTTGGCAACATCCATTATTTCAGGCATCCACTGGGGTCTTGGAATATATATCTTCCCCAGAAAAGAAGGGACTATTGTAAACCCAGATGTGATGCACTGAGAACATATTTGCTTCTGAGACCATTCCCAGTAACACAAAACCTTTAATCATGAGAAAATGTCAAACAAACCAAAATTGAAGGAAAATATTTAAAATAACTGTCCAGTACTCTTTGAGTATTAAAGACATGAAAGATTGAGAAAGTGTTACATAGTGGAGGAGACTACAGAGACACACTATCTAAATCCTGTGTGTTCCTGGCCTGGGTGGTAAACAGGAAAAAATATATGACTGGAAAAACTGGTGAAATCCAAACTCTATTTAACAATATTGTATCAAGGTTATGTAAGATGTTTGTAAGCTGGATGAAAAATATTCAGGATCTCCCCAAAACTATCTTTGCAAGTCTTCTATAAGCCAAAAATTATCTCAAAAATTTTATTTTCTTTTTGTTGCCTCAAAATTTAAAAAAAAATCAACTGCTAAGAAATAATTTATAAAATATTTAACAGAAGAGTTGGGAAATAAAATTTAGAAAATTTCCCAAAAAATAGAATAAAATCTTATACTTGCAAGGCAAGGCTCTTATCTGTAATGCAGCAAAGTCTTCCTTCATTTGGGGAAAAAAATAAGCTTATAAACTAAATACTGTTCCTAAAGCATGGAACCACAAACTCTTAGTCATATTACTCTAAAAAGTTAATAAGTGTGGGGGATTGTAACTCAATGATAGAATGCTGGTCTAGCAGGCACAAGAACCTAGGTTCAATCCCATCCCTGCAAAAGAGAAAAGATAATGAAACCGAAGGCCAGGGGATGCAGCTCGATGGTAAAGTGCTTGTCCGGTATGCACAAGGCCCTGGGTTCGATCCTCATGACCACAAAACAACACAACTCACACACACAACCCACCAACAACTAAAACAAAAATTTAAGGAGCTGGGGTTGTGGCTCAGTGGTAGAGCGCTTGCCTAGCATGTGTGAGGCACTGGATTCAATTCTGAGCACCATGTATAATAAATGAATAAAATTAAGGTCCATCCACATATTAAAAAACAAAATTTTTTTTCCAAGTACATTTTTAAAAAAGGAAGAGAATACACCAGGCCCAGTGGCGGTGCACCCACACTCCTGTAATCCTAGCCACTGGGGAGGCTGAGTCATGAGTTCAAAGCCAGCCTCAACAAAAAACAAGGTGCTAAGCAACTCAGTGAGACCCAGTCTCTAAATAAAATACAAAATAAAGCTGGGGATGTGGCTCGGGGATCAAATGCCCCCGAGTTCAATCCCAGGTTACCAAAAAAAAAAAAAAAAAAAAGGAAGAGAAAATAATAAAATGTTCTATTTAAAATGTTATAATTTAGTTTGTCCTAGGAAAAATGTATTCTATGCATTTATGGTTCTGCTTGACTATCTCCCTCCTGCTGATCATATTTTCTCACATCAAATTAAATCCATTTTATATTAACTTCTTACACATGTAATCTTACACTCTAAAAGGCCAAAAAGATTCTGACCAGTGGTTCTCAAAGCTCCATTCCAGACCAACAGCATGGACCAACAGCACCAAAGTCTCCAGGAAACCACATTAAAAATGCAAATTCTATGCTCCACCTAAATCCAGTGCTCTACAACTGCACTATATTCTCGGCCTTTTTCTTTCTTTTTTGAGACAGAGTGTTACTAAATTGCCAAGGCTGGCCTTGAATTTGAGATCCTCCTTTCCACCTAGCCTCAACCTCTAGAGTCACTGAGATTAAAGTAACTGGGAGTACAGGAGTAAGCCACCATGCCGACCCTCTCCAGGTAATTCTGATACTGGCTAAATTCTGAGAACCACTGATTTATCCAGTCTTCTCATTAGGGAGGTTATTGGCTTAAAGGAACAAGATTTCTCAGAAGTTGACTCACCTAGAAACTAGGCTCCCAACCCCTATTTCCATGCACTTATGATTTACCCTTTTACTGTCCCACATGGGTCTGGATTCTTACCTATGGGACAATAATGCATAAAACAAATGCCTATTTCATAACAAAAACTTTTCAATTATCATGTCTCTCTTTCCCTAGCTTCATTTTCTGTTGCTCTAGTTCCATCAACTTTTTGTCATGTGACATGGTTTATCTTGTCCTGCCTGAAGTTGCCACTCAGAAAGCCAGGAGAACCACCCAATCCATGTTTTTACCCTGGACCCCGTGATTCAGATGTCTGTAGTACTGGGGTTTCGGTTTGAAAAACACTGTCACTTCTCCTAAGGGAAAAACTACTTAAAAATTAAAAAAAAAAAAAAAAAAAAACTACTGCCTAGGCAGAAGACAAAAGAATTAGATTCCTTAAACTGACTCCAACCATTCAACAGAACTAATGAGTATTTCTCTTTTGTGTTAACTCTACTTCATTTGTCTCCTTTTGTTTTTAAAAGTAATGCAATCAATTAATGATTGTGTTCCTACTCTGACATCAAAGGTCAATTGCGTATGTCCCACAGGCTGAAAACTTCTGGTAAACCATGCAAATATGTAAAGGTTAAGGGCTGGGGATATGGTTCAGCAGTAGAGCACTCAGCACTTGCAAGGACCTGGGTTTGATCCTCAGCACCACATAAATATAAATAATAAAATAAAGGTATTGTGTCCACCTACAACTAAAAAATAAAATTTAAAAAAAGTAAAGGTTAGCAAGGCACAATCAAGTATGAGTAAGCTCAAAAATATATGCAATAAACTGAGAGGAAAAAAAAGGAACTAAAATTAATCCAAGGAGGTTATCTGATAAATATTTAAAACACAAAATTTCCACTAAACACATTAAATTATAAAATAATTTTATTGCACTTAAGACCTCTGATGACCTTATAGAACTTCAAATTTCAAAACAGCCAAGAAAAATTAGAACTACTAATTAAATCTTACCAGGCCAGGTGTGGTATCTTCATCACTGCTTTCCATATCAACGTTGCAAATCACGGCATCTGAACTGTTCTTGTGTTCTAGTTTGTTACTTTCAGCATGAACATCTAAGGATGATTTTTGCAGAGTAGATTCTGCCTTGGAAGATATGGCTTTCATTTTTGGAATTAATTTTTTTTTGCAAGTTTTCTTTAATTGAGTCTTCTTAAACTTCTTACACATCACTGCATCATTAGAATTCTTTTCTAATAGGGATTTGGGGCACTTAAATTGACCTAACTTGTAATTAGTGAGTGAAAAGGGAGCAAGATAAACCTTAGCTGTTTTTCCTAGAACTGTAGTCTGTTCTGGTCTCAGAGATACAAAAACGACGTTTTGATTTTCTTTATATTCATTCACCTATTCAAGTCAATAAAGGAAAACAGTATTAGAAACCCAAGTCCTCTGCCTTTTCTTACAAGATCACAACTAATCTCCGTTAACAAATCTAATCTCCATTTCATGACAACATAATTCAAACTGATAGCCTGTAAGGAAACTTCTTCCCCGCCTCCAAAATCTCTATTCATAATTCATTAGCTTGAATGAAATTACTGAGTTTTATTGAGCAAATTTCTTTTCCATAGGAGCTTATCAAAGCAATAAATAATGACTAGCGTTTGTAACTTAAGGGACTACTCCAACTGTCAGCTTCACAGTAACTTAATAAAGTTGCTAAAGCAAATGCTGGGGGCATGAGAAAAGGAGATCCCAGGTCCCATCCTGTCATTATTTCTAGGATTGTTGACAACAGCCTTCCTGTTGTTCTGGCACTGAAGGCCTAGTTTTCCACAGAAAACCAGGACAGAGATCCTCGCTTATCCCGGGTGACAGGCAACGGTGCCCAGCAAATCCCAAAGACTGAGACAGGAGAAACAGAAAACCGTCAGACCGCCTCTCACCTTCACCTGGTTACGCTGTCTGGAGCAAGCCTTCTCCTCGGCCTCCGCGCTTAACCGCGACATCTTTCTACCGCTTAGCAGCTGACGCCTTCCCGCCAAGACCGCTCGGGAGCCCGGGGTGGGCGGGCCTTGGGGGAGTTCTAGAGGGAGGGGCAGCCCAGCCGGGATTTGAGTCCCGAGAAGCGGAGCCCCGCTCAGCTGACCTGGCAGCAGCGGGAGAACCGCCCCAATCCACGTTTTTACCCTGGACCCTGTGATTCAGGTGTCTGTGGTACTGGGGTTTCGCTCTGAAAAACACTGGCGCGGGGCTGGGGCTGGGCCGTGGAGCATTTGCCTTGCACGTGTGAGGCCCTGGGTTCTATCCTCAGCACCACGTAAAAATAAATAAATAAAATAAAGGTATTGTGTCCATCTACAGCTAAAAAAAAAAAAAAAAGAAAAGGAAAGAAAGAAAAACACTGGCGCTTCTCCTAAGGGAAAAACTACTGCCCTGCGACGTGAGTCTGGAAAAAGTTAAGACGCACGTAGGTGCCATAAGGAACGGAGGGCAAAGGAAATAAAAATTAATACGCAATGCAGGCTTTACCTAGGCCATTACTTCCTTGTAACTCCACTACCAAAAATGATGCCCCTTTATTATATCTTCTTCCTAGGAAAGGAAGCATCCCTGGCCACAAAATTTAAACCTCTTACTTCAGCCTCCCACATAGTTGGGATTATAGGAGTGCTCCACCGTCCCCAAAATAAATCTTTTAAAAATTATGTCTACTCTTTATGTCTCTCTCTCTCCAAACTGCTTCCTTGGTTCACTAATTGAATCACCACTGTTCTTTGCTTGACACTTGCCAATTTGGTGACAGAGGTACTGAGACTGACCTGAGGGGCACCACTGAGTTACATCCCCAGCCCTTTTTATTTTTTGAGAAAGGGTCTCACTAAATTTCTGAGGCTGACTTGCAATCCTCCAGCTTCATTCTCTCCAATCACTGGGATTACAGGCAGGGCACACCATGCTCGGTGCCGACTTAATTTCTTTTCCCAGTCAGGGCCCAGCTTTAAAATGTAAGCTTTAAAATAATTTGAAAGTTAATCATATTTGTTGCATCTTCAAGATCTTCCATGACCTCGTATGCATGGAATTTTCTCTTGACTCAAAAAATAAACCAAATAAACTGATAAACCAAACTTTTCAGTGACCCATATATACCGTACTAACCCTTCTCTCCCCAAACATGGTAATTATAAAGCCCTTCCTAAGGTGAAGCGTGTTATGACTTCCAATAAGTCAATTTGTTTTACACAGCTCAGCTGTAAATTGGAATTGCTTGTTATTATTCTAAAAGTTCTTTAAGACTTCCTAAATAAAACTCAGTTTTCTTGGACTTTAACAATAGTCCATACTCTTTTCAGAGCCTAAACACAGTTAAAATAAGCACTTAATTACTTTGGAAATTAAATGCAATTTCCAGCCAAGAATGGATTTTAATACGCAGTTTCCAGAATTCCCATCCAATGGACGGATTAAACTAATTCTTCTGCGTGTTCAACAATCTAGACAAACAACAACTTGTTATCTCCTCAGTTTCTTGTTCACGGCCAGATAGCCGGACCCGACGGCGCACGCCTGTAATCCCAGGGATTCTAGAGGCAGAGACAGGAGGATCGCCAGTTCAATAACATCCTCAGCAATTTAGCGGCACCCTGTCTCAAAATAAAAAATAAAAAGGGCTGGGCATGTAGCTTAGTGGTAGAACGCCCTTGCATTCAATTCCCAGACCAAAAAGAACCAAACTTCCTTGCCCTACAGCCAAACCCAAAGGGAGCAACTTCCTACGAAAACGGGATTCCAAATTTTGCAAGGTTGAGGACCCGGAAGGCACGGAGAGGTGGGGGTCTGGAGGAGGGGTGGGGACGGGGGAGGGGCGCCTAAGGACATGCGCAATAACAGACTCAATTTTTAAGCGGCCTGCGCTCAGAAGTCCTCCAAAATCCCACAATCCTCTCGTAACACATTTCCGGTTTACCTAGCTCTGACGTAAAAGTAGTTTCTATCAGTCGTGCTGTCGTGCCGGGCGTACCTAGGTTGGAAGTAGTTTAGCTGTTCGTTGTTAGTGTTCGCTGCGTATAATCAGTCGAGTTTCGGGAATCAACACCGCTGCAATCAACATGTCGGTCCCAAGCGCACTCATGAAGCAACCGCCCATTCAGTCTACGGCTGGGGCCGTCCCCGTTCGCAATGAGAAAGGTAACTGTGCTCACCCCTCTCCCAGTCAGATCTTATCTCTCCCAGCCTCGGCATCCAAAACTCCCCCGGCTGGTCACCCGAACCCCGCTGGTCTCATTTCTTCTGCCTTTCCACACTAAAGTCGCACCCGTTCGCGTTGTCTGGGTTGAGGAGGGGATCTACTTTGCATCATATCTTGGTCTTGTGACCTGTCTGCTCTCGTACGGCAAGCACCCCTCTATTCTATTGGCCTCCACAAATTTCTTACATAGCAGTCTGTTTAGGCTGCTTTGATAACTCTTATCAAGTATTGTAGTTATTTACGTGTCTATCTTCCCCTAGAAGACCATAACTTCGTTCAGGCCGGGAACCGTGTCTTCGAATAGAAAGTTGTGTAAGGTAGTGCTCCAACTTTAAGGCATTCACATTCTAGTGCATGTAAGACATGAAAAAAGAGGTACATGCCAAGCAGATTGGGGTAATCAAGAAAAGCTTCTTGAAGACAGTGTCATTTAATTTGATCCTTAAAGAACGGGTATGATTTCAATAAGTGCAGATGTAGGAGGGACCAAAGTTTTTTCAGTAAAAATGTCGGAAAAGAATATCATGTTTTTTCTTATTCTTTAAATATCCTGTATCAAACTTTGTGCAACTTGCCTATTTGGTGGTGGTGGTGGGGGGGGGGGACGCTGTTCATTAAACCCAGGCCTTCTGCATGATAGTCAGATGCTCTACCACAGAACTACACCATTTTTTCTTTCTTTAATTCAACATGACTTTTGAGAATTTTTTAATACATATCAATTTCATTCATTTTAACTGCTTTTAAATTCCATTATATAAATAAATAAACCACAATTTATTCCCTCCTGATGGGTAGTTAGTAGTTAGTTGTTGCCATGTTGTTTTTCCTTTTATTGCAGAAGCCTGCAGTTGTCATCCTTTTTTGTTGTTGTTGTTGTCAATGGGTCTTTATTATATGGGGTGTTAAGAATCAAACCCAGTGCCTCACACATGTTATGCAAGTGCTCTACCACTGAGCTACAACCCCAGCCCCAGTTGTCACTCTTTTTTTTTTTTCTAGAAGTAGTTGCACACAATACCTTTATTTTATTTATTTATTTTTATGTGGCGCTGAGGGCCTTGCACATGCTAGATGATCGCTCTGCCACTGAGCCACAATCCCAGCCCCCAGTTGTCATTCTTAAATGTATCTATTGGATACCTTTTTTTTTTTGGTACTGGGGATTGAACTCAGAGGCACTTAACTACTGAGCCACATCCCCAGCCCTTTTTTGTATTTTGTTTAGAGAAAGGTCTCAGTGAGTTATTTAGCACCTTACTAAATTTCTGAGGATGACTTTGAACTCATGATTCTCCTGCCTCAACCCCTTAAATTTACCACTGGATTACAAGACTGAGCCATCATGCCTGGCTTTGTGATACATTTATGTAAAAATTTCCTTAGGGAGGAGTGTCCTAGAAGTCATCAACTTTACTATCTGTTACCAATTGTTCTCCAAAGTAAGTTATAAGAACTTCATAGTTTTTATTTCCAAGACATTCATCCACACTTCATTGTATGGGATCTTTCTTTTTTTTTTTTATTTCTTTGTAGTGGGGATTGAATCCAAGGCACTTACCACTGAGCTACCTGCCCAGTCTTTTTTTTTTTTTTTTTTTGCAGTTGTATATGGACTGCATGCCTTTATCTTATTTGTTTATTTTTGTGTGGTGCTGAGACTCAAACCCATTGTCTCACACATGCAAGGCAAGCGCTCTGCCACTGAGCTACAGCCTCAGCCCTACTGCCTAGCCTTTTATTTTTTTATTTTGAGACAGGGTCTTGCTGAGTTGTTTAGGGCCTCATTACATTTCTGAGCCTGGCCTAAAACTTGTGATCCTCTTGTCTCAGCCTCCCAAGCTGCTAGGATTTCAGGCATACACTACTGTGCCCAGCTTCCAGGCTGGTCTTAAACTCCTGGGATCAATTAATCGTACCTCAGTCTCCAGAATACACCTGATTACTTTTTTTAGAAATTTTTTTTATTCTAATTTGTTACAAACCTGACTACCATGGTGGGGTGGGGGGGCAGGTAGTGGTGTTAGGAACTAAACCCAGGACCTCATGCATATTAGGCAAGCACTCTACCATTTCACTACATCCCAAGTCCCTAATTTACTATAACTTTAAGCCTTGCTCTTTGGTACAAACCACCTCCCCCTTTACCCCTTCCATTTTATTCTTCATCAGAATTATCTTAGTTCTTTTCGGCCTCCTATCCTTCTATATGATTTTAGAAACAGCCTGGGGCAACTTTTAATGGAATTGCATTAAAATTATAGATTATAGATTATACGTTTATAGGATAATTCAGGCACAGTTACGATCTTCTCATCCTTGAACATGATATATTTCTCCATTTATTTAGAGCTTTTATATCTTTGAATAAAATTATACTTTTCCTCCTAAAGGCATTATTTTACTTGTTGAATTTATTTCTTGGTATTGAGTAGTTGCCGATGTAAATGGTATTTTAAACAATATTTTCTAATTATACATAGTTATACATAAATACACTGTGTGTGTGTGTTGGGGGGGTGGTGCTGGGGATTGAAACCAGGGCCTTGTGCATGCAAGGCAAGCACTCTACCAATTAAGCCATATCCCTGGACCCAAACACTTTTTCTTGTTTATTTATTTATTTATTTATTTTAGTTGTTAATGGATCTTTATTTTATTTATTTATATGTGGTGCTGAGAATCGAACCCAGTGCCTCACACATGCTAGGCAAGTACTTTATCACTGAGGCACAACCCCAGCTGCCCCATTCACTTATTTTTATATACATACAAGTTTTTTGTTTTTGTTTTGGCTTGGTTTTTGGTACCAGAGATTGAACTCAGGGGCACTCAACCACTGAGCCACATCCCCAGTTCTATTTTATATCTATTTTGTATTTTATTTAGAAACAAGGTCTTGCTGAGTTGCTTGGGGCCTTGCTAAATTGCTGAGGCTAGGTTTTTTTTTGTTTTTTTTTTTTAGTGTAGTTCGACACAATACCTTTATTTCACTTATTTATTTTTATGTGGTGCTGAGAATCAAACCCATGGTCTTGCAAGGCGAGCACTCTACCACTGTGCCACAATCCCAGCCCCCTGAGGCTGGTTTTGAACTCAAGATCCTCCTGCCTCAGCCTCCCAGCCACTGGAATTATAGGTGTGCTGTACTGCATCCAGCTTCCTGAATTGTTTAGCTTGACTTGTTATCTTGTATTTTTTCGGAGACAATGATAGCTTGGAAATTATGGTAGTTTTTTCCTTTTCAGTCCTTATCATTTATGTATTTATTATTGTCCAAGTTAGAATCATAATACAGGGTTAACTATAAAGTATAATGGGTACAACATAAGGATGCTCACTGTTTGTTCATTTAAGAAATAGATCTCTCCAGTCTCATGCCTATAATCCCAGTGACTAAGGAGGCTGAGGTAGGAGGATTGCAAGTTTGAGGCAACTTAGTAAGATCCTTCCTAAAAATAAAAAGGGCTGGAGATGTAACTCATTGGTAGAGCTAGCTTTAATCCTCAGTACAAAAAAAAAAAAAAAATCATTATGTGACTTAAAAAAAAATAGCATATTTCTCCTTTTTCCCCCACTACTTTTCTAAAGTTAAGCCATTCTTGAAATCCTAGGTTTACTCCTATTAGGTCAGGATGATTTAGAGTTTTGGTTTTTTGTGTGTGTTGTAAGGATTTGGGGAGAGAGTATTTTTGTATGTAAGTGAAACTCACCCAGAGTTTCCTTTGGTTATCAGGATTTGCTTATCTTATAAAAGAAGTTGGTTAGTTTTCACTCTTTCTGTTCACTGCAATTGTTTGTGTGTGTGAAAGAAGTTACTCTTGCAGATTTGATGGCACAAAAGCTAAAGGAAAGAAGGTGGAAATAAATAATATTAGAATTTTAGGTTATGTGGCAATCTTTTATAAAGGCTGCCGTGGAAATTCCAAAGGAAATTAAAAGAATGTCCAACCAACATTTTAGTTTTATAAGTTCCTACTTATCATCCTGACTATATCCTGGGCACTGTTACAATAATTTGTTTAAGGTTATAGCTGAAATGGTAAGCCATGAATTTATGGTGGGAGTGGAGTTTTTTTCTACTGGTTCACTGCTCACCTTCCTTCACTTAATTGTACCCAAGGTAAGCTTTGTTATCATGAGAGTAATCACAAGAATGCTTTCCCATGTGTTGGCCTTTGTTGGAAAGCACCATTAGATGAATAGGAGATTGGGTAATGGTTCTCTTCTTCTGCTTAAACCCTTGTCTACCAGAAATTCAGGCGCTACCTGCAGAGGCCAAGGGCTGAAGAACATTGGGAAAGACTACTGACTTATTATGTTAACTTATTATGTTATCTCTCTTGCCCAGGTGAGATTTCAATGGAGAAGGTAAAGGTAAAACGTTATGTATCTGGAAAGAGGCCAGACTATGCCCCTATGGAGTCTTCAGATGAGGAAGATGAAGAATTTCAATTCATTAAGAAAGCCAAAGAACAAGAAGCAGAACCGGAGGAACAAGAGGAGGATTCATCTAGTGATCCCCGGCTGCGTCGTTTGCAGAACCGTATTAGTGAAGATGTGGAAGAAAGGTAATGACTAAGGTTATACTTCCCTGGATCTGAACCTCTGCAGGTTAATTAATGACATCACTAATACCTAATACCTGAATAATATTTATATGTACCAATTATGCTGTTCTAAGTAGATTATATTTACTAATTCTTATAATCCATACAATAACCTTATGAGGTTGTCGTTATTTTACAAATGAGAAAAGTGAAACACAAAGGAGTTAGGAGAATAATATGACAAAAGATACACAGCCAGTAAGTGGCAGCTTCAGAAAACAGCAGGTAACTTCTAGCCTAAGGATCTTAATTAACTCATTAAGGAAATAGAAAATAGATACCAAGAGGCTCCAGAGATTTCTCTATAGTAGAAGGCTTACCTAGCATGGAAGAGGTCTTGGGTTTCATCCCAGCTCCTCAAAGAATAGAGAGACAATTGTTTGTTCATTTAACGGAGTCTTTTTATCATGAAGATGTTTTATAAAACTTGAGAAATTGGTTGTATCCACCTACTTATTCCCCAGTGAGGGGAAATGACACTGATAAAGTAGGAAAAAAGACTTAAGAAGTGATCTCATGTTAGAAAGAGAGCCTCCCAGTGAGGGGATTTGTATGTTGTGTATTGATTGAGGCATTACCTTACAGAGGCCATAGGTCCTGAACTCTCACTGTTCATATTGTCTCAGGAATTTGTCACAGCAACCATCAAAAATTGTTTCACTAAAATACTATGTCACTGAAAATAATATAGTATGATTTAATGTTGAAAGTGTAAACTACCTTGAGTTATTGAAAATGTCCCTCTGTGCCATGTGAGTTTGCTGTTGTGCCCCCAAAATGGTGCCTGAACACATTTAGTGTTTAGTCAAACAGCATATAGTCAAACACATTTTGACTATATGCTCTGACATTCTGGTATAGTTTCTTTAATCTCTACCTCAGTTGTTACATCTCAAAGACATTCGTATTAATGAAGGCAAATCAGGTTTGTACTGCAACTAAGAAAATGTGGTGGATTTTCCTATTTTTGTGACATTGGTGATACACTTGGAGATCCTGTTTTTCAGATTGGCCCGACATCGGAAAATAGTAGAACCTGAAGTAGTAGGAGAAAGTGACTCAGAAGTAGAAGGAGATGCTTGGCGCATGGAACGAGAAGATACCAGTGAAGAAGAGGAGGAAGAAATTGATGATGAGGTGTGGTAAAGGGAAATGGGAGGTTTTCTTCCTGAGCAGAAGAAAAATTGGTGGGAAGACCCTATTTTTTTTCTTTACTTTTTTTTTTTTTTTAGTAGTGGGGATTGAACCCAGAGGTACTTTACCACTGAGCTATATCCTTAGTCCTTTTTATTTTTTAATCTGAGATAGGGTTTTATTAAGTTGCTGAGGTTGGTCTCTAACTTGTGATCCTCATGCCTCAGCCTCCCAAGATGCTAGGGTTGCAGGCATGTGCTACCATGTCCAGTGCCAATATTCATTTGCTGAGGCCATAAAGGCCAAGATGACTGCTTTTGGCAGAATTGTGATAGTGTTTCCTCTTTATTAGAGATAAAATTGAAAATAAAGTGGTTCTACATTTCGTTTACTTAGAATTTGTCGAACTTGATGAGACAAAAATAAAAAGCCATCTCAGGAGTGTAGCCTAGAGGTAGAGCTTGTGCTTAGCATGTGCAAGACCCTGGGTTCAATCCCCAGCACCCAAAAAAAAAAAAAGAAAAAAAAAAGCCATTATAGAGTATAGACCATTTGAATAACAAGCTTAGATGTATGCTTTGATAGGAAATAGAGCGGCGCCGTGGAATGATGCGTCAACGAGCACAGGAGAGAAAAAATGAGGAAATGGAAGTCATGGAGGTAGAAGATGAAGGACGTTCTGGGGAGGAGTCAGAATCAGAGTCAGAGTATGAAGAGTACACAGACAGTGAAGATGAGATGGAGCCTCGCCTTAAGCCAGTCTTCATTCGAAAGTAAGTATCTCACAAAACAGGTCAGAGTTTACATAGTTACTTCTTTCTAGGTCTGACAGTAAAAGCCTCATTTCTATCCCATGTTCGTCCAAATCTAAGTACTAAGCATTTAGGCCAGTGCCCAGGGTGGGTGTAGATATTGAGTAGCAGCATGGTATAGCAGGAAGCCTGTTTGTTTTCATATCTCTCTTTCCAGTTAAGGAGCACTTATCTGCTCAAGGTTGTATATTTTAAGCATGAAATTAAGCTTAAATAACAAATTCTGGGCTGAGGTTGTAGCTCTGGCAGAGCACTTGCCTTGCACATGTGAGGAACTGGGTTTGAGCCTCAGCACCACATAAAAACACATAAATAAAAATATTGTGTCCATCTATAACTAAAAATATTTTTTTTAAAAAATTCCTATTTGGGGCTGGGGATGTGGCTCAAGCGGTAGCGCGCTCTCCTGGCATGCGTGCGGCCCGGGTTCGAGCCTCAGCACCACATACAAACAAAGATAATTCTTTCTCATTCTCTCTCTCTCTCTCTTTAAAAAAAAATTTCTATTTCCTAATGGCTAGAAATTCTATTACTTATAATCCAGCAGGCTTCTTATTATCTAGGCAAACCTCAAGAATGAACATAATTTTGGTGAACTAAAGATCTGTGAGAATGCCTCTGTTTTTGACAGTTTGCAAATAATAGAGCCAAAGATTGTTTGGCTTTGTCGGATTTGGATGGGACTAGATGGAGAGGAACAAAGAGAGCCATTCTAAGGACTTTGGGCAATTAACAGGACCTCTGTGATGCAGGAAGGACCGAGTGACAGTTCAAGAACGGGAGGCTGAAGCATTGAAACAGAAAGAGCTGGAGCAGGAAGCAAAGCGCATGGCTGAAGAGAGACGAAAGTACACCCTCAAGGTACTGGGAGTGGTTGTGAGGATTGAGTGCAAAGAGTGGTGTAATTAGGTTTGTCTGAGGATAAGGAAGTGCATATCTGAATTGTTTTCCTTATCCAGATTGTAGAAGAGGAGACCAAGAAAGAGCTGGAGGAGAATAAGCGTTCCCTGGCTGCACTGGATGCACTCAACACTGACGATGAAAATGATGAGGAGGAATATGAGGCATGGAAAGTTCGAGAGCTAAAAAGAATCAAGAGGGACAGAGAAGACAGAGAAGCGTGAGTAATGGGATTGGTAATGCTGCTGATGGAACAGGTTTTCTAGTACCAGTACTGTAGTTCTGAGGCCTGTCACCTACTATGGTTTCCATTCTTGGGATGGGTTTGGTTTGCTGCTTGGTTTCTTTGTTTGTTTGTTTTCAGTATTGGGGATTAAACCCAGAGGGGCTTTACCACTAAGTCACATCCCCAGCCCTTTTTATTTTTTATTTTGAGACAAAGTCTCACTAAGTTGGTTAGGGCCTCACTTATGTGCCGAGGCTGGCCTGAAGCTTGTGATCTTCCTCCTCAGCCTCCCAAGTTGGGACTGTAGATGTGTGCCACCACACCTGGATTTTGGTTTGGTTTTGTTGTTGTTTTGTGACCCTGGAGATTGAACCCAGGGCCTTAAGCATGCTGAGCAAGGGGCTCCCTTTACTGAGCTACATCCTCAGCCCCATTCTTGGTTGGGTTTTCTTTGGGGGGAGGGTTTGTGTTTTGTTTTGTTTTTAGCAAAATAACAGGATTTATTACAGTAAATAGAAAGCAAAACTCCCAAAAAGGGAGGAGTTCCAAGAGAGGGATGCCAATGGATGGCTATTGTCTATGGGTTTATATAGATCTATAGGTTTAAGGAAGTCAGCCCTATGCCCAATCCCTGCGTAAGGCTCTCTGTCCACTAGGCATTCCTGCAGTCTTTAATCCAATCAAATATCGATAACACATTTTTCCTTCTTTGGTGAGGCTGTGGACTCCAGATCATATATGTCCTGATTTAAAAATAACCTTATGCAAGTTTCTGAGCAAAAACCTACTGCTTTACCTGGCAAAGTGGCACACACCTGTAATCCCAGCAGCTTGGGAGGCTGAGGCAGAAGGATCGTCCATTCAAAGCCATCCTCAGCAAAAGCAAGGAGCTAAGCAACTCAGTGAGACCCTGTCTCTAAATAAAATACAAAATAGGCCTGGGGATGTGGCTTAGTGGTTAAATGCCCAAGTTCAATCCCCGGTACAAAACAAAAAAATAAAAAACTGCAGCTTCTGTTTTTGCTCTGCTGCCCAGGAAGTCACCCAGGGGCCCATTTCCCTATCTGCCCAGCATTTTCTCTTCCTCCTAACTTCAACAGCACCCCTTATAGAAGGTGTCCCATTTACCAGAGCCACCATTAGAAGTAACCTTTGTTGGCTCTGTGGGAAGAACTTTAATTCATTCTAGACCTTTTAAGTAATTTTTGATAAGTTTTCTTTTCAACTAGCTTTGAGTAGGAAGAACGGAAATAAATATTTGGGTGAATTGATAGGGGAAGAGAACTAGTCATTGAGGTTTTTTGAGCCTGTGCCACTGCCACTCACCTAACTTGGTGAAACCCTATCTCAAAATAAGACTTTAAGAGCCAGGCGTGGTGGCTCATGCCTGAAATCCCAGTGGCTCAGGAGGCTGAGGCAAGAGGATCACAAGTTCAAAGCCAGCCTCAGCAATGACCAGGCAGTAAGCAACTCAGTGAGACCCTGTCTCTAAGTAAAATACAAATAAGGGCTGGGGATGTGGCTTAGTGGTTATTTGGTGAGAGCTTTCTTGCTGAGTGGACTCTGCAGAGTACCAGGGTGATGCAGGACACCATGTGGCAAGGTAGAACCTAACCACTCTAATGCTAGATAAATACTAATAAATAGTTTTGCTACCTTAACAGGCTTGAAAAGGAGAAAGCAGAAATTGAACGCATGCGAAACCTGACTGAGGAAGAGAGGCGAGCTGAGCTTCGGGCAAATGGCAAAGTCATCACCAACAAAGCTGTTAAAGGCAAATACAAGTTTTTACAGAAGTACTATCACCGGGGTGCCTTCTTCATGGTAAGTGAAATGGGTATCAGAAAATTGAGCAATAAGAATAATTCAGAATCCTTTTTTCCTCTAGATGGAGAATAAACTGTCCTGAAATGTTATTTCTATTTCTAGCAGTCAACCTTCTCATTTGCTTTTTGCCTGAGAAGGATATAAATCCAGAAAAAGCATTGGGTTTGTAGAAACAGCAGCAACATCTGTTCTGTTTTGGCCTCAGCTCCCAGAAAAAGGAAATGATATAATAGAATAATTAAGAAAATGAAAAGAAAGGGATCTATGTAGATACTAAAATAATTAGGTTCCCCAAACCACTTAAAAATCATTATTTCAGCCAGGTATGGTGGTGCATAGCTGTAATCCCAGCAACTTGGGAAGATGAGGCAAGAGGATTGCAGCCCAGCAACTTGGCAAGGCTCTAAGCAACGTAGTAAGACCCTGTCTCTAAATAAAATATAAAAGGGGCTGGGGTTGTGGCTCAGTGGTTAAGCACCCTTCTCATTTCATAGCCAAATGAGAAGCTTAGATCATATAAAAATCAGAGTCTGTAAATAGCTATATATTAGTTCACACTTGGGTGGCCGTTTAGTTCACTTCATTCTGAGCTGACAGAAGGTGGCCTGTTAATGGTTAATTATCTGACCCTTATGTTGAATGTCATTATCATTGTTCTTCATATAAAAACCAAGGTCAAAAAAGCACTTTTGTTAACACTGTGTAAAGTGACATGGACTTTTAAAAAATTATTTGAATTAGTACCAGTGATAATTTCTTAAAAAGGAAAAACAGGAAAGGCAATGAAATAATTGATTGCATTTATTACTTTTGATAGTATATGGTTTGTTAAATTATTTCCTAATGAAAGGAGTTTGTATCATAAAACTAGCTTATTTACCAGGCATAGTGGTACACACCTATATTAAGCAAAGGCAGGAAGTTCGAAGCCAGCATCAGCAACTTAGCAAGGCACTGTCTCTAAATAAAATATAAAAAAAATAGCTGGGGATGTGACTTAATGGTTGTGTACCCCTGGGATCAAATCCCCAGTACCAAAAAAAATTAAAAAATTTTAAAAACTAAGTTCCATGTTAAAACCCTCAGTTTTTAAGCACTTGTAGTTTTCTTGTCACTAGTGATGATAAATTATTTCTTGTATTGTTTCAAAGTAAGAAAGTAGTTTTGCCTAAGCAGTCAGCAGCTTTAATTATCAAGCTTTTCCAGGTGCAATGGCACACACCTATAATCCTAGCACACATGAGGGTGAAGCAGGAGGATCTCAAGTTTGAAGCCAGCCTCAGCTACTAGAGGAAATCCTATCTCAATATTTTAAAAAGGGTAGGTGGGAGTTGGCAGTGTAGCTTAGTGGTAAAGCACCCCTGGGTTCAGTCCCCAGTACTCAAAATAATCATCATATTATCATCATCATCAAACTTTTTTAAGAAGCAATACATTGTTGGCTAAAAAAACAGGACAGTCTTTTGATATATTCGAATACTGACTCTTCTCATCTGGACAAGAAGTGAAATTAAAATGGATTCTGGGATTAAATGAGGGATTTTTTCAGGCCTAAGAAGGAAGTAGATCTCATAAAAATTGGGTTCTTTTGTTCTTTGTGGTACTTGGGATTGAACCCAGGATCTTATACCTGCTAGACAAGCACACCAAGCTACATCCCCAGCCCTTTTTTAATTTTTTTTTTTTTAAATGGTCTGAATTTCCCAGGCTAGCCTTAAACTTGCAATCCTCCTGCCTCAGCCTCCCAAGTTGCTAGGATTACAGGTGATGCACCACCATACCTGGCACAAAAACTGTTCAATTGGCTGGGTACTGTGCCACATACCAATAATACCAGCAGATCCAGAGACTGAAGCAGGAGAATTGAAAGTTCAAAGCCAGTCTCAGCAGTTTATCGAGGCACTAAGCAACTCAGTGAGACCCTGTCTCTAAATAAAATACAAAATAGGGCTGGGGACGTGGCTCAGTGGTTAAATGTCCCTGAATTCAATACTCAGTATACCACCACCACCACCTCAAAAAAAAAATTGGCCTTAGCAACTTAGCAAGACCCTGTCTCAAAATGAAAATAACTGAGGATGTAGCTCATCCTCAGTACAGTTTCTCTGGTATTGTGGGGAGGGGGAAGACTGGAATTTTAGGATTGAGGATCTAAGAGACCAATAGAGTGGAAGTCATGAGTAAATAAGTGCAACCTTCAATAAGTATCTACACTTAAGAAGGAGAAACAATATAATAGAAAAAAGAATATCATCTTCTCAAATAGGAATCTCTTGAAGAAAAGCTCAATACCCTATTTCCTTTGTTTCTTTGTTGCAGAATTTAATAAATTTGTGTGTTTGTATGGGAAATAAAATCGTAACACTGATATTCTTTTTTTATAGGATGAGGATGAGGAAGTATACAAGAGAGATTTTAGTGCACCAACCCTGGAGGATCATTTCAACAAAACCATTCTTCCTAAAGTCATGCAGGTATGGGCACTCTTTGTCAACATAAAAAGAAAAAGTAATGTACTGAGGGCTGGAGCTGGGTCTTAAGTGTTCAGTGATATAACTCATCATCAATCCTTCCCTTAGGTCAAAAACTTTGGACGTTCTGGTCGTACCAAATATACCCACCTTGTGGATCAAGATACCACCTCCTTTGACTCAGCATGGGGCCAAGAGAGTGCCCAGAATACAAAGTTCTTTAAACAAAAGGCAGCTGGAGTACGAGATGTGTTTGAGCGACCATCTGCCAAGAAGCGGAAAACAACCTAGGATTCAACTATTTATTCTAACTGTGGGACACAAGGAGATGTCTCAGCATCTGGTCCTTGACATTCTTTTACCATTATCACGTGGTTCTTATATCCACCTTACTGGACTTACTGCCGTACCTATTACTGGGTAGTCCGGTCCTTGAAGGTGCTTTGTGAGGTTTGGACTTAAGACTAAGAAACCCACAGAAAAGCACTATCCAGGTAGGAATAGAAGCTGCCCACTTAACAGTTTCTGAGAAATCTTAGGTGTCTCTGCTGTGGCTTCCCATATTTACTTGGGAGTATTCAGTTTTCTTCCATCCATCCACTTAGCTTGTGTCAGAAATGTGGGTGTATTAAGTGGAAAATGCAATACTTCTACCTTAGGGTTAGGAGTACTATACCAGGAAATCTAAGCTCATTGAAACCTGTTTTGCATTTTTGGTTGAAGGCAACTTTTCTAAATGAGTATACTTTTTATCCTTTTGTGTATGTCAAGAAATAAAAGATATACCCCAGAATTTTTAGCATAATACTGGAGAATAAAATATGCAAACTAACAAGTATTAACTACCTATTAACTAAAATAAAAGCAGGGAATTGTCAAGCAGAGGGTATTTTAGTTTGATCATCCCCTTTAACCTCAGAAACAAACTCAGATCTAGGATTAGGTATTCAGTATCATCCAGATTTATTCATGTGTAAACACAGATATTTGATTTTCCTTCCTCTGAACTACAGCTGTACATAGAACAAAAATTAACTCATGAAATAGGGCATGTGTCTTATTGAGTCCAAATACCTACTATCATCTTGTTCTTTGTAGGGTGGGGAGCAATCCAGGACCATCCATCATACTAATTGCCATGCGCTTAGCAAAGTACCAAGAATTCTGAGGGTTTAAGAAATGAAATTTTACCAGTGGAAAAACTAAAAAAAAAAAAAAAAAAAAAAATGATGAGGGGCACTGGGGATGTGTACCTCAGTGGCAGAACACTTATCTAGCATGTGTGAAGCCCTGGGCTTAAACCCCAGCACCACAATAAAGGCAGACTGAGCCAGGTGCAGGGCTGCATGCCTGTGGTCTGTTACTAAGGAAGCTGAGGCCAGTAAGGAGGATTGCTTGAACCCCCTAGGCATCATAGTGGGACCCTCATCTCAAAAAAAAAAAAAGATCTTTTCACATTCTTAAAATGCCTCACTGGAAGAATTACTCTGCTCAGGCTGAGGCAGGATGATCATGAATTCGAAGCCAGCAAATTAAACCCTGCCTCTAAATAAAATATTAAAAAATGGGCTGAGGATGTGGCTCAGTGGTTAAGTGCCCCTGGGTTCAATCCCTGGTATTAAAAAAAGTGCAAATATGAGTTACTAAACGTGAGCCTAAATATCAAGTTACTATTTGGAATATAACCTATAAACTGTCCTAGAACCAAAATGAAAAAGGGCCTTGAAACTCTTTTGGGAAAGCACAGTTCCCACTTGTTTGTCCACTCTGAGGCAGGAACCAGTCAAAGTTTTTACATTTACCAGCTCATCAGTTCTTACAACAGCCTATAAGGTAGTATTTACAGTTGAGAAAACAAGTTTAGCAACTGTGACTTGGCCAAAATTCTTGAACTTTTCTAGAAATGCAATGTCAGGGATGGGGATATAACTCAGTTGGTAGAGTGCTTGCCTCGCATGCACAAGGCCCTGAGTTCAATCCACAGTACCACAAAGAAAAAAAGAAAATGGGAAGTCTTATAGTTCAGAATTCAAATCTTTCACAGATCAATTCTATATAAGGCCTCCCTGCCCCTCATATAATTAAATCTTAAAATAACCTTATTAGATGTCTACTCTTCCCACATTCACACCTTAGATATTTAAAATTCCAACTCCAGAGGCCTATGAACTGGTTTGGATTACTCCTACCCATACAGTGGCTCCTAGGATGTGCCTGTCCTTCCTAACTATTCATAAGCTATCCTGGAGACATGTGACTTTGGGTACACTAACTCTGCTGAGACTCCAAATGTACTCTGAATACTGCTAAGGGTCAGTCAGATTCATTAAGTGTTCTGGAGGGGACTGGGGGTATAGCTCAGTTGGTACAGTGCTTGCCTCACATGCACAAATCCCTGGGTCCAATTCCTACCCAACACTACCAAAAAAAAGTCTTCTGGAAGGAGGGATCGCTTTAATTCCCTATACTCCATCCTAAGTTCCCTACAACAAAAACTATATATAAATACACTTGATCCAAGATGACAAAACTGCAAAAAAAAAGTCTTTATTGCAATAAGTTAACCCTGTAAATATGCCTGAAAAAGTACACATCAGTTGGTCAGAGCAATAAGAGCCTCCACCACGTTTCCCATGTGTTCCCGCAAGCTCCTCTCTGCTGCTGCTCGAGAAATCTCCATCTCTGTCATCTGCAGGAAAAGGATAAATTACGTGTTGACTAGGTCTTCCCAGAGACATCAATGTGCCATTAAACTTGACTCCACGTATTTCAGGAAACAACCCAAATTAAGCAGAACCTCCCCTGCCCATACACTAGTTTGGCATTACTACTCACTATCAACTCCAGATCTTCTTTCTTGATAGTGACCTTTGCCAGTTCTTTCTCCCTGAAAATATTCATGTACATTAGTCCTCATTCTCTACCTCAACCATAAACTCCTAGGAACCCAGGTTGTAAACCCTCGATCTGCAGGAACTGGTGAACAGAGTTGAAAGACGGCACCAAAGGCTTAACTGTGGTTTTATTTTTGTTGGGGGCATAAATAGCAACTGGTAAGAATGGCTTCGCACTTAAGACTTACCGTTCTTGTTTGGCTTTCTGCTCCCGAGACCTTCTATCTCCGATCACGGACATAGCCTATAGGAAAGCATAGAGGATCGGAACCGCTCAGCACAACCGCCACAAGGCTATACATGTTTTTCTTCCACGAAGAAGTGCTGCCAGGTGCTGTTTAATTCAATTCTGTGCACCTGAGGCCCAATTTCTATCAAGTTCTTTTGAGCAAACGGAGGACTTCCTAAGTGAGTTGCCAATTAATCCCAGGTCCCTATGCATGCTAGCAAAGCACTCAATCAACTGAGCTATATTTCCAGCTGGAACGCAGGCTTCTACCTACAGGGGTCCCTCTGCTCAAACCACCCGGACACACTCCCGGTCAACCTTACCGTCTCCAGATTGGAACTCTGGATCTCCTTCTCCTCCGCATAGTCGGTGACCCGCTCCAGGTCCGCCGCACCACTATCATGCTTCCGTGGCTTCTCGGGGGGCCGTTCGGGGCCGCTGGTCTCAGTTTCCAACTCCAGCTCCACGTCCCCCTCGGTCGCCATGTTGATCTCACCGCGCCGCCGCAGAGCCCGGCTTCATGATAACATCCGGTGACCGTAACTTCCGCCCAGTGAAGGGGCGGGGCCTACGCTGGACCACACCCTCTTCATAACCCCAGTTCTAGAAGCTTCAGCGAGGAAAGGAATTCGTCTAACAGACTTCTTTTCGGGTTTGTACAGTATTTCCGGCAAGGCTTTCTTTTAGACCTAATCTGTCACCACTCCAGACCACCCCGGTTGACATCCTTCCCTCTTCATTATCCAGGAATAATCCCCCCACTGCACACCAGGAACTGTGTCCAACCAGGATGGAAGATGTCTAATCCTAACCCTATTAAGGATGCTAATCCCCAGGAAGCTACTCCCTAATCTAGGTAAAACAGTCTGAGTGGCCTTAGGTGTGAGGCCCTGAGAAGAAAGCACCTTC
Source organism: Marmota marmota marmota (assembly GCF_001458135.2). Lineage (NCBI taxonomy): Eukaryota > Metazoa > Chordata > Mammalia > Rodentia > Sciuridae > Marmota > Marmota marmota. The sequence continues at coordinate 34,954,832 of NW_026000229.1, forward strand.
ACAAGGGCATTTGTATTTACCACTTTCTGGAGATTTGTGTTCTTTTCCTGATGTCCCCATTGGTCTTTGGACTGGGCGACCAGCCCCAGCAAAGCAACAGTCCAATGGGCTGAAGTCCGAAGAAGCTGCTACTTTCTCATCTACTCTCCATCTGGTGGACCTAGGCCTAATCCCTGGGACAAAGATGGTGGGTGCAAAGTCCACCACAGGTCCCAGCACCTCCGTGGGCCTAGCACAGCAGCACAGTGGAGTCATAGTGAAAACCCCCTTCTGTCAGGTGAGAGGATGAATGGGCACATAGGCTTGATTTTTATTTATTTTCTTTGGTACCAAGGATTGAACTCAGGGGCACTTAACCCAGCCCTTTCTATATTTTTGAGACACAAAGTTGCTCAGGGTCTAAACTGCTGAATCCTTGATCTTGTGATCTCCTGTGATCCTCCTGCTGCAGTCTCTCAGACTGTTGGGATTATAGGAATACACCACCACCACACCCAGTATGGGCACATAGGCTTGAAAACTCCCTTAAGCAAGGACTATCTGAAAAATTGAAAGCATAGGATGGCTGAAGCTGGGTTGGAAAACCTGTAGAAGCCAATAAAGATAGGCATTCTTTTCTTCTCTATAATCTCTATTCTTTGCCTCAGTAATTGGCAAACCTCTTTTCCCATGTTCTCAGCCCCAGTTGTTTTAGGTCTAGGGAAAGGTCAATAGCTTAAGCCTGCACACAAGCTCTGTGATGAAAGCCTTACTGGTGGTCATTGGAAGACAATCCTAAATAGCTCAGAATCAAATTGAGAATTCCTATGCAAAAGGGAAGGGAAGGAAAATTTTTGGATTTCAACCTCATGGGTTAACTCACATACACATTAATGTTTGCCTTTCCTCAGCAAATCACCTTGTTGCCCTGTATCTGGTCTATCCCCAGATGTCCTGCTGTGGCACTATTCCTTGTACCACCGGCTGCCACTCTAGGAGACCCTCTCTCACAGAGTCTACTTGTAGCCGCCTGTTCTACATCCTCCTTCATGTAGGGGCCTCAGCAGTTTGCTGCCTCCTGCTGTCAAGGACAGTGGTGGAAAGGGTCTGGGGTGAGGCACATGGGGTAAGTGGAAGGTGGTAGGTTGCAAGGTGGGAAAATATGAGAAATGCTGAAATAGACAAAATTTGGATTGGGGGCAGGGAGCAAAGCAGTGGAGATACCAGTGAGAACTAGGTACCTAGCTTGAATTGATTTGCCGTGCTATTTCTCACCCTCCCTTCAGATCCAGATGCCCTCGGGGTTGTGTTCCCACCTGTTTGGTCATTCTGCCTGTCCAGTGCTCAGTGGCTCTGGGGCTGTGTATCGAATATGTGCAGGAACCGCCACCTTCCACCTGCTACAGGCTGCGCTACTGGTCCACCTCCACTCCCCTACCAGCCCACGGGCACAGCTGCATAACAGGTTTGTGTGTACTTTTTGGGCAGGGAGGGGACAGAAGAAAGTAGATACAAGGTGGGTAAAGGAAATTCCTGGATGAATAACACTGTAAAAATACAAAAAACAGGTTTAAGTCCCTGCTTCCACTGTTCTTGCTGTGTGACCATAAGCCAGATACTTATCCTCTTTTGAGTCTCTCATGTGGAGATAACAACGAGGGTATTGTATGCAAACCATTTGTAAAGTATAAAACATTGCCTAGATGTTATTAGGTGACTTTGAATTCAAATTTAAAGTGCAGTGGGCCTGTTCCCTCCCTTCCTTTACTTATACTTTCCATATTTTTGCTTTATTTCCCATTAGGCACTATTCACTCTCCTTTATTTTTTCTAAGTCTGGTTTTCTCTCTCCCTCCTAACCAGCTTCTGGTTCCTCAAGGTGCTGTTCCTGTTAGGTCTCTGTGCTGCTGCCTTCTGCATCCCTGATGAGCATCTCCTCCCAGGTATACCATCTCACACCCCAATCAGCAATAGGCTAAAGGCTAACATGAAGAGTGGGTAGGAAGAGAAGCAGTGATATATATGACCAGCTACATTCTCTCCCTGGTGTCCATCTTGCAGCCTGGCATTACATTGGCATCTGTGGAGGCTTCACATTCATCCTACTACAGTTGGTGCTTATTACAGCCTTTGCCCACTCCTGGAACAAGAACTGGTATGAGGGCACATAACCCTAAAGGCTCTTTCTGGAAAGGCTGTCTGGCATTACTGAATTCCAAAAGGCTGAGCAAACTATTAGGGAAGGGCAAGTGGATGGGGGAGAGGCAAAAGAAGACAGCAGAGAGGGGAGACACAAATCAAACCACATGTATGAAAATGTAAAAATGAATCCCGTTAATTTGTACAATTAACATGCATTAATTTTTTTTTTTCTTTTTTGCAGTACTGAGGATCTAGCCCAGGGTTCCTCTACCACTGAGCTACACCCACAACCCTTTCTGATTGTGTCTTGTTAAGACACCCAGGCTAGCCTGGAAGTTACAACCTTCCTGCCTCAGCTTCCCAAGTAGGGGGAGAGGGGTAGTTGGGATTACAGGCATGAACAACTTAAAATACACTAGTCCTAACAATAAAAGGCTGGGTAAAGGACATAACAGATCACTGGGCTTCCCAATAAGCAGTATCAAAAATTCAAGAATGTCCTGGTGCGGTAGTATACACCTGGGCAGACTGAGCAGGAAGATCACAAATTCAAAAGCCAGCCTCAGCAATTTAGCAAGGTACTAAGCAACTCAGTGAGACCCTGTCTCAAAAAATGAAAAGGATTGGGGATGTGGTTCAGTGGTTGAGTGCCCTTGGATTCAATCCCCAGTACAAAAAAAATAAATTTAATTAAAGAGTGTGATGACTCTGGATGGGATGAGTAATCACACCAGTCTTCTGCAAGAAGGGGAAAAGTAATGGGTAAAAACAAGAGTTGGAGCTCTAAACCATTGCCCACCTCCCCTTCCTTAGGCAGACAGGTGCAGCCCAAGACTGCAGCTGGTTCCTAGCTGTGCTGCTGGCTACCCTAGGATTCTACAGCATGGCGGGGTTGGGAGCTATGCTCCTATTCCAACACTACACACACCCAGCTGGTTGCCTTCTTAACAAGATGCTGCTTAGTATGCACCTTTGCTTCTGTGGCCTCCTCTCCTTCCTCTCCATCGCTCCTTGCATCCGCCTCAGTGGGTATATGCCCTACAACATTCCAGATTTGGGGGTAGGGTGGCATGTTCTTCCAGTATTCTACCAAATTCCTTAGCCTTCCTAAAGGATTCCTAAAAGGAATCTCCTTCCCTCCAGTTATGGGAGAAAGAAGTGGATGTGGGGGTAGGAGTTAAGAAAATTACAATCCTGTAGACTAAAGCAATACCTATTCTCCTCAGAGCAACCCCGCTCTGGCCTTCTACAAGCCTCTATCATCAGCTGCTATATCATGTATCTGACCTTCTCTGCACTGTCCAGCCGTCCTCCAGAGAGAGGTAAGGTCCTGTAGACCAGGACAACCAGTGCTTAAAACTTTTTTTGCTCCTGCCAAATACCCAGCTCTTTGTTCTTAACACCTTTCTCTTCTGTTACCCTTCTTCAGTAATCCTTCAAGGACAGAATCTCACCCTGTGCCTGCCTGGCCTGAATAAAATGGAACCCCCAATATCAGATACCTCACTAGCAGTGTTGAGCGCTGGCATTATGTATGCTTGTGTGCTTTTTGCTTGGTACGTAAAGGTGTGAAGGGGAAAAAATGATCAGAGGGAGAATGCCCAGGACAAGGGAAGAGAGGAGAATGTCTAGAACCATGGTTTATTTAAACTTTTTAGCAAGGCTAGAATGAGAAAAGCTCCCCATGAACAGGGACAGTTTCTAAGAATAGCACTGTCAGATGATCTTTATGAGATGAAGGGGGTGGGGTGGGGGGTGACTTGAGAATTTAAAAGTATGTGCAGATTTTAAGGCCCTCACACAGATTCCAAAATTCGTTGAAAAGCAGTTCAGGGACCACAGCACCCTCATGAGGGTTACCAGCAGATTAGTTGGCAATAATGTCCCCAAACAATCCCTTCTATTTGGACCAACTTGAGAACTCTCTTATTTCTCAGCAATGAGGCTTCCTACCTGGCTGAGGTATTTGGGCCCTTGTGGATCATCAAGGTTTACAGCTATGAGTTCCAGGTGAGGCTCAAGAGCTCAGTATCCCCATCATCCCTCCCCCAAAACAGACAGACAGACACACATCCTACCAACCTCTACCCAGAATGCTCAGATTCTAGCTGCTGTTACCTTTTATTGAGTACCCAAAATGTGCTAAGCACTGTGCTAGATACTTTACATACATATCTCATTTAATTTAATCCTCACAACAACCCTGTGAGGTAGGTATTTGCTCCATTTTACAAATGGAGAAACTGAGGCACAAAAGATTAAACATCTTACCAAAGTTTGCATAGCCATTTAATATGCCAGAGCTATAATTTGAACCCAGATATGCCTCCATTTCTTACACTAGACCAATTTTTCAAAGGGAAATTTCCTAGATTAACACCCTCATTCATTCCAAAACATGCTGCCTTTTGTTTTGCAGAAACCCTCACTCTGTTTCTGCTGCCCAGAAACAGTGGAGCCAGGGGATGGTGAGTGTCAAGTGAGGAATCCTAAGAAATGACAGAAATCAAAGAGCCCTCCAGAACCTTCCTTAAGTAGCTGGGGGAGGAGGGAACAGGTATTCCAGCAGCACTGCTTGCCAGCAGCTCTTCCTTCTCTGCAGGGCAAACGGATGGGGCAACCCAGCCAACTGACCAAGAGACCCCTCAAGCATCACCACTGCAAGCCCAGCATCTTTCCTACAGCTATTCTGCCTTCCACTTCGTCTTCTTCCTTGCTTCACTCTACGTCATGGTTACCCTTACCAACTGGTTCAGGTAGGATGGAGATGGGCTGGAGATACTCTCCTGAAAACCTAGCTATTTTAAGGAAAGAACAATTCAAGGCCATTCCAAAGGGTTCTCAGGAGACATACATAGGTCTTCCATGATCTGAGGGGAGGTAGATCTAAAGGCTAGGGCCCTGAATATCTTTAACAACAGTCTTTGGTTCCACAGCTATGAGGGAGCAGAACTGGAAAAGACCTTCACCAAGGGTAGCTGGGCCACATTCTGGGTCAAGGTTGCCTCATGCTGGGCCTGTGTACTACTCTATTTGGGCCTGCTACTGGCACCACTCTGTTGGACCCCCACCCAGGACCCCAAGCCCCGGCTTACCTTCAGGAAACACTACCATATGGCATCAGTATTACCAGATAATAGCCTCCAGTCTAAGTCCTTTTAACAAAAAGGGATTTCCTTCAGATATCTCTAGTCTTGGCTCAGAGGAGCTGACCAGTCCAGCTCAGTACCCTCAGGAACACAAATGGAGTTACTGACCTCTAGGCTTAAGTTAATACTATGTCAGAATTGGAAGAAGTGTTCATACACACCCTAATGCCCTGGGCAGAGTTTCTGACTCGCTAATCCCAGTAGACAGTGCGGCACCAGCCCTTTCCTGGTTCCTGAGCTTGGGGTGGGGGTGGGAGTGGGGGTACAGAGACCAACAAGGACTGAAGACTTGGATCTGCCCTTGGAGATAAAAAGAAAAATAAGCAGTTCAACCCTGGGCACAGGAGTACAAGAAGCCCAGAACATACCAGGGCCAAGAAAGAAAGGAGCACAGAGGCTACCCCAGGTTTTAACCCTGATCGTGAGGTCAAGGGAAGCAGAAAGACAAAAACCACCCTCATTCCACGAGGAATGACAGAACAGAAGAGAATGTGAACACTTGAGAGCAGCTGACTACGGGAAGTCGGTAAGCAGCAGAATTTTTTTGGCCAACTTTCAAGCAGTCGAACAAACTGAGGAAGAATGAGGAAGAGAGGCATAAACTTAGGTCTCGGAATCTTCCCACTTAGGCCCTTAACTCCATCCTTGGGATGGTGTTCAAGGTCTGGGTGGGGAACAAAACAACAAAAAATGTTTTAATTAAAAATCACAGAAAAGAAGTCTCTATACTTTTTAGAGGATTTCTCTACCATATAACTGGAATATTTGTCTAGTTGTCATAGTAAAATAAAGGCTTCTTCTGTGATATTTTACTTATTGAATCTACATATCCTCAATTCTTAAAAGAGCTCTCCCTTTTTGGTGGGAAAGGACAGTCATTCCTCCATCCCCATATCCCCCCAAAATCCCCAGTCAAACCAGGCGCTCAAGGAATTACAAAGCTACTTTTAATACTTTGGGTGTGCCCCACAGGAATAAAAAACACTGGGAAGGGGTAACCCCCTCACCCCCAGGAGTGGCCCAGGGGGAGAGAAGCTACCTGAGGGTAAGGAAGCACAAAAGGGACCCGCTGCAGACTCAGGGCAAAGGGAATGCCATCGGTGCTGGGACCTGTGAGCACTACAGGAGGAAACGCGAGCATGGTGGGACTGGCTCCAGGCACACAGGCGAAGGGCAAGAGGGTTGGACACGAAGCCACAAAGCTACTTGGGTTCCTCCTTCTTCTCGTTTGCCTTTTTCTGCTTCTGCTGCATGATCTCCGAGTCCCTGGGGGTAGAGATGATGGGGCACTGGGAGGTACCAGAGGGCAAAAAGGACAAGATGCAGGGGATGAAGGGCACAAAGGATAAGATGGTATTGGATGGGACAAAGTTCAGCATGTGGCTGCTGTATTCCCACCCTAGGAGAACAAGAGAAATAGAGCTGAGGCTCAAAAGGCAATCAGTCTCCATCTGGCTGTTGCCCAAAGGGTCAGAAGTCTGGCCACACAGGCCCAAGGTGCTCTATTCTGTGCTGAGTACCACACCCAGCAACACCAGTGAGAAAGTTGGGAAAAGGGAGGAGAAACTAACAGCAAGGAGGGACAAAACTACTGGGCTGTCATAACCACAACTGTGCTTGAAATGTAAAGCTCCCTGCCCTTGCCCTTAAGGTCACCCAGGGGCACTCAAAAAATGAGACTTAGGGAAGTCTTCTACCCCAGTCCCTTCCTGCAAGGCTGTGAACTAACAATTTGGAGGGTGGAGAGGAAATAAAACCCTAGAGGAAGCAATAACGCTCTGCCTCTCACGCCTAGTCCAGATTCAAGTCCTAAGGTAGCTCTTTTTCCTGATATAACCCGTTTCCCCCAGGTCTCCCCTAACCCCTCCCCTCCCTGGGGCTACCTCTGCTTGCGGGCGGCAGCCGAAAGCCCGTCATCTCGGCGCTTTCCCTTAACCGAGTCGCTCTGCTTTTTCATATTCTTCTGGCGGGCGAGCTCACGCTGGTTACCGCCTAAGGAAAGAAGGTAAAAAGTGAGACGCCAGGACTGTTCTGGACATACACTCTTTGCCTCCATCCCGGGCAAGAAGGATCCAACACTGGCATCCCCGGACCTCGGCACCGACCCATTTCGGGGCCTTGGCTGCTGGGGGATGGGGAAGGAAGGTGTCACGGGGCAGGTCAAACTGCAGGGGAGTGAGGACGGTCAGTCCGAGAAGCCTGCGGGAGGCGTGTTTTGAGTTTGAGGGTGGCGTAGGGGCCCAGACAGATGGTGGGTTTGGGTCCGTGGGGGATGGGCTGGTGTCAGGAGTAGGAGGCTCCGGGGCCTATCACGCCAACATAAGGCTTCTCAGACCGCGGAAGGTCAGGGAGGGCCGATTCCTAACGAAAGGGCGGGGAGGTGGTCTGGAGAAGTGGCGGTGGGCAAAGGGTTCGATTCCGGGCTCCAAGCCTGAGAGCAGCTAAAGAACGCTCCCGGAGAAGGGCCTCGCTGGGCAGCTCAGGGGAAGTCAAGGCCGACGAATCTGCCGACAAGTATAGAACGAACGGAAATAAAAGGGCAAAAGGAAAGGGGCTCGGTGCTCACGGGTCATGGCGACGGCAGCGGCTCGGCCTGCCTCCGTTGCGTCCCCTCGTTCTGTCCGACGTTGCAGGCCCCGCCCCCTTCTCGCAACGTAACCAAGTCGTCCCTTTCCTCCCCGCCCCTTCACGCCCGGGCGCCGACTCTCATTGGGCAGGAAAAAACACGTGGAGCCCAGGCCACGCGCTAGCCGGGGCGGATAAGAAGCGGAGGTCCACAGGCGGAGCGCGCAGCGTGGGGCGGGGTTTCCCGGGCGAAGCGCTGGACCGGAGACGGAGAAACTAGGCCGGGTCACGTGGGTAGGGTGGGGGTGGAGGGGTGCGGCTGGCGATGTTGCGCTCCCGCGAGCCAGAGCACGTGACCGGGCAAAGTGACCTAATGCAGGGACAGTTTGAGGTAATGACAAACTTGCGGTGAAGGAATGTTAGGAAACGAAGGGCGGGGTTTCGTGGAGTCTAGGTGGTTCGTCTAGCTCTGAGGTATCAGGGTTCTGCAACTAAACTTGGTCCTGTTACTGAGGACATTTTTCCTCCCCCGGTCACTTATTTGTACACTTGGGTTCACCGCGCTAGAAGAACACATAACAAAACACAATTCGGAAACCCCATCCCAACCACATTTATCCCCCTCCTAAAAACCTGCAGGGTAGAAAACCTCAGCCACATCCATTATGTTCTAAAACTTTGGTCCTGCTTATTTTACCAGAATTTTTTTTTTTTCCAATGCTGGGAATTGAATACAGGGCTCCTGTGTTCACACGTTGTACCACAGAGTTACACCTCCAGCTTACTGAAAGAAACTTTCAACGTGAAGATGAAGTATCTTGGAATTTCGGAAGACCCAAAATCACAAACTACAGTGTTGCATTAGGGGATACACAGACAGTATCCATATTCCCTCTGGTTTTTAAGACAGTTGAACAGAACTGGAAGCTAAAAGTAATCTCCTCATTCTTAGTTCCTACAAGACTGCTTACCACACCTGGAAAGTTCACTGGATAAAGGAAAAATGCTTAAGAACGTAGGAAAGGAGTGGTTGTAAACTTTGATTCTCCCCAACTAGCACCCACAGCAGAACTGAGTTGAAGCTGGAACTCTATACTGGCTTCTCAGTATAGGACTGATGGGAGGCATTAACCCTCAGTCAGAACCATCAATTTCTTTTATACCCAAGTATCACCTGACCTACTCGGTGTTATTAATATTTGTGTATCGATGTCTTTAATAAAGGATAAAAATGAAACTTCATATTCCTATAGTAAATTTTAAATGAATGTCACTTCCCCACAAAAGAAACTATATAACAAATGCAATAAAAATGAAATGTATTATTTAGATCAAAATAATGTCATTGTCTAGACTGGGGATATATAGCTCAGTGGTAGAGTGCTTGCCTAGGTGTGAGGCACTGGGTTCGATCCTCAGCACCACATAAAAACTAAATAAAGATACTGTGTCCATCTACTATAAAAAAAATTTTTTAAAAATGTCATTGTCAAAGGTTCTGAATCTGGAACCTGCCTTTTTTTTTTTTTTTTAAAGATAAGATCTTGCTAAATTGCTGAGACTAACCTTGAACCTGCAACCTCCTGCCTCAGCTGCTGGGATTACTGATATGCACCATGCCCAGCTCCTCTTCCTTTTTCAGGTCCTTCTGCTCCTGTGGTAGCTAGTCTCTGAGATGACTCCCAGTGATCTCTTCCTCGTGATAGTCACACTGTTGTGCAGTATCCTCCCACTCTGAGGTGGTCTACATAACTGATAGAATATGTCGAAAGGAATGGTGTGTCAATTCCAATGCTAGATCATAAAAGATATTATGGCTTCTGCTCTACTCTTTAATCTCTGGTTCTCAGGACAGCCAGCTGACATGTCATGATGTTCTTCCCAGTGATGAAGAACTGAGGCCTCAAATCAATAGCTTTGTGGGGAGAAACTAAGGCCTCTTGCTGATATACACATACGTGAACTTGGAAGAGGATTCTCTAGCCCCAGGTAAACCTTAGATGGCTGCAACCTCATGTGAGGACCCCCATGTGCCAGAATCACCCAGTAGGCCTCTTCTGAGTTCCTAATCCACAAAAAAAATGTGGTATAATAAAATTTGGTAAGCTTAAGTCACTAAGTTTTGTTATTTTTTATGGAGCAATAGATAAATAACATGCCTTTCTATCCATGACTTAATCTACTCCCTCACAGACCTCAGAGAAAGATTCAGACTTTGAGTAAAAAGACCAGTAAAAAGACCACCACCACCCCAGTCTCTATTTTTTCCCTTTTCTCAAACTATAGTAATAAGGGGTTACAACAAAAACGTGGAGGTGTTTCTCTTTTCCCCACTTTGCTCAAGCAATGGCTTTACCACACTCATGCCCAGTTCAGGGGCCTAGTTTTTGGCTACCTAAAAGAACATGGGGAGAAAGAAGGAAAAACTAAACTGTTTGAAATTTCTGCACTGTAGGGAGGCTAAACTGAAGGAATTATAGGAGATCCTGGAAAACTGTAGGACACAGGTCTTGAAGGCAGAGATCTTAAAGCTTAGGAAAAAAGTTAGATGGGTTGGGATGACAGGAAAGAACCATTAGAGACATACTCCAGAATGAGGTGAGAGCACATACCTGCATTTGAACTCAGTATCTTCGGAGCCTGGAGCGGTGGCAAACACCTGTGATCCTCTCTTAGGAGGCTGAGGCAGGAAAATAGCTTAGCTCAGGAGTTCAAGGCTAGTCTTAGCAACATAATAAAACTTCATCTTGGGGGCTGGAGTTGTGGCTCAGCAGTAGAGTGCTTGCCTAGCATGTGTGAGGCACTGGGTTCGATTCTCAGCACCACATACAAATAAATAAAATAAAGGTCCATCAACAACTAAAAAAATATTTTAAAAAAAGACTTCATCTCAATAGTCAATAAATACCTAGGGTGACTCCCCACTATAGTTAAGGCCACAGCTGACATGTAGCAGAGCAACAAGTTACGTGTAGATATGCCCAATTCCAGAGCCTGAACATAGATAGCAGGTCTCCCTAAAAAACAAGTCATCTTTTGCCTAATGGCCAGAGAGTGGGCTTTGGGATCAAACCATCTTTGGCATCAGCACTGCCACTTATTAGCCATGAGAACTTGGGTAAGTGATTTACTCTCTTTGTACCTCTATTTCTCCTGTGAAATAAGAATGCCTGACCTCCTTCAAGAGTTCCTGCCTGGGCTGGAGATGTGGCTCAAGTGGTAGTGCGCTCGCCTGGCATGCATGCGCCCCGGGTTCGATCCTAAGCACCACATACAAACAAAGATGTTGTGTCCGCCGAAAACTAAAAAAAAAAAATAAATAAATATTTAAAAAAAAAAAAAAGAGTTCCTGCCTGAGGAGAATCACAAGTTCAACACCAGCCTCAGCAACTTAGCAGGGCCCTAGGCAACCTAGCAAGACTCTGTTTCAAAATAAAAAATAAAAAGGGCTGGTGATGTGACTCAGTGGATAAACCTCTGGTTTATCCGAGGTCATAAAAAAAAAAAAAAACCAACTGCCTGGTCATTTCAGAGTTATAGTGTATAAGTGTGTAGGGAGTGGATATAATGTATCCACCCCACTCCCAGGAGAGAAGGAGACTGGAGATGGTTGCTTCTGAAGCAGCAAAATCCCCCATGTTTGATCTGAGCACAAAGATGGTATAGTTCCAGCCTGTTCTCACTAGACACTGAATCCTTGTAATGAGCAACTTTTGCTCATGAGATTCACCCATTCACCTGGTTTCTCAGAACTGTAGGGCTGTCTGCTACTCTTCCCACCCAATCTTTCCATCCTGCACCAACCTTCCCCCTTTATCCATCAGACCCTGCCCTATAAATCTCTGGCACATATCTAAATAGTCAGGCATGGTGGCACACAGCTGTAATCCCAGAAACTAGGGAGGTTGAGGCAGGAGGAATACAGGTTCAAGGCCAACCTCAGCAACTTAACCAGACTCTATGAAAATTAGTGGGATCCTGTCTCAAAATAAAAAATAAAAGGGCTAGAGATGGGCTCAGTGGTTAAGTGGTCCTGGATTCAATCTCCGTGCCAAAAAAAAAAAAGGTGGGGGGATGTCAGTGGTAAAGTGCCCAATACCAAATCCTCAGTACCAAATATAAATGAAGCCAGACTTTGTGGCAGTGATGCACACCTGTAATCTCAGCTACTTAGAAGTCTGAGGCAGGAGGATCATGAATTCAAGGCTAGCCTGGGCAACTTAGGAAAATCCTGTCTCAAAAAATAAAAATAAAAAGGGCTGGGGATGTAGCTCAGTAGTAGAACACTACTGGCTTCAATCACCAATACCAATAAATAAAATAAAATAATACAATAAACTTAGTACAGGGTACAGAGTTAGAGAATAAATTAGAGATAATAAGTATAAGGAAAAAGAGAAAACTGGACTTGAAGGGTAAACCTACGGGTATTACCAGCAACAGTCTGACCACAACGCATAAGAATGAACTATCTGGCTTCCTAGTCTCCAATTCCCCAGTCGCACCAAGCTGCACGGGTACCCTCACCCTCATTTATAGAGAGAGAGACCACAGAACCAGCCCCATTGGGAAAAAGTACACCAGCTAGAGAGATGAGTTGAATAGTGTGGAATGAGGAAACAAGTCCTCTTTGGCACCTGCTGCCTCCTTGTCACTTTCAGCAGCTCAGATAGGTGAAAGAGTGGAACAGCCCTGTAACCACTTTTTTTTTTGGTGGGGGTGGGTGGGTGAGGAATGAACTACTCAAGAGCACTCAATCCACTGAGCCACACCCCCAACCCTATTTTATATTTTATTTAGAGACAGGGTCCCACTGAGTTGCTTAGCACCTCACCATTGGTGAGGCTGGTTTTGAATTTACAATCCTCCTGTCTCAGCCTCCCAAGCTGCTGAGCTTACAGATGTGTGTCACGGCACCTAGCCCAGGCTTTTCTTATCAATTCACTGCACCCTAGACTCTTTCATTTATTTATTTGTTTATTTATTCCTCCTCCTCCTCCTCCTCCTCCTCTTCTTCTTCTTCTTCTTCCTAGAAACTGAACCCAGGGGTCCTTTACTTCTGAGCTACAACCCCAGAACTTTTTATTTTTTATTTTGAGACAGGGTCTGGTTAAGTTGAGGAGGGTCTCACTAAATTGTTGAGGTTGGCTTCAAACTTGGCTATCCTTCTGCTTCAGTCTCCCAGGTTGCTGGGATTACAGGTATGTGCCACCACACCTGGCTCCAATATATTTTCAATCCTGTCAGAACCCAGCTTGGAGGCTGGGGGTGTAGTTCAATAATAGAGCAGTTGCCTAGCATGCACAAGGCAAGGCATTCCACCCCCAGAGCCACAAATATGCAATAAAAGAAAGAACCTAGCCTGGAGCCTCACCTTCAGTCTAATTTTTCCAGGAGGTATTATTAGAGATTCTTTCAACAAATATTTATTGTGCACCAACGATGTGCCAATTAGGTATTAGATATACAATGTTGAACAAAATGTCTATCTCTGCACACTGGAACATATAGTAGAAAAGACTCAAATGCTTTTCCCCTTCTCTCTTCCTCTCTATCTTCCTTTCTTTCTTTGTTTAATCTCTGTGTGTATGCAAATTGATTTGATAATTGCTTTAAAGGAAAAAAATAGATTCTATGCAAGGATGATATTCAAAATATTTCACAGGATGCACAGCATAATTACCCATTAAAAAACGGATGTGAGTATAATTTGGTACTGGGAATTGAACCCAGTGGTGGGTTTTTGTTTGTTTTGTTTTGTTGTTTTGGCGGGAGGTTAAGACAAAATCTTGCAGAGTTACTGAGGGTTTTGCAAAATTGCCATTCTCCTGCCTCAGCCTCAGAATTTCTGGGATTACAGACATGTGCCACCTCTCTGGACCAGATCAGATTTCAGTGTAATTTAAAAGAAGACACTCTTTTTTCTTCTACATGTCCTAATATGAAGTAACTGAATAGTACTGATACTTTTATGAAGGGAGTAGACTCTGTAGACCTTAATTTGTGAGTATGTGTGTCTGTGTATGCGTGTTTGTGACACTAGGAATTTAACCCAGTGGCCCTTATCCACTGAGCCCCATCCCCAGCCTCTTCCATTTTTTATTTTGAGACAGGATCTTGCTAAGTTGCTTAGGGCCTCCCTAAATTGCTGAGGCTGGCCTGGAACTTATGATTTTCCTGCCTCCTGAATCACTGGAATTATAGGTGTGCACCGTAGTGCTTGGCCATGTCTCTTGTTTTTATTTTCTCAGACCCAGATTCTTTGACATAATAGGAAATGGCAATCAATAGTACCTGTCTTTACACCTCACAACTTGTCCAAGATGGAGGGTCTGAGTCTTAGGTTCAGTGGTTAATATCCCAAGACAGGGATCCAATGGGTCAGATGCCTACCCTTGTGGGGGAAGGGAGGTATGAGGCAAGACTTAATAACATCAGTCCCCCCAGAATACCATAAGACCAGAATTATTTTATTAGTATGGGAGAGAGAGTCACAAGCTATCAGTGGGCTGTGTGTGAACCATTGCACATAGTAGCATCCTGAGGGGATAAATCTGGTACTAGGAACTCCCCCTGGCACCCCCCACAGGTATTGACCACCTGATGCAGGTGAACTTCCCCCACAAATTCTGCCAAAGATCCCACACATCACCTGAGATGGGTGTGACCTGCCAAGATGCCACCCAACCTGCTGACTGCAAGATATCATGAAGCAAGACTCCACCCTTGAAACCTTATCCCTGCCTTTGATGTACCCCCTTAAATAAACCACCTGAGCCATTTTGTTCTTTGTCTAGTTCCAGAACCCATGTGGACCAAATCTATCAGGGTCTTTGCTTTCTGTAAATATTTCTGAGTATTTGTGCTTTGTTATTTACTAATTATTTAGAATTGTAAATCTTAGAGTGGCTTGGATTATCCTGGGTAGGAAGAAGAAGACCTTAATGAGACGCTGGCCATTGTCCTCCCATAGGAGAGAAATAGGTTTTATTTAAAAAAAAATGGGGGGGGTGAAATTTGTTTCCCAAAGAGGAGGAAATTAGATAAAATATGTATATAACATCAAGTAAGACAAGATAGCTATGGGCTGGGATGGTGGCAACAGAAATAGCAAAAATATATTTCTTTTGGCAGGTTCAAACTATATTTGGCAATTCTGTGAAAGACTGTATGAGGAGTGGATAAAGACAAATGTATTATTTACTCTTGGGTTCATTTATTTCTTTATCAACTATTAAGTACGTGACCATTATTTGCCAGACATTATTCTAACGACTATGTATATATAAAATAGTGAACAAAATAAACATGATCTCTGATCTCATGTAGTCAACATTTTAGTGTAAGAGACAATTCACAAGTAAAGAAACCAATCAAGGGCTGGGGTTGTGGCTCAGAGGTAGAGTGTTTGCCTAGCATGCATGAAGCACTGGGTTCAATCCTCAGCACCACATAAAGTAAAATAAAGACATTGTATCCAAGAAAGAAAGAAAGAGAGAAAGAAAGAAAGAAAGAAAGAAAGAAAGAAAGAAAGAAAGAAAGAAAGAAAGAAAGAAAGAAAAAAAACCAATGTATAATTATAACTTCAATCAAGTGTTAAGAGTAACAAAGAGGAGCTGGGGTTGTGGCTCAGTGATAGAGCACTTGCCTAGCACGTGTGAGGTACTGGGTTTGATTCTCAGCACCACATATAAATAAAATAAAGCTCCATCAACAACTAAAAAAAAAAAAAGTAACAAAGACACAAGCATAAAGAATAATAGGAGAGGGGCTGGGGATGTGGCTCAAGCAGTGGCACGCTCGCCTGGCATGCGTGCAGCCCGGGTTCAATCCTCAGCACCACTTACAAACAAAGATGTTGTGTCCGCCGAAAACTAAAGAATGAATATTGAAATCTCTTTCTCTCTCTCTCTTAAAAAAAAAAAAAAGAATAATAGGAGAGGAAAAAGTCCCTCCCACCACCAAAACTAGTTATTGTGTACATGTTCATTCAACCACTGAGCCACACCCCCAACCCTATTTTCTATTTTATTTAGCGAAAGGGTCCCACTGAGTTGCTTAGCACCTCACCATTGGTGAGGCTGGTTTTGAATTTACAATCCTCCTGTCTCAGCCTCCCAAGCTGCTGAGCTTACAGATGTGTGTCACGGCACCTAGCCCAGGCTTTTCTTATCAATTCACTGCACNTTTTTTTTTTTTTTTTTTTTTTGAGACAGGGTTTTGCAAAGTTGCCCAGGCTATCATTGAACTCGAAATCCTTCTGCCTCAGCCTCCAGAGAACCTGGGATTATAGATGTGCTCCTCCATGCTTGCTGAAATCTTAGTCCTTAATAATGTAGTCGCGCTACTGGATATATCAACTGTAGCATTCCTTCTATTCTGAGCTTCCTGCTATGGGAACCATTGTGTTTTTTGTTTAAGAAGCCTTGTGTCAGGTTTCTATTATTTCATCCAAATGCATCTTATTTATTTGTTTATTTATTTATTTATAGTATCAGGGATGGAACCCAGAGGCACTTAAACACAGAACCACATTCTCAGCCCTTTTTGTTTTATTTTGAGAGAGGTCTAAGTTGCTTGAACTTGCAACTATTATTACCTTCTTCAGCCTCCCAAACCACTAAGATTACAGGTTTTGTGCCACCACACCTGGTTCCAGTCCTTTTTAAAATTTTTTTGAGACAGGGTCTCCCTAAGTTGTGTAAATTAGCTTCAAACTTGCAATCCTCCTGTCTCACTTTCCTGAATTGCTGAGATTATAGGCGAGGACCACTGTACCTGGCATCAAATGTATTTTAATCAAATACAGACAAAAGGAACAGCATATGCCAAGACCCAGGAGACAGGAAAAGGCTTGGATAATGAGATGAACTTAAGGAGTCACATAATGAAGTGATCCAGTCAAACTATCTGACATTGCCAGTACCCGTGGCTTATTGCCTACATTAATAATCAAAGGAGATGCTAAATTTCTGCTAGAGGTTAGTGAAAACAAAGTTGTGACTTTCTTTTTCCCTTCCAAGTTCACAGATTTCCTAAGTTTTATGGCCCACAGGCTCAGCTTTAGAAGAACCTCTGCTTTGCAACCTTAAGTTAAATCATTTAGCTTCTCTAACTTTTACTCTTTTTATCATCAGTCCTTGGTGTTTGATACATTCCTAACTCATTCACTCTCTCACATTTGTAGGCAATTTTTTCATACTATTTTCTTATCCCCAGCCTCCATCACTCCATTTTCATTCTTTCTCACAGATGCTTCCTAATTCACAGAGAAAATGGATGTCTTAGGAAAGAATTTCCATAGACTCCCACATCTACCAAGCTCTGCATCTGCATCCACTTTCTCTGCCTGTTGTCGCAGATGAACTGCTCATACTCCTACCTAATGGCAGTCCTGAGTAGATCCCATCCCTTCTAGACTACTCAAGGACACCATTCTAACAAACTTCCTCTCTCCTCCATCATCAGAGATTTTGAGATGGTTCCAAAATAACTTCATCAGCATATAAACATGCTATAACTCCCTAATTAAAACCTTTTCTTTTTTGGGGGGCTGGGGGAGTTACCAGGGATTGAACTCAGGGGCACTTGACCACTAATCCACATCCCTAGCCCTATTTTGTATTTTATTTGGAGACAGGGTCTCACTAAGTTGCTTAGTGCCTTACTAAATTGCTGAAGCTGGCTTTGAACTTGTGATCCTCCTGCCTCCTCCTCCCAAGCGGCTGGGATTGTAGGCATTTACTATTCTCTTTAACCGTACTCCAATCAAGCTTTCATCCACCATTTTACCAAAAGTGCTCTTGTTAAGTTTAATAATTAACTCACATTTTTGTTTTGTTTGCTTTTTGGTACTGGAGATTGGACCCAGGGACACTTAACCACTGAGGCATATCCCCTGCCCTTTTTACTTTTTTGAGACAGAGTATCCCCAAATTGCTTAGGGCTTTGCTATATTTATTATGTTTATTTCTAGTGTTTCTTTCTGTTCTAAAATGCAAGCTTTCCCAAGTCAAGAATCTGTTCAGTGATGTATTATAAGTCTCTACTACAATGCTTGGTATAGAGTAAGTGCTCAATAAATAAGTGTTGAATGAATGAATATTAATACCTACACTAAAAAAATATCATAAGGATTAAATAACAAAGTCCTCTGCTGTGGACCATGCCTATAATCCCAGTGTCTTAATGAGACCCTGTCTCTAAATAAAATACAAAACGCGGCGGCGGGGGGGCGGGGGGGGGGAATGTGGCTCAGTGTTTAAGTGCCCCTGGGTTCAATATCTGGTACCAAAAACAAAACAAAACAAAAAACACAAAGTCCTGACACATAATGATCACCCAATAAATATTAGATCCCTATCTTCCTTCCTTCTGCAAAGATCTTCCCCTGTTACCCGTTCTTCTGAAAAAAAAAAAATTTTTTGAGATTGGTTTTTCTCACTATGTTGCTTAGGCTGGTCGTGAACTCCTCGGTTCAAATAATCCTTCTACTTCAGCCTTAGTAATGGATCTATAAGGCATATACCACTATGTTCAGTTTCTCCCCAATTTTTCACCATTCTAGTTTCTCTTTTGAGTTTAAAATGGAGGAAAATCTTACAACAGGTCACAGATGATTAAATGGGCTAAGTAACTGAATAGACACTTCTCAGAAGAAGATATATAATAAATCAACAAATATATGAAAAAAATGTTCAACTTCTCTAGTAATTAGAAAAATGCAAATCAAAATTACTCTAAGGGGCTGGGGATATAGCTTAGTTAGTAGAGTGCCTGCCTTACATGCACAAAGTCCTGGGTTCAATCCCCAGCAACAAAACACACACACACACACACACACACGTACACACACAATAAAATAAAATAAACTACTCTAAGATTTCATCTCACTCTAATCAGAATGGCAATTATCAAGAATACCAGCAGAGCCAGGCATGGTGGTGCATGCCTGTAATCCCAGCAGCTCAGGAGGCTGAGACAGAAGGTTTATGAGTTGAAAGCCAGCCTCAGCAGAGGCAAGGTGCTAAGCAGCTCAGTGGGACCTTGTCTCTAAATTGGGATGTGGCTCAGTGGTCAAGTGCTCTTGAGTTCAATACCTGATACAAAAAAAAAAAAAAAAAAGAAAGAATATAAGCAATAAGCAATAATAAGTATTGGCAAGGATGCAGGAAAAAAGGTACAGTCATACATTGCTGGTGGCACTGCAAATTGGTGAAACCAATCTGAAAAGCCGTATGGAGTTCCTTAGAAAACCTGGAATGGAACCTCCATTTGACCAAGCTATCCCACTCCTTGGTCTATACCCAAAGGACTTAAATCAGCATACTACAGTGACACAGCCACATCAATGTTCATAGCAGCTCAACTCACAATAGCTAGACTGTGGAATCAACCTAGATGCCCTTCAACAGATGAATGGATAAAGAAACTGTGGTAGATATACTCAATGGAATATTACTCAACATTAAAAGAGAATAACTATGGCATTTGCAGGTAAATGGATGGAGTTGTAGAATATTAAGCTAAGTGAAGTAAGCCAGTTCCAAAAAAACAAAGGCCAAATGTTCTTTCTGATAAGTAGAAGCTGATCCATAATGCGTAGGGCATGGGGAGAATGGAGGAACTTTGGATTGGGTAGAGGAGAGTAAGGGGAGCAGAGAGGTTATGGGGCCAAGAAAGATGGTGGAATGAGGTGGACATCATTATCCTAGGTACATATATAACTGCACATATGGTGGATGCAACATTGTATACAACCAGAGAAATAAAAGTTTTGCTTCGTTTGTGTACAATGAATTGAAATGAACTCTGCTGTCATGTATAACTAATTAGAACAAATAAAAAAAATTTTAATAAAAAAGGGTCACAGATGTCATTTGAGAAGAAAAAGCAGCCTAGGAGATTAGTTTTACTTATACCACAATGTTTGTCAAATTAGCAAATTGTCCCCAGAGAAGCAGAGAGGCCTGATGGGTAGGTAAATGTTTTTGTGGTTGGAGTTGGTAGTTTATTGCACAAATTTAAAGATCAACTTTATTGAGGTATAATTTACATACACTATTCATGGGTTACTCTACCACTGCTATATCCTAGCCCTTTTTAATTTTATATTTTGAGACAGGGTCTTGCTAAGTTGCCAGGCTAACCTTGAACTCAGCCTCCCCAGTGGCTAGGTTTACTGAGTTTTTACCTGATGTATAGGTGATTTGATTTGGGGTGGAGAGCATTAAGGTTACCTGGAATTATGCAGGTCCAGGGATTTAACAGATTCTTGTTAGGAAAAAGGACAACATCATGGCTCTTGGGACACCAAATAGGGACAACTGGAGGGCTAGCCTGAGATTGATCCTGGTGTCTCACTGCACCAGAATCTGCATCTCCAAAATGCCTGGCAACTTCAAGGCACTTCCGGAAGGAATGGGCCAGTTGACCTGACCCCTCTCAAGTGTGTTTAGGCCAAGAGGTGACCCAGGGACTGAATTCAGGCTCTCCTTTGCCTTGCAACTCTCCTGCCACTACCCACGCCCCACATCCCCGCCCACCGATACGGCGCTCCAGCCTATGACAGCCAGGCTTCATCGCTATCACTACTCCCATTGGGCCTTATAGCTTCTCTGGCCTGCAGTAGAAAGTGGCTTCGGATCTGCCACAGCAGGCTGGAAAAAGCAAAAGCGCCGCACCAGTTCCCACTTCGGCTCCTGGGTTTCTGACGCTCTTGACGTGAGAAGCAGCAATGGTTGAACCCGCCTACCAACCAAGCTATCTTTCCCGCTCTGTGGCTGAAAGCCTCAAGGGGTTGCAAGTTCAGTTTTCACTTAAGAGACCGCAACTCTGAGTTCAGGGTGGCTGGAGAAATTGAGAATTCTGGATGAGAGGTCAGACCGCATCTGGCCGCAGACTCTCCCCAGAACTGACTAGCCTTTCTGAAAGCTCCAGTAAGGCCTAGATCAATATAAGTGGAAACCATGGGGATTGGGGTCCCCAGGAGATCAAGGCACCGCCCTCTCGGCTGGGCGGGGTTCTGGCGGAAGGCGGGGCAGACCTGAGCTACCTGGCGTGCCCGCCTAGCCCTGCACAACGGAGGTGGCAGTGGTAGCTCTCGCTTGTGGACCTCGTTCTACTTGGGCTCGACCTCGCCTCCATGGAGGGACCTCAGGAACATTTGAATGGGAAGCTTCGGCTTTGCTTCTCCCCTGCTGCCCGGACCAGCCTTTTACTGCTCAGGCTCAACGACGCTGCGCTGCGGGCACTGCAAGAGTGTCAGCGGCAACAGGTAAGGCCGGCTCCTGGCTCCTTCTTCCGTACCCCTACCTTCGGGACTTCAGGTCTCAATCGGCCACACTGGAGCAGGGACTTGGGGAAGGGGAGCAGTTTTCCGCAAGCTCCATGCTCCCCACCTCTCCAAGTGAAACCGCAGCCTTACCTTCGCTCAGCTCGCGTCTGTGCTCTCCCGGCAGGTACGGCCAGTGATTGCTTTCCAAGGCCACCGAGGGGTAAGTGCGGGCCCAGGGTGTGTGAGTGAGGTCGGGATGAGGGGGCACAAAAGTGGGCTTCAATAAGGTGCGGTCAGGGCAGGAGGCTGAGAATGGTCACGGTCTGAGGAAGTTCGGAGAACTGAACCCTAAGTGGAAACAAGGGGGCTGCTGGGTATGTGGTCCCAGGAGGCTGCGGCTGGGGACACTGTGCCTTCTCAGTATCTTGGGGAACTCAGGCTCAGCTGCACCTGGCGTGCTAACGAGCCCCGTGGGACCCATCTTCAGTCTTAGGCTGGCTCCGGGAGGAGTGGCGTGGGCGGGAGGGGAGGGGTTGACTTCATGGAGCTTATTCTTTTTTCCACCCCAGTATCTGAGACTCCCAGGCCCTGGTTGGTCCTGCCTCTTCTCTTTCATAGTGTCCCAGTGTGGCCAGGAGGGCGCTGGCGGTGGCTTGGACCTTGTGTGCCAACGTTTAGGCAGGTAAGGCTGCAGGTAAGAATTTGCAGGAAGTAGGGAAGGGAATGCGAAAAGGTGCTTAAAAACTCTCCACCTTGTTTTTTCTCACCACTTCTTTTCAGATCTGGGCTTAACTGCCTCCACTGCCTGGGCCCACTCAGGGAGCGCCTCACTATTTGGGCAGCTATGGATTCCATCGCAGCCCCATCAATGGTTCAGGAACACAACCTAACTGAAGATGCCAGAGATCCTGAGAATTGGCAGAATAAGGGAGACTATTTTGAAGGAGATGTAGTGTCACAGACACAGGTGGCACTAGAAGAGGTGAGGTTAGAAAACTGAAGGGATTTGTGATAAGGTGGGGCAAAGCCTGAAGCTGAGGGAGTCAAGTGCTCCTGCCACTTTCCCTGCCAGGTGTCAGATCCACTGGCAAGCAATCAAGGACAGTCAATGCCAGGATCCTCAAGGGAGCACATGGCACAGTGGGAAGTGAGGTACCTGGCACAGGGTGGGACTAACATGGGAAGCCCTGGTCTAATCTCCACCCTTAAATGCTGTAAAAGATCTGGACCCAGGTCCTACCTTGGTCTTCATCTCTCCCATTCTCTCTTCAAATATCTTAGGAAGCAGACCCACCTTCCAAACAGAGAGTTGGATCAGGCATTGCCTTCCTTCACTAGCCGGAAACATCAGCACAAGGTAACATGTAATGGCAAGGACTTTTCAGAAACCACTGAAATTTTTAAATTGAGAAGCCAAAATAGGAATCTCCTGGTTTGCTGTTTGTTTTCTCCACAGAAACGTCCAACGTCAGAAGCTACTGAAGAATTAGAAGAAAAGAGGCTCAGAGCTCTGCCTCTAGCTTCAGGTCCCCTACAAGAGCTGTCCAGTCAGGACTTACAAGAGGAAGAAGATTGGGAACAAGAAGATAAAGAAGACATAGACCCTAGGTTGGAGCACAGTCCCTTAGTTCAAGCAGGTGAATTAATGAGAGGAGGGTAAAAATGCCACAGTGGAAAAAAGATCTATAGTCACTTTTGTGTTTTCTTGCTTCCTTCCCAGACTCTGAATCCCCAAGCCCTGAAGAGGTGCCAGATTATCTCCTGTGAGTAATTTCCAATTTCATCAAGCCTATACATATAAGCTCCCTGGAAGTCAGGAGCTTTTGAATGAAATTGAAGGTGATAACTCTCCTGACAGGCAATACAGGGCCATCCAAAGTACAGAGCAGCAACAGGCCTATGAGCAGGACTTTGAGAGAGATTATGCTGAATACCGCATCCTCCATGCCCGTGTTGGGGCCGCAAGCCAAAGATTCATAGAGCTGGGAGCAGAGATCAAGAGAGTTCAGCAAGGAACTCCAGAACACAAAGTAAGGACTGGACCCAGGCTGGCTTTCCAGCCTTAATGGCCGTTACCTATTGCTAATCACCCATAAGCCTGTTTGTTCAGTGACTAAGAAAAGTGACAGGCAAACCTGTTTTGGCAGAAAAATTAGTCTATATCATTTGGTGGAATGAGAAGGGAGGTTACTTTCCTGATTTTATTTTTCTTCCTTTTAATGTTGAACTCAGTGATAGTATTTTCTGTTTCAGGTGCTGGAAGATAAGATTGTCCAGGAGTATAAAAAGTTCAGAAAGGTAAGACAAGTTCTGAGAACAAAAGCAAGAAGGTAGAACTGTTTTTAGTTTTTGACAAGAATGCTTTTTCTCTGCAGCGGTACCCAGGTTATAGAGATGAGAAGCATCGCTGTGAGTACCTGCATCAGAAATTGTCCCACATTAAAGGTCTCATCCTGGAGTTTGAGGAAAAGAACAGGGGCAGCTGAAGCTGTCAAGCAGGCTTCTTGACCCTCTGTCCAGTGATATGAACAAAGCAGCTATAAACTAGTGTGTAACTATCTGCTTTTCTTTTGCTGACCAGTTGAGGCCATGGTGGCAAGTAGAGAGCTGCTGTTCTAGGTTCTTGAGGATTTTTATTGTTGTCATATTTGAAATTTTTAGGTTGTGGGGCCACTGCTAAGACCCCCTCAGCTGTGCCCAGGAGACTAGAAAAGTAGCAGAAACTTTGAAGATATTAGACAAACTCAATAAGTAAATCTAGCCTCATAGTTCCCCAAAGGAAAGAACAAGTTTTGGTAACAGCTAAGGAAACTTATAGCACCCCTGGATATAATGGGAAAGGGCTTGGGTATTACCCATGTACTGAAAGTAAATTCTTTTATAAACATGATTAAAATCTTGCTTCTGTGTTTTTGTACAAGTTTTATTTATTTATTTTTTTGTTTTAGTTGCAGTTGGACACAATACTTTTTTTTTAAAATGTGGTGCTGAGGATCAAAACCAGCACCCTGCACGTGCTAGGCAAGCACTTTACTGCTAAGCCACAACCCCAGCCCCTGTACAAGTTTTTATATTTTCCTTAAATCCTCCAAAGCAGTGATTTTTACCCTTTACATCTAACTGCTTCAGGCGCTCTCTAAACAATTAGATCCCCAGCCCCTGGCTCAGATGTTATGAATTAAAATCTCTTAAGATTATGGTTTAGATGTGTCTTTTTTTAAATTATTCTTTGCATTGATAAGGATTGAACCCAGGCCGCACCAAATGTTCTACCACTGAGCTATATCCCCAACCGCAATATCTTTACTATGCATGATCCATGTGTATTTTGCTGTAAGGCTTTACCAAATCCATCTTATAGTTGAACTAGAGATTACAGTAAGAAAGTTCTCCTTTTGTGAACACAGGGGTTTATAGGATCACTTACAGTCACAAGAGTGATATTGCTTTCCCTAGTTCCACTGGAGAATGAAGTTAATGGACCACACCCAATAGTGTCAGCAATTCCTGAAACAACTTGGATGCAACTCCAACCTGGTGCCACACCCATGCAGGGCATTTCTGGGCAAAGAACAGTCTTTGGGAGGTATAAACATGCAGAAAGCTTAGCATTAACGCATCCTTAGGGCACGGACTGGGCCAGAAACAGCCCAACAGGAAAGACCCTTTACCTTTTCTAATCAACTCATTTTCAAATTGAGAAATTACATATAACAACCAGGCAATAAACATGTAGGAATAGAGAAATTCAGAGTGATTCAGAGTTGAGAACTTTGGACCCAATCAATTA
Organism: Marmota marmota marmota; assembly: GCF_001458135.2. Lineage (NCBI taxonomy): Eukaryota > Metazoa > Chordata > Mammalia > Rodentia > Sciuridae > Marmota > Marmota marmota. The sequence continues at coordinate 34,979,733 of NW_026000229.1, forward strand.
TTCTATAGCTATAGCAATTAGTGTATAGCCACTGTGATGGCTTTTTTGTTTTGTTTTGTTTAAGGTACTGGGGATTGAACCCAGGGGTCTCTACCACTAAGCTTCATCCTCATCCCTTTTTATTTATTTATCTTAAGAAGACAAGGTCTCATTAGGCTTGCCCAGACTGGAATTGAACTTGCAATCCTCCTGAGTTGCCAGGATTATAGGCATGTGCCACCATGTCTGGCAATGCCACTATGTGGCTAAGTGAATTAAAATTAAAAAGGTAGTTCCTAGCCACATTTCAAATGCTCCATAGCTACATGTATTGGACAATGAAGATTACAAAATGTTACCATCACTGGGGAAAGCTTTACTGGATAGTAACAGTCTAAAGAAACTTGATTCTTCATTCCACGGGAAAAACAACACTTTAAAGGGGGCTCATTTATTGTCACTGTTCCAAATGTACAAAAAAAATTAGAAAATAACCCCCCAACTCAAATCCCCCCACCCCCCATAACATTCTTCCCAACACAAATAATTTTTCCCAAAACCAAACACAAACTGGTCCTGGTATTTCCATAAACAGTGCAGCTAAGAAACAGTTTAGAGAAAATTTAACAGGATTCAGATTATATCCATTCTGTCCTCTCAGCCCCGAGAGGTAATAATCCCATATGGATCCCAGTCCTCCCCAATGGTTTTCCCATCTCTCGGTAGAAGAGTCCTTTTACAAAGTGGTATATTTGGCTGCTGCTTTAGAGATCTTCCTGTGCCTTCTTCTTCTTCTTGGGTTTTTCTTCTTGAATTATAGGGGGATTTGTAGCTTCTCGCTGTAGATAGCTAATAAAATCATTTAATTCACGGCCACCCTAAAAACAGAAAGATTACTCTGAAAATTTAACTTCTTAAAGAATTCTGAATTCTTATATGTATTGTCATGAATGTTGAAAGAATTACCAGTTAAAAATATCCAATTAAAGAACTGGATATGCACGTGTGTGTGTGTGTGTGTGTGTATGAGGGGAGGGTGGGACAATGCACTTACTTCATATTTCTTTGGACTTAGCTTCTTGCTGGCTGGAGAGAAGTAGATAGTAGGAAAACTGGGGAAAGAACACAGAAGAGTTTAGCAATTTCTGGTTCTCAAGTTAATTCTATAATTCCTCAAGTTTCTGGGAATCACTTCTCTTTATGGTTTCAAATATATATATATATATTTTAAAAAATACCTTTATTTATTTTTATGTGGTACTGAGGATTGAACCCAGTGCCTCACACATGCTAGGCTGAACTCAACTCCAGCCCCTAAATTACATCTTGACTAAACCCAGAACTCACAAAATTTCTGACGGTGGGCCCACACTACAGATCACTAAGCTAAGAAGGAACAGGTATCCCAGATGCTTGGGAGGCTGAAGCAGGAGGATCACAAGTTCAGAGCAAGCCCCAGCAACTTAGAAAGACCCTGTCTCTTGTGTTATTTTTAAACTTTTTAGTCTACTTACCCTCTGACTTCATATGGAGAAGGCACATCATTGGCTGTGGCATCCATCTTGGCTATGACAATATTTGGGTCTTTGCTGAGCTGTTAATAAAAAGGTTAAACCTTAATTTTTTTTATTTTTTCAGTGCTGGGGATCAAACCTAAGCCTTCCTACATGCTAGGTAGGAGCTCTACCACTGAGCTACACCCTTAGCCTAGAAAAGGTTGGACCTTTAAGTTTCAAGTTTTCAGTGACTGAGGCACATTTCATCAATTCAGGATTTAAAACAATCTCAGTCTTCAAGCACCTGGACAAATTGCTGCTCAGACGGGAAGAGTGGTGATGCTTACAGATAGTACTCAATCTTCCAGCTTTCCTTTCTTCTTTTGGGTTCTACATATTAAGACCACATAAAGCTGGGCTTAGTGGTACACACCTATAATGCCAGCCTCCTGGGAGGCTGAGTCAGGAAGAGCACAAGTTCAAGGCGAGCCTGGGCAACATAGTGAGGCCCATCTAAAAAAGAAAGCCCCACACATATACAGACACCTTTAAATTTACTTGGCCTGAATAAGTCATAACAAGGGCTGATCCAAGCATTTTAAAATAAAGCAACATATGGGTTCATATAAGCCATTATAAAAATTCAGAAGCACCTACATATTTTTATCTATAATCTAGGTTGAGTCTGAAGAGTGGAAGATTAAAGTAGGTCTCTGAAGCACTACACAGACTATACACACTAGGGGGCAGTCAAGAGAAAGTGAGTTAAAGGGAGTGGGGGCAAACTCTACCAGTACTTAGGAATATTTACATCAATTTTCCACTCTAATTCTAATCTTCAGAATAGGATTCAGACTTACCTTCTCTCCAAGTTCTTTATACTTGGGTTCCAGATTTTTACAGTGACCACACCAAGGGGCATAAAATTCAATCAGCACATCTTTATTTTCATTATTCACTATTTCATCAAAATTCTCTGCTACTACTACCTGGAAAACACACAGAAGATTCTCTAGTTGTATGGTGAAGTGAAGAATAAATACAAAAGGTTTATGTGTTTCTGGACCCAACTCCTCTCGAATATGGATTCAATAGCACTGAAAATCAGTCATGGAAACCAAATCTCATTTACAGGCTATATTGAAGGTTATCTCCATTTCCCATTAACCAACTCATTCTCATGTCTATCACCTGTCCAACTATGTTCAAGAAGCCAAAGGAAATATAATTACTACCTAACCATTCCTTAAAATAATTTCAATGCTACAAAACTATTCCTAAGGATTATCTTGATCTATCTCAAAGAGTAACCAAGCCCAGATACAAATTCCATCAGAAAAATTCTATGGTTTTAAACTTCTGTCCCTAATTAATGTTATGAGCTCTGCCAGTATTTGTTTTTGACTTAGGGAGGTGAGGACAAAAACAAAAATATATCCAGCAAGGTCTCTGTTCAGACTCAGCATTTTTAGAATAAAGAAATGAGGAGGCGACTGCTAATAGGAATGGTGAGGTTGTGAGTAGTGCACCTTTACAGGCCCATCATTGCTCTCTGGGATAGGCTCAGACTTCAGATATCTCTTCAGGTTGCCATCAAAGTAATCTTGAAGAAACCTCTCTAGAGCCTTGCCATCTCGCCTGAAATTAGAAAGACAGGGTCATGTTTGTTAACTCCCATCACAAGATTAAAAGCAATTTCTCTGAATAGTTTTTACATATTTTAGCTTCAGTTTCACAGCTAAAATAAAGGAAAGGACTCTACTTCTCAACATGTGGAATTAGACTGAATAAGAAAGAAATCAACTCATTTTATTTAATTTCCAATGTGTTCTCTGTGGATGAGGAATTTCAAAAGGAAGAAGTACTCTCTTTTTTTTTTTTTTTAAAGAGAGAGTGAGAGGGAGAGAGAGAATTTTAATATTTATTTTTTAGTTTTCGGCGGACATAACATCTTTGTTTGTATGTGGTGCTGAGGATCGAACCCGGGCCGCACGCATGCCAGGCGAGCGCGCTACCGCTTGAGCCACATCCCCAGCCCCGTACTGTCTCTTTTATAAGAGACTGAGATCTGATTTTGTTGCTGTTGAGAACAGTGCCATTACATATCTTGTAATATAAGTTGACTCAAAAGAAAGATTTTTCTCTTCTGTTAATCCTTCAAAGTGTCAAAAGTGAAGGTAAAAACTGGCCAGGCATGGTGGTGCACACCTGTAATCCCAGCATCTGTGGATGCTGAGACAGGAGAACCACAAGTTCAAAGCCAGCCTCACCCTGTCTCTAAAGGTAAAAATTGGTCTGAGGTATTAAGATCTTTTCAATTTCCCTGTTTACTTTAGGCTCATGTTGTATTCCTAGAAGAAAACACATTCTGCTAGAGCTGAAAGGGGGATGACTTGAAGTTATATCAATCTCAAAGAGGTTCTCCAATTTTCTTTATTTACTACTTCTAGAGAAGTACAATCATATATAAATTCCAACCTGTCATCCTTTTGTTAGTTTTCAGAAATCATTTAGAATCATGATCCTTAAAGTAACTATAAATGAAAATTGACAGTCATAGGTCTTCACTAGAAGACCTATCTTTTACATCCCAATGTTGTGCTTTACAAATTCTTGGTAGTATAAAAGGCTGTAACAATTTCCTTACAGAATCAAATCCTGAACCTATGCTGACTAGCAACTCACGAGAATTCCTCCTGCATGACAAACTTCTCCCCTTTCGCAGTTCTGATAGCAACAACAGGAACTTCTCCAGTAGTGCTCTCCAAGCCAAAATCAGACAATTCATGGCTAAAGGTTTTACGGCTAGCTACAGCACAGTTGAGTTTGTGTCCAGCATCCAGGAATTTCTTTGCCACCATCATTACTCTGTGAGAAACAAGAGATATTTTTGCTAAGATTATGCTAGGTAAAGCATTTTTGAGGTTAGAAAGCAAAGACCAGGTTCTATAGTCTAGGCAACCCCCTGAAATTAACCTGAACTTGTGTTCCTATGCAGTAACACAGGATTATGGTATACTTCAATGTCTTAAAACTGAACTTCACTGCCAAATTGGTGGTACCCCACCAACTGGTCCATTCTCACTCAATCTTACTTCATTATATAACTGTAAAATCTATTGCAAGCCTAATGACTGATTTGAAAAGAAAATTTCTAAGGGTAAAATGCACCAAGAATAGTAGTGGTGTTTTAATTAAGTGCATTTTACATCAAATTTACACCTTTTACTTTATAAAGTTTAGAGTCACAGCATCACAAAGTAAAGGAACACCTATGGAAGACATGCTCAACAATTTTGGAAATGGTTTATGTTATCTGTTCTTATGGCTTCACATATAGTTTTTGGACCTAAATGTTCCAATTCTTATCTGCTCTTACATCACATGGTAATAAGACAATTAGAAGGAATTGCTAATACATTGGATAAACTTGTTTACAAAGGGATAAACATGATTCTTATTACCTGTTCCTCCAGTAGTTAGAACCTTTAGCATTCTTTTCATAGTCCACATCATAGTAAGCCATAAGTAAGTCCTTGCCTTGTATCAAATCTTTATTATCTTCTGTCATATGAGGACAGATACCAAAACTGAAATAAAATAATTAAAAACATTGACAATTCATAGCTATATTATAAAATTATCACAAAATAATTACATCATTTATAAAGGAAGGTCATTTTCAACATCAGGACAATACTGAGCAATATACTGTACAGGACCACAATAAAAGTTCTAGGACCTACAGATGATCACATTACTATATACTTGAACTATTATATATTATAGTTCCTTGAGTAGGCTATTTAAGCCAAACAAGGCTCTGCTTAATAACTGGAGTAAACAACTAATGTGAAGCAAAGAAATTTCAGACAAGGTATAAAGAGGTACTCACATATTTTCCTGGATAAACTTCTTAATCTTGCTGCTAGTCAATTTCTGATCTGTATATGCCACACTTTTGTCCTCAAACTTGTTAGTAAGATGTGGAGGACGAAATAAGGTGATGCCCCTTAAAAACAAATAAACACCTTATAAAATAAGCAGCAGTAGACCTGTCTTCTAACTTTCATTTAAAGTTCAGACTATCTACTTTCACTAAAGACAAAATAATTCTTTTCGGAACTGGGCATAGTGGTGCACATCTGTAATCATAGCAACTTGGAGGAGGCTGAGGCAGGACTGCAGATTCAAAGCCAGCTCTAACAACTTAGCGAGGCCCTAAGCAAACTTAGAAAGACCCTGCCTCAAAATAAAAAGGTTTGGAGTTACAGCTCAGTGGTTATTCTGAGATCAATCCCTAGTACCAAGAAAAACAAACAAAACCCCCTCTTTTCTGAGACCACAGACTTGGCAACATGACCTTCTCATCAATATAGAGATGACTAATTTCCTTGATCCTGAGTGTAATAATTGTGTATAAGGGTTAATAAACCTTGGATTGGAAAATTAGAGGACTTTGGTTCTAATATTAGCTCAACCACTAATTTCAATTACCTTGGACCAAAGAGTCAATTTAATCTACTTTTAGTTTTTTTTTTTTTAATCAGCTCAAAAGGGAGTCAGAATGGATAATTGATTTCCAAATGTTGAAAAACAGAAAGAGAACCCAGTTTATCTCAAAGCCCAATATGTACAATAGCATAATGCAGAACTTGCTCCTACTGGAAACTAACCTTTCACCTTGTAAGAAAAGACTTCATTAAATACCTTTAAGAGTCCTTCCAGTTAAATCAGATTTAGAAAATTTTCTTTTTCTTTTCTTTTCTTTGGTACCCAGGATTGAACCCAGGGGCACTTAAACATGAGCTACATCCCTAGCTCTTTTTATTTTGGGACAGGGTGTTGTTAAATTGTTGAGGCTGGCTTTAAACTTGCAATGTTTCTGTCTCAGCCTCCCGAGCAAAAATTTTCTCTCTTGTCGGTATCACATATTCAGCCAAGGTTTCCTGAATCCACTGTGACACCTGAGAAAACATGACTACCTTAATTACTGACATCCGGCCTCTAGTTTCTTGTTTATTCCTCCTCCCCACACCACATACACCCTCATACAATTTCATCACTTGTTTTTGGCTACATCTTGGCATCTGTAAATCCTTATACTCTTTTCTCATTCTTCCAAAATATATATTTTTTTCTTTTTGTGGTGCTCAGAATCAAATCCAGGGTCTCACAGTGTGCTAGGCAAGTGCTCGACCATTGAAATATATCCCAACCCACTTGTTCTTCCAATATTAATCATTACCTAATTTTATGTCAATTAAAACACAGGTATTTTCACAGGACACAGGAAAACTACACGGCAAACAAGAACCTAATACAAACAATGCTGAGCAAAACTGTGAACAGGGATTTTCTTTTTTTTTTAAAGCATGGCTATCATTTTCAGAGTACTTATTCTCAAAAACAAGCAATTCTAAACAAGATGATGTTATAGTCTTGTCACACACATGGGGAACTCAAGACGCTTTTGCTATAAGGTCTTCTTAGTAAAACCTCTGATGTGAGGCTATTAGACAAGTTTAGATGGCAAGTCAGAGAAACAGCCACAATTAGCAAATCAAAAGTTAACAGGCTGACCTGTGTGCGCTAGCTAATAAGCTACAAGTAGCTCCCCAAGCATGTATATACCTGGTGTCTCTTTAGTGAAGAGGTAGTAAAGATTAGTGATCAAACCTACCTATCTGTAACCAGACTTTCTTATTCAAATTTAGTTCTGCCTCTTAGTAACTGTGAGAATCTAGGCAAATTACTTATTTGTGTGCTTTCTATTCTATAAGTTAACATTAGCCCTTGACACACCTTTTACTTTATATGCCCACTGAGTGATCTATCTATTGCCATGGTTATAATCATTTAACATGTGATTGACCAACAGATTTTTATCTCTACTCAAAAACTTTTCTGAAGGAATGGGAATATAGCTCAGTGACAGAGTGCTTGCCTAGCCATTTACAGAGCCCTGGGTTCAATCACCAGCATAGGGGTGAGGGACACTTTTCTTGGATTCTACTCTTATTTATCCAACTATCCACTGGGTTCTCACCATCTGGATAACTTACATGCTTCTCAAACTCACAGTAACCTTAACAGATCTCATTATGGTTCCTTCCAAATTTATTTGTTTCCCAACCTGATGATGACTATTGCATACAATGTGTTAGAAATTTAGACTTTGGATGTTCTCCTTTCACACATGGTTATGATTAAATACTACTGTTTACATCCTCTGCCTTGTTCCCTCTGCCCCCCTTTCCACCAGGGATTGAACCCAGTGAACTTAACCACTGAGCTACATGCCCAGCCCTTTTTATTTTGAGACAAAGCCTAAGTTGCTTAGGGCCTTGCTAAATTGAGGCTGGCTTTGAACCTGTTATTCTCCTGTCTAAGCCTCCAGAGTCTGAGATTATGGGCATGAGCCTCCATGCCCAGCTTGTTTACATTTTTTTATACTATCTCTTTCTTTCCATTGCCACTAATACTGTCTCGGTTTAGATTCTCAGATGTCATTCTCAGTTTAGATTCTCCTTGTTTTGCCCTATTCCTCCCCTTTCAAGCCACTACTATGTGGGTCCCAGTAACTTCTTTACTTAAACAAAAAATTAACCACATTACTTCCCAACTCAAAACCCTTTCAATGGTTCTCAGATATCTAAAAGATAAAAATCTAAACTCTTCTGTATAGCATTTAAGGTCCATAATTTGCTCTCGGTTAACCTCTCCAACTTTATGTTTCACTATGATCTGGTTCACAAACAATACCCTAGTAATCCTGCAGGTTCCAACATGCTGAGGTCATCTCATATCCCTGCTGCTACTAAAAAAAAAAAAAAAGAATAATTTTCATCCCAACCACCATAACCTGCTTTGAAAATCTCATCCTTCAAGAGTCACCTCCTTTGGGCTGGGTTGTGGCTCAATGGCAGAGCACTTGCCTAGCATATGTGAGGCACTGGGTTTGATTCTCAGCACCACATATAAACAAACAAAATAAAGGTCCACCTACAACTAAAAAAAATATATAAAACAGTCACCTCCTCTAAGAAGCTTTTCCTGATACCATTCCCCTCCTCTGTACTCCCAACATACTCTGTAGACATTTTCTATCCTAACACATATAACACTCACACTTTCTTTTTGTGTGTATGGTGCTGAGAACTGAACCTTGCACCCATTAGGCAAGCATTCTACCACTAAGCTACATCCCCATCCATACACTTATATATATATATTTGTTTATAGAGTCTTCAGATGCCTTTTAGGAGCAATAATAAGTTTCTAGCATTTAGCTTAATGCCTAGCAAGTGCTTAACAAAACTTCTGGAAACAGACATCACTAGTTACTAAGGCGTTCAACTCAGTCACTTACTCTCCATTATCATCATACTCCTTCACCAGAGATTCAACATTGGTGTGTGCAAATCGGTAGTTATCCCTCAAGTTGTTGGCTGCTTTTAGGAACTCAGAGTGCGCTTCACTGAATAAATCCTTGAAAAAACCTACATATAAAATGTCAAACAGGAAAAAAAAAAAAAAAGTTAAGTGCTGAGAGATATTCAAGACTTTTATTTATTTGCTTGTTTATTCATTTTTGTGGTGTTGGGGACTGAAGCCAAAGGCCTGGCACACTCTAGGCAAGTGCTCTACCACTGCACATGCCCAGCCCAAGACTGAAATTCCAATTTTCAAAGCATTCATTCTACTACAGATAAGCAAAGTGAAAAGAACCGGGTCTGGGGCTGGAGTTGTGGCTTAATGGTACAGCACCTGCCTAGCATGTGTGAGGCCCTGGGTTTGATTCCTATCACTGCATATAAATAAATGAATAAAATAAAGGTCCACCAACATCTAAAAAAAATATTAAAAAAAAAAAAAAGAACCAGGTCTGCTTTGTGATGGATATATGATACAATATTCAGCATGAGAATTCTTCCCCCACCCTATAAAGAAACATTTTTGAGAGCCCAGGGAAAGGATTTGTCAGGGTCCAAGTCTTCATTCTACTTTTCCAAATTGAATAAATCTGAGCAAACTGCTTAATTTTTCTGGAACAATATCAGGTATCAGAAGGATTAGATTAGAAAATGATGTCAAAATAAAACACTTATTTTTCCTTTCTATGTCTTGCCTTTAAAACTTAAGTCTAGAAAAGTGATTGAATGTATCATATGTCATATTTAAAAATAAGAGCAAGACCAGTCACTCTTTTCTCTTTGGCTTCCTGTGCACCATGAGATCTCTCTAAAATGGCCATGAACATATATGACAAATCCTAGTAATCTGCATCTTAAAATTTTAACTCCCCTATTATTGTGAAAATAGCATACATGAGTTATTTATTTCCCCTTTCCTTAAAACCTTATTTTCAGTCATACCTACCTACATAAGAGTTAAATCTCAGAGTTTAAAGAAGTGTGATGCTAAGCACCTTGTAATACCAGCTACTCTTGATTGGGGACTGAGACAGTATTGGGGTTTCAGGGCAGAATGGGCAACATAGTAAGAACTGTAATCCCTGCCACCTCTCAAAAAGCCAGTCAAAACAGCTTTTTCTCCCATATTATGGTAATGATACAATTCTATCAGCTATTCATCTTTTCAGCTGCCCCTACATTTCCTCCCCTGTTCTAACCTGTAATGGAGACTGAACCCAGGGGTACTCCATCACTGTCCTACATTCCCAATCCTTTATATCTGGCAACAAGATTTTGCTACATTGCTAAGGCTGGCCTCAAACTTGTGATCCTCCTGCCTCAGTCTCCCAAGTAGCTAGGACCAAGTTGATGATTTTGTGGCATAATTAAATATTTGCTACTTACCCACCACAGAGGCATCTTTATCACTAATGAACTTCTTAAATTCTTCCTCAGTCCTAAGAGGCACTGAAGCGGGTCCTGCCTGCTTCTTCAGGTGGCTGACAATTCCATCTTAGAAGATGAAAGTTATAGAAATACAATTTATTTGTAATTTTTGAGAAGGCAATTATTTATTCATACAATTCAAAATGTATAAAAGGGGGACACAATGGAGTTTTTTTTTCCCCACCCTTGTCCCTAGTCACCCAGTTTCTTCCATAACCTTCTAAATTTTCTTTTTTTTTTTAATGAGAAAACAGAAGCACAGGGAATGTGTTGTATATGGTGGTGATCAGAGCATCACTCACTTGCCAAAACTCAGTGGACGAAGCACTTTTTTATATTTTTTCAGCAGACACAACATCTTTGTTTTGTATGTGGTGCTGAGGATCGAACCCAGGCCGCACGCATGCCAGGCGAGCGCGCTACCGCTTGAGCCACATCCCCAGCCCTGCACTTTATTTTTTAAATCAATCTGTCTATCTATTTTTGTGGTGTTGGGGATCAAATTCAGACATGCTAGGCAAGTGCTGTCCTCTGAGTTATATCCTCAGCCCCTTTCAAGCATCTTATGCATAAATAAGCAATTACACATTTATTCTTTTTTCTCTCAAAATGGCAACATATACATAAGCTATTCTTTATTTTTTTGGTTTGTATGTAACACAGTTTAGACATAATTGACATCAATACATAAAGAGCTACCTCAACCTTTTATTAGTTACATTGTGTTTCACAGAATGGATGTACTATAACTTATTTAACCTGCTACAAATAATGGAAATTTGTTTCCAATCTCATGCTATTACACAGGATTCTGTGATAAACAACCTTGCAGAGGCTGGGCATGGTGGTGCACACCTGTAAATCCAGCAGCTCTGAAGGCTGAGGCACTAAGCAACTCACTGAGACCCTGTCTCTCTAAAGAAAATACAAAATAGGGCTGGAGATATGGTTCGGTGGTTGAGTGCCCCTGAGTTCAATTCCCAGTACCAAAAAAAAAAAAAAAAAAAAAAAAGACTATATTTGCAGGGCAAATTCCTGTAAGTGGATTAACTGGGTCAAAGTGTATAAGTATTTATAGTTGTTAAAATGCCCTCCAAAGAGATTCACGTATTATTTTTAACTTATACTATCAAGTAAATTCCAGTGCCTACCACATAAAACGAACAGACAAATCCATATTATCAAGCAATGCATAGTCACCTGTAACCTTACATTTTCAAAGCAAAAAAATGCAGTGACTTGGCTAGCTATGTTGAAATCTAAATACATACATTAAAACATACACACAGGTTGTGTATATAGCTTAGTGTTAGAGCATCTGCCTTGCATGCCTGAGGCGCTGGGTTTGACCCCGGCACACCCCCACCCCTGCACCCATACACCCCTAGTAGACAGATCCATACACCCACACACACCCTTAGCAGACAGACCAAAAGGTCATTATTCCACTTCCTCCTAAGGTCCACTGAAACCATTTACAAATACAAACATAGGCCAGATGTGCTACTCCTCCATGATATTCTATCTCTTTACCCCTTTCTTTTCTAAGTACTATCATGATTTCCAAACTAAGACAGTACCGTTTAACTCTTTCAACATGACTGAGCCTGTTCTGTACTTCTAAATTACTTTTTCCTTTCATCTTCTTCCATTTATAGATATTTCAAAAAAGTTTCCCTCAGGTTTTATCAATAGATTAGTTGAAATTGGATTGAATTATTTAGTCCTCAAGGTAGTTGCCATCAGTATATCAGAACATAAACTATAATAAACTGAACATCTAAAATTCTCTGGAAGGCAAAATGGGAGTGCTGAGTAATTAGTTTAAGCAGGAAGCAAAGAGCAAGGTTCTTAGAGGTGCACATGAACAAAACAATCCCTCTTGGCTAAAGACTTTATAAATAAGTAGTCAAACATCTGACCTCCTGGTTAGATGTGGAGACATTCTCCAGTTTAAGAACCCTATGTTAAAGCCCAAGTGAGAATATTTACCTAGCAGCATTGTGGCTGGATCCATCTACAGTTAAGACCTGACCAAGTTCTGAAAAAAATATATCAATAACTCTATTAGCCATACCTTTGATTAAACTGGTAAAAGCTGAATGTTAAAAATTTGAGTGTTGGGCTGGGGATATAGCTCAATTGGTAGAGTGCTTTCCTTGCATGCATAAGGCCCTGGGTTCAATCCCCAGCACCATGGAGAGAAAAAAAAAAAAAAAAGTGATTTCAGTTGGGCCAAAATACTTATTCAAGCATTCAGCAAAGAGTGTCTGCTATATGTGAAGAGTCTATGTGCTGGGGACAGAACTGTAAACAAATCAAAGGTTCTGCTTTATTGGACCTGACAATATAGTAAGTTCCAAATAAATATGCAATTAAAAAAAAAAAAAATCAGATAGTAGTCAGGTGTGGTGGTGTAAATCTGTAATCCCAGAGACCTGAGATGACATTCTCAGTAATTTAGCAAGACATTGTCTTAAAAAAAAAAAAAAAAGGAGCGGAGCTGGGGATGTGGGGATGTAGCTCAGTGGTAAAAACACTCTTGGGTTCAATCTCCAGTGCCAAAAATAAATTTAAAAAATCAGACAGTAACCAGTGCTATGCAGAGAATTAAGAGGTTGATGACCCCCCCTCACCTCTACTGAGGACTGAACTCAGGAGGCTCTCCACCACAGAGCCACACTTCCAGCTCTTTTTATTTTGAGACAAGGTCTCAATAATGTAACTGAGGCTGGCCTAGAACTTGTGATCCTTCTGACTCAGCTTTCCAAATTGCTGGGATTATAGACATGTGCTGTAAACATCTGGCCAGGGTCCATGTTTGTATATGAATGAAATTCCCTATCTCCTAAAATCCCCAAACTTCTTTCTTTAGCCTTTCATTATGAAAAAGTAAAATATACATACAATTATGTAATAAACTCAAGCTGAAATTGTATTTGATGATATAAGATTATTTTGTTCTCCTTAATTGTGAACTCTACAGAATTGAGCTCCCACTTAACCTCTCAAACTTCACCTCTCATCCTTGCTAATCACATTCTGACCACATGGTATTTCTAGGTCTTCAACCCAGCAATTTTAGTCATGTATTATATAGCCTCTTTGTACCTGCTTTCCCTGTGCTTAAAAAGCTCTGAGATCTTCTCATGGGTGGCTCCTTCCTATCAGGTTTCAGCTCAAAGGTTTCTTCCCTGACCACCCTATTATGCAGTTCTCCCATCCTCAATCACTATCACATAGTCTGGTTTTATTTTTTCCCTTTAATGCTCTCATCACTAATTCAATTTATTCCATCTACGCATATTCTTGACTTCTTAAACTGTTACATAACATACATAAAATTCACCACCTTAACCATTCTTAAGTATACAGTTTTGTGGTGTTAGGTACATTCACACCGTTGTACAACCAGGTCTCACACATTCTAAGCAAGTATTCTACCAGTTAGCTATACTCCCTCTCTCATGTATATATATAGTTGTAGATGGACACAACATCTTTATTTTCTTTTTTAATTAATTAATTAATCAATCAATTAACGTGGTGCTGAGGATCGAACCCAGTGCCCCACTTGCTAGGCAAGTACTTTACCACCAAACCACAACCCCATCACCCCCAATCTTTTTTTTTTTTTTTTAATAATAATCTTAATGGGGTGTGAGACGAGATGGTCATTCATATACATTTTTAGAACTTGTTTATTGCTTTCTTCCCTTTATCACTCCCAGAATGTAAAGCACCACAAAAGTAGAGCGTTTGTTTGTTTTGTTTACAAATACCAAGTACCTAGTACATACAGAATATCTGACATCAAGTAGGTACCCAATAAATATGTATCAAATGAAAAAAGGCCTAGCTGACCTTATATCTCAAGTTCAAGTATCTTCTACAGTACTTACAGAATCTATTCAATCTATTCAGATAGTTGTTTTTTTTGGGGGGGGGGTTACCTACAGAAGTGCTTTCTTAAATAAGGAATTTTTAAGAGTGAAAGTATGTTATGTAAAAAAACATTCTCATGTTTCTACTATCAAAAACAAGGTATTTAACAAATTCAGTTTCCAGGATATAATCCAGGATCCTTACCAGCAGTCCTAGGCCCATCATAAGCACCTGCTTCTTCACCATCTCTAAATATCTTCAGGGTTGGATAGCCACTGACTCCATACTTATTACAGGTCTCTGTGTTGGCAGTGCAATCAACCTAAAGATTAAAAAACATACTTGTATTCCCAAAATATTAGGACTGTCAAGTCATTAGAATATTAAGCAATTCTTGGCATATATACCACAGAACATTGGATCTTAAAGGCACACTAGTGCTGGTCAAGAAGCAAGTATTGATAAGTATAGTTTAGATTCCTAAGATTCCTACAAAATACTTAAAGTACTATTTAAATTTTGCCCTTGGAGTCTCTGTTGTCTAAAGCAGTGGCCTCTACCTTTTTTTCTGCCTCAAAACAGGTGAGAAACAAAAAAAATCACTTTCATAGTCACACAAAGCAGAAATTAAATTGTGATTAAACTTTCCCCCCCATGGCAAGCTGCTTGGTTTCAGGATTAAAAGCAGTTTTCAGAAACAGCCTTATAGATGAATGTGTATTTGAGACTGGCAGAAATATGAGCTTTTAGAGTAGAACAACTGTGAGTTTACTACAGAAGAATGGCAAGTTCATGAAGCATTACTTTAACTGTAAAAAACAAATACCAAGTTTACAGTTGACTAATTGGTTACATATCATCAATAGCCCCATGCCATTTTCCTACTCACTATGAATACCATATGGCAGTTTAGGGAACTCATTTACTCAATAATTTTCCTTTAACCTTTATAGTTGTACTTATACTGTCCATATTTGCTCCTAATTCCTATTTATCATATAGTTTCTTTCTTTCTTTTCAGTACTAGGGACTGAGTCTGGGGTGGTTCACATTTCTAGCCCTTTTTATTTTGAAATAGGATCTATCTAAGTTGCCCAGGATGGCCTCAAACTTGTGATTCTCTTACCTTAGTCTTCCGAGTAACTGGGATTACAAGTGTGTGCCACTATACCTAGCTGCCCTATAGTTTATTTCTTATGCCAATAATTTCCTTAGTCTCATTTTTATTTTTTTGAAACTATACAATAGTCAGGCATTTGTCCAGAAACTAATATTCACCCTTCTTAGCACCATAAGAGTACAGAAAATGAATGCTAATTGTATACACTATTATTTAAAATACTTTATATCCTTTAAGGAAAAATCCGCCTTTACTCACCTTTGCTAGTGGAACTATTCCTTTTAATCTGGTAGCTGCAGCTTCATACTCAGGAGCAAGCCTTTTGCAATGTCCACACCTACATAAATGTAAAAAAGCCATTTTCAATTTAATGCTACAATTTTTTTTTAATGTCTCTCTAGGAAGAATCTCAAACTATAACACAATTTTTGAACTATCAGATACTTCCAAAAGCAAAAATATCACACCCAAACGTTATCATTATTGCTAAAGTAAACCAGAGCTCTCAGAAGATAAAGGTCTTATGTAAAGCCCAGGTAGACTCTTTAGCACTGGCTCAGTGCAAGGGCAGCATCTATTTTCTGAAGTGAAAGTATATTGAGCCAGGCACCGTGGTACATACCTACAACCCTACCAGGGAAGCAAGAGAATCACAACTTCAAGGGCAGCTTGGGCAACTTAGCAAAACTCTGTTTTAACAGGGCTAGCTAGGGATGTAGCTCAGTGGTAGCGTGTCCCTGGGTTAAATCCCCAAGGTGGTCAAAAAAAGAGTTCTGGAAACTACAGTCAGAAGTGTATCTCACTTTCCTTTATCCCAATAGCTGCTGTCATGAAGGTCGAGCTGCGCAGTTTTAGCGGGTACAAGATATACACTAGACACGGGAGGTGCTACACCAGGACTAATGGAAAGGTTTTCCAATTTCTTAATGCAAAACATTTCCTAACCAAGAGGAATCCTCGGCAGATAAACTAGACTGTCCTCTACAGAAGAAAGCACAAGAAGGGCCAGTTGGAAGAAATCCAAAAGAAGAGAACCAAACGGGCAGTCAAATTTCAGAGGGCCATCACTGGTGCATCCCTTGCAGATATCATGGCCAAGAGGAATCAGAAACCAGAAGTTAGAAAGGCTCAACGAGAGCAAGCTGCCAAGGAAGCAAAAAAGGCTAAGCAGGCATCTAAAAAGATGGCAATGACTGTTGCTAAGGCTCCCACAAAGGCAGCACCTAAGCAAAAGATTGTGAAACCTGTGAAGGTTTTTGCTCCCCGAGTTGGTAGAAAACACTAAATTGGCAGATGAGATTTTAAAATAAAGATGTGTCTAATAACTTATATGGTGTTGAATTTTTGCTCCCAAAAAGGCATGTTGGGTCTACATGGTAATAGGTGTTCGGTAAAGTTGAGAATTTAAGACAATTTCAAATTCATTTCTTGGGGCTGGGGGTATAGATCAAAATTGTAGAGTGTTTGGTTAGCATATACATGCTCTGGGTTTGATTTCCTGCGCCAAAATAAAATGAAAGTTCATTTCAGGAATAATGCCTTCTGATGTAACCCTTTTAATTGGAGAAATGTTAAAATAAGGCAATAAAGATGTGTGGTTGAATGCTTAAAAAAAAAAAAAAAAAAGAAGTATACCTTACACTAAAGACAGAAAGGTTTCAAGCCTATTTGACCAACTAATGAGGTTAAAATGAAACCAATAATTCCATTTTCCCTTAGGAACCAGCATTTTGGTTCTTAATAAAGTGATTGAATCTTTAAGAATTAACATGCCGGGCTGGGGTCGTGGCTCAGTAGCAGAGCGCTTGCCTAGCATGTGTGAGGCACTGAGTTTGATCCTCAGCACCACATAAAAATAAATAAAATAAAGGTCCATTGACAACTTAAAAAAAAAAAAAAAAGAAAAAGAAAAGAAAAAGAAAAAAGAACCAACATGCCCGTAATCCCAGCTACTCAGGAGGCTGAGGCAAGAGGATTACAAGTTAGAGGCCAGCTGGGAAACTTAGGAAGACCCTGTCTCAAAATAAAATAAAAAGGGGTAGAATGCTTTCCTAGCCTGCACAAAGGTCCTTGATTTAAATGGAGTAATAGAGGGGTGAGGATGGGGCATGCAGCAACAAATGATTTTTCTCCATTTTCAATGACTCTTTTTGACCAGAAATATAGTTTGAGGGGTAATGGAAAACAGGGCCCAAAGGGCACTGGTATAATATTAATAGGTACTCTATTGGCTTACCAGAGGCCTACTTCTTGTCAACTGACTTTCAACACAGCATTAGAATGATATATTTAAGATGGCAAGCCTGATTTTTAGTTACACGATTCACCTGTCCATGAGAACCTATAAAAGCATGTAAACCAGACTATTTTTCCAAGAGGGCCACCAGAAGCACCTGGTCCAGAAAGTCCTAACAAGTCCCACAGGTGCACTGTACATGCAATGGTATAACATATTCTTATGAGTGCACAACAAGCACCAGCTGTACATCATCTTTTCAAAAGCCCATGGGTTGCATAGGGATCATTTTGAGAACATTAAGAAGTTCTGTAACCTCCCCAAGACAGCAAAAATAAAAAAAAGAAGGAAAAATTAGGGAAAAGACATGAGCTGATATATTATACTCCTAAAACTGTTTATGACAAAGGACTGTAAGAGCTTATATTCTCTAAGATCTTCAGAAATCCTATTCAAAATCTATTATGGGAGAGTTTAAGCAAAGGAACAGTGATGAAAAGGAAGATTGTTAATACTTCATGCTCTAGGATCACATACATATTTACTAAAAGTATAAAAGGACTAAATGATAAACACCAAATTCAGAATAGGGGAGGCATTAGACGGGGAAAAAGTACACAGGGGGTCTCAACTGTACTGACTTTGTTTTTAGACTGAGTGGTCTTCTCAACTGAGTTTCAGTACAGCATTGTATAAAGAATAGTATATTAAGAAAAAAAATGATATTTATTTCTCTCTCTCTCTTTTTTTGGTAGTGCTGGAGATTGAACCCAGGGCCTTGTGAATAGGTAAGCACTCTATCAACTGAGCTATTTCCCCAGTCCCAAGCTATTTCTTATATAGTATTTTACAGATGCATTTTTTAAAAATTGAGATGTGTCTTACATTCATATAATACTTTCAATGGCAGCATTTCTTTCTCAGTGAGGCATAATGGTTCCTCTCTCAATCAGTCCTGATGTATTTGAAGTATGTCATTTACTATATCCTTTGTATTCCTCTAATCTTCAAATAAACTAAAAATTAGTGTACTTGGGTTATAACCCAAGCACACAAATTCCAATTAATTCAATGTAATAAATAACCAGGTTTGGTGGAACATAATAAGCATTAAAAGGTTTTAGGAATGCATTTCAGTAGCACATGCACTTAAAAAGCAGCATCTTAAAGAGTGTGGGGCCAGACACAGTGGTGCACTCTGATAATCCCAGTGGCTCAGAAGGCTAAGGCAGGACTGTAAAATTGTGGCCAGCCTAGGCAACATCCCTATCTCAAAATTTAAAAATTAAAAGGGCTAGGGATATACCTCAGTGGAAAAGTGCCCCTGGGTTCAATCCCCAGTAATAAGAAAATAGAGGAGGAGATCATGTCTTCAGAGAACTATGAAGACTCTTTTTGAGAGCTAATAAATGTGAACGTATGTACACGTATAATGACTATATAAGCAACATATAGGACTGACAAGAAGGGAAAAATTAGAGGGAAGAATAGAGCCACCTAGCTGGGCGTGGTGGCATAAACATAATCCCAAGGACTTGGGAGGCTGAGGCAGTAGGATCTCATGTTCAAGGCCAGGCTCAGCAACTCAGTGAGACCCTGTCTCAAAATAAAAAAAATAAAAAGGGATTGGGGATGTGGCTTAGTGGTTAAGCACTCGTGGGTTCAATCCCTAGTCCCAAAAATAAAAGAATAGAGCCACCTAGAAGATAATATATTTCACACAGTAAATAATGAAATGAGAATAAAGAGATAGAGGAGAGGTTTCTATTGACTTTCTATTGTAGTAATTGTCAAGGTTAAATCAATAGAGTTAGTAATTTCACCTCAACTTCTTCAAACATATGAAGAGGGAAAAAAAAATCATACAAAATAGCTATTAGGTTAGACCAGTTGGTGTCAACCCTACACGCATATCAAAAAATATTCATGGAACATTAAAATAAAAAATTATGCATGACTGACAATGAGAAATCCCATGGATGTAGGGAAAAAAACCAGGTGTATGTGGGAGTTGCAAGGTCGGGACAAAAAGCCACTGCTCTAAGCATCAGCAATATCCTTAAGTTCAACAAATGCACAAAGGGTGTTCCCATGAGGTTGACCGAGATTGCCTTCTTCAATTTGACAGGAATGTAAATCAGGTAGAATTTATGGAAAATTAGAGTTACACAGACCTGTCAAGATTTACCACTATCTTTTCCATTCATCTCTAGGCAATATTAAAACAAAGAATCCACCTACCCTCAGGGATGGCACCTAGCAATGATAATGAATTCCAACATATATTCATTCACCTGACAATCATTATTTCATGCCTGTCATGTGCCAGATGCTATTATTTTAACATTTGATAGATAAATCCATTTAGTTCTTTCCCTATAGGAACACCAGTCTGGTTGAAGGATCAACTGGTTAGTTGTCCAGGGAAGGAAAGAGTAACTTATAAGCTAAATATCAATTTTGAAAAGTTTAACTGGGGGTTGGATCAAGTAAGAAATAAGCATATATAAAAACAAATATTAAGGTCAGAATGATGGTGCACACCTGTAATCCCAGATACTTGAGAGGCTGAGGCAGGAGGATCACAAGTTCAAGGCCAGGTCAGGCAATTTAGGAGATCTTGCCTAAAATAAAAAAGGGCTGGGGCTATGTAGTTCAGTGGTAGAGCACTTGCTTAGTGTGCATGAGGCCCCAGGTTCAATTCCCAGCCACATGCACAAATGTATTTCACTTTATTTTATCTATATAATTCTATTCCCAGGGCTGGGGATCAAAACTCATGCATGCTAGGCAGGCAAGTGCTTCACCACGGAATTATATCCTCAGCCCCACATATCCTTTTCTGTACTCTAGAAACATTGTATATTAAATATCATTTTTTATTACTAGTGTTAGAAAATAGTAGAGCTAGTTGAAGATGTGGTTTAGTGATAGAGCACTAGTCCAGCACCAGCAAGGCCTTAGGTTCCATCCCTAGCACTGCAGGGAGATTAAAAAGTCTGGAGGAGCTGAGTGGGGTACAGTGGCATCCACCTGTAATCCTAAGGGCTCGGGAGACTGGGAGGCCAAGGCAGGAGAATTAGCAGTTCAAAGCCAGCCTCAGCAAACAGTGAAGTGCTAAGCAACCCAGTGAGACCCTGCCTCTAAATAAAATACAAAATAGAGCTGGGGATGTGGCTCATTAATTGAGTGGTCTGGAGTTCAATCTCCAGTATACCCCCTCCCAAAGTTTAGAGGGTAGCACAAAAATCTACAACATAAGTAGATGTTCAGGATTTAAAATTAATACTGCTCAATATATTTTTAAAAATTATTACATTCAATAAGGCTATTATTTATCCTTCCCCTGGAAAAATTCAGATAATCCTATCCTTATAAATGTATACATGACTAACTTCATAATGGAAACCTTAGTCTACAAAGAAAACTTCAACAAAATCTTTCACTTTCACTTGTAAAATGAAAATGGAAGAAAACCTAAAGATAAAAAGAACTTGCTCACAATAGGCTTATTTTACTTTTTAATTTTTTTAGTTGTTGATAGACCTTTATTTTAATCATTTTCATTTATATGCGATGCTGAGAATCGAACCCAGTGCCTCACACATGAGACACAAGTACTCTACACTGAACCACAACCCCATCCCTTATTTAATCTTAATAAACATTTCCAGCTGATATATTAATAAATAAAATAGGAGGAAATGAAGACATTATCAACAGAAGACTTCCTTGACTCCAAATCACTCATTCAGAAAGCTGATCCTTCTTGCTGATATTGTGGAGGATGATCTTATCTTTTAAACCAATTAAAAGCAGACACCACAGCAGATATCCATTCCAGTTCTTGGGACAGTTTAGTGCATTATGGGATATGTAGTTTTAAGGGAAGCACGTGCAACACTTTAAAATAGAAAAGAATGCCTTTAATTGGAAAATTTTAAAATTTTGCTTTAAACTAATAGCCTGATGGCCCACAATTCTCCAACAATTCCTGAACTGTTATACCACCCCTAGAGTTAAAAAAACTACCCATGACATCCCCTCAAACTTAATAGCATGATTATATAATTAAGAAGAGACATTTTTAAAGGAGAACATGAGTTCTAGAGACAATATCTATAATATGTGATCAGTACTGTCAGCCACAAGAATGCCCTGGACACAAAATTTGTCACAGGCTGAAAATATAATTGGACACCTCTAACACACCCTTCTGAATCAGGTGGTCTTTACTTTTGAGTGTAACCCTGAAAAAAGTCAGCCAAGCTGGAGGAGTGAAGACCCAAATCAGAAGCAAGTAAATGTTACATAGTAACTTTGTATTTCTGATGCTTTTGAATAGTCTTTAACTAAGGGTCATTGTGCCAGGAGGGGAAAAATTAAGTACTGTAATTGGCATGGATCCACTGGGCTTTAAAACAATTCTGGTTTGCTCTGGTAAGGATATGAAAGTTACCACCACCACCACCACTCAGGATGACAGGGCCTGAAATTCTATTTGCTCTCCCTTACCCTCAAGTAAGATTTTTTATTTTAGATCTACTCTAAGGAATCCACACTCTTATTGGGGTTAAGTCACCCTGAAACCGGAGTATTTCTCTAACACTGGCTACTATTTCAGAAATCCTAATTAAAACCGATAATTTGGTCAGATTCTGATGGAAATTATTCTTGTTCATCCAGCCTTTCTTTTTGACAGAGACCTCTGCCAGTGCTGAAAAATAAATGATGAGTTTAATGTAAAAACTGTATGAAATGGATAAAATAATTGCCTGCTTCAAGAAAGCACTTCTGACCATTCTGCAACCCCACTGACTGATTGACCTTGGCTAGAAACCAACAGTCGTGGGGCGGGGGGCTAGAAGAAAGGAAATAGCCTGGGGCCCAGGACCTCTGCACTTACTGAACCCGTCCTTTCTCTACCAGGCTTTGGGATGCCTCGTCTGCAGAGTGGAGAGCTTTTACACTGACTCACCTAAAGACTGAAGATACGAGTGGAGGGGGAGGGGATGGTTAAACCCTCTGCAAATAGGAAGTACCGCAAGAGCGCGGAGGTATGGATGTGGCCCTGCGCGAGAGGCACCTCCGGATTTTCCTTCCGGGGTCCCGTTCCCAGGCGATCCACGGCCACTTCTCCGCTTTCGACAAAGCACCTTCCAGCTTCCCGGGGATAGGAAACTGGCCGGTTGCAAACTGGCCCGCTGGAATCATGGAGGACGCCGACGCTGCGTAGGCCCTACCATTCCGCGCCCTGCCCCCGGCCCAGCCGGCCATCCCTCCCACCCCAGCAAAGTGGCCTCACCAGGGCGCGAAGAACTCGACGAGCATGAGGCCCGCAGAGCCCGTGTCGGAGATGCGACTCTCGAAGTTGGCGTCCGTGAGTTCCAGCACGTCGGAGGCAGCAGCAAGGCGGGCCGCGGCTAGGAGAAGCGCCACACCCGGGAACGGCGCTAGGCGGCGGAGGCGCATGGCGGCGAAGTGAGGCGAGGGCGGCCGGGAGGGTCGGGGCTCGGCGGGGACTGCGGAGATCGAGCCGACTACCACGCACCGGCTGCCTGTGCTCGCGCGTCTAGCCCAAGCGGACCTGCAGCCGGAGGTCCCAACCCCCTAGCCCGGCTCGGGCCGCAGTGTGGCAGTCGCTGATTGGCTTCCTGGTGTCTGCGTCGGGCGGGCGGGACCAGCTGGTAACTGCCGAGTGGCTGGAGCGCGGGGCGGGGCCGAGGCTGCAAGCACCGCGGCAGGGGCGGGGCCCGGGGCGGGCAGGATCTTGGGGGTCTGCAGGAAAGGCGGCGCAGCGAGTCTGGGGCTCGGCCCGGAGAGGGTCCTTCGTGGGGGAACCAAGTTCTGAGGGCTCGGGAGCCGGAGGCCGGGGAGTGAATTCCGGGTTGAGTGGGCGGAAGGGAGCCTGGGTTGAGGTGAGGCCCAGCAGCGGGAATTGAGAGAAAGAGCTGGCCCCTAAGGGACCGTTGGAGTGGACACACGCGGCAGGACACATTTTCAAAAGTCAGATTTTTGCATTGTCCAATTCCTCATCCTTTATTTATTTATTTATTTATTTATTTGGGGGGGGGGGAGCAACCACCTACGCCCTCACTCCGCTCCACCTCATTGCCTGATTCCCTCAGGTCCAGATGGGTCCTGGATACTTTGTCCATCCTGAGGGCCCCTGCCCTGGTGGCTGCTGCTTTTTTTTTTTTTTTTAACTGAATAAATTTAGACAAGTTTTTTATTAGAAATGCTGTTAGAAAACGAAGTTGTCTGGACACCTGGTTGACTACGCAGTATCTCTGACGACTTTTATTCTCTTTTGTTTAAATCAAACCATGAGTCTTAGTGAATTTGTTCTCACTGTTAGTAGTTCCTAGATTTGAGCTTGTTAAGATCTCTTAAAGGCAAAAAGGGTAAAGAAGAGGAGCAAAAACCCTCTAGTACTGGTGCAACTTCTAGAATGAAATAACCCTTGATTCTTCTGTTTTCTTAACAGACATGGCTACTGATTACCAAGCAGGGCACATGCAACTGCCCAGAGCTGATGCCATTCGTTCGCGTCTCATCGATACTTTCTCTCTCATAGAGCATTTGCAAGGCTTGAGCCAAGCTGTGCCTCGGCACACTCTCCGGGAGATACTTGGTCAGCTATTTCTTCGTTACACTTAGTTTAAGACTCCTGTCTTCATTCTCCAGAGTAGGAAGCAGAGAAATTTAAGGGTAGAAAAGGGAAGTTTGTTTCGTTGCTGATTTGGAGGCTACACTTGATAAATTATCAAGGGTTGTATAAATAAAACTTTGAATCCAGGAAATAGAGCCCATGTCACTCCCTTTTAGGCTATTAGCTTTGACTAACTTTGAAAAGTTTCTCACCAAAGACACTTTGAGTTGAAACTGCTGCTTTCATTCTTGGGCATGGTCAGTGTTGGTCTTAAGCCATATGTTAATTCTCACCCCAAACTAACAAGATTTTTATTTGCTGTGAGAAGGAGCAACTGCAAGGCAAGTCCTTGTACTATAAAACCCATTTTCCGATCAATCTCCCTACGTCCAACCCTCCTTTTCATAACCCCAAAGAATTTCCTTTATGTTTGTCCACTCCCCTTTTTTGGATAGACTCTTGCTGGTTGGTCTTTAACTCCTGGACTCAAGATTCTCACCCTTCAACTTCAAGTAACTGGGACTAGAGGCATGTGCTATCCCTTTTAAAATTTTTGTTATAGATCCTTCCCTTCAGAAGAAACTTTTGCTGGGAGATCAGCATCAGCTAGTGCAAATATCCATAAAGCCTCGACATGTAGGACGAATTTCACATGCCCAGCGAATGATGAGCAGGTTGCGTGTGCGCTGCAGTCAGAGGCCACCTCTTTCCTTGTGGGCTGGATGGGTTCTTGAGAGTATCCTTTATGTCTCTGTTTTTTATGCATAATAATTTGCCATCTGTGTATGATTTCTTTTTCCCGACCCCAAATACCATTTTCATTGTATCTAACGGTATCTATATATATATATTTATATATCCCTACCCAGGTCCTCATGCTGTATCTTATGTTCTTGCTGTTATTATTTCAGTTCCGTAAATCTGAAAGAACTCCATTTTATGTTTCCTTAAGAGAAAATAGGTTCTGTCTTCACAAATTTCATCATCTTCCTCATCTTCCTGAATACAATCGTACTAATGGTTGAAATAGGTGAGAACTGATACTGAAAGAGGAAGTGGGTGGGAGGTATTTTCTTTTAAATTGATCATTTTACCTTTTAAAACATTGTTTGAATTGTGATAGGGACAATTCTATTAAGCCCTCTGGAATAGATTTTGTAGAGCTGCTAAGATCTAGAAACATTTGGAGGGTTCTCAGGGTACTAGGTTCTCAGGGTACTAGTAGTAGACACAGGGTAGTCTAGACACTTAAAGGTAGGGTGTAATATGTAGCAATGTGACAAATCCACAATGAGCTGGAGGTGGGAACAAAACACCTGGCAATTGGCTTACTTTTAAAAATAATTTTCATATTTTGTTTCTAAATGATGAGAGAGAGCTAGGGCGTGGTGGTGCACACCTGTAATCCCAGCGTCCCAGGAGAATGAGTTAGGAAGATTGCAAGTTCAAAGCCAGCCTCAGCAATGGCTAGGCACTAAGCAACTCAGTGAGACCCTGTCTAAATAAAATACAAAATAGGCCTGGGGATGTGGCTCAGTGGTTGAGTGCCCTTGAGTTCAATCTCCAGTACCAAATAAATAAATAAATAAATAAATAAACAGACAAATAAATAAATAATGAGAGAGAAAAAAGAAAAGATTTGGCTCATTTACAATTCTTACTCTGAAAATAATACGTTGCCACCATGGATAATCCTTATTTCCAATTAGAAAATAAATGTAGCATCATTACAGTTTCGTTGACATTGATGTTTAAAGTTTTAGAGACAGCTTGATGTGCTGTATAAAATTTTTCATTGTGTGAGTGCACTTTATGGAATCTAATGAACATCATGATGACATAAACTTGCAGAATTATTTTCTTCTTTTTTTTTCTTTCATGGTATCCAGGGACACTTAACCACTGACCCACATCCCCAGCCCTTTTTTAATGTTTTATTTAGAGACAGGGTCTTACTAAGTTGCTGAGGCCAGCTTTGAACTCACGATCCTCCTGCCTCAGCCTCCTGAGCCACTGAGATTATAGGCTGTGAGTCACTCTCAGTTTATTTGCTGTTTTGAGAGAGGGTCTCAATAAATTGCCTAGGGCTTCCTTAAGTTGCTGAGGCTGGCTTTGAACTTGCAATCATCCTGCCTCAGCCTTCCCTGGTGCCGGGATGACAGGTGTGTATCACTGCACCTGGCTCTTATGCTCTTCTTATCTTTATTTTGTTTATTTGTTTTTATGTGGTGCTGAGGATCGAATCTAGTGCCTCACATTGCAAGGAAAGCACTCTGCCACTGAACCACAACTCCAGCCCTCTTATGCTCTTCTTAAAGTTGTACTTTTCGGCATCAGTGTTCCTTACTTAATTGTGGATATCATTAGCTAAAATGTTCCTAAAAACAATGAAAATTTTAAACTATATAAGTGTCAAAATCTATGCAGTTTGTGTTGTTCAGGGTGATTAAGTATGTTCTGATCTTCTTTAACTGCCAGGTATATCAATCAGAACATTTGATGTTCCTTGGATGGTTCTGTTTTAGAGGGGAATGTATTTAGTTACTAAAGAATAAATATGGGAATTAAAGTAGAGCCCATAACACCTTTAAAATCACTAAACTCTGGAACACCTTCAAGAATTCCCAAGGTACTGTCATGTAACAAAAAAGAATTTTCAGGGGTTTGCAAACTTGTTTGAAAATGCTTTCTAGTTGAAAAAAATCCTGAGATGCAGAAAGATAAAACTTTCAAGGTCATTCATCTAGAAGCTGGTGGAGATTACTTTCAAACCCAGGTATCTGGCCCTGAAATTTTTTCCTTGAATTCAGCCTGAAATTCTGAATACCGGTTGTTATATCAAACATATGTCCCTATACCCATAACTAGAAAAAGAAAGCTAATCAATTACAAAAATGAGTGCCTTCTGTGAAGGGATGCTTGAAAGTATACGGTAGTTTGGAGTGAAAAGAATCTGGGAGGCTGAGACAGGATTGCAAGTTCAAAGCCAGCCTTAGCAAAAAGCGAGGGACTAAGCAACTCAGTGAGACCCTGTCACTAAATAAAATAACAAAATAGGGCTGGGGATGTGGCTCAGTGGCAGAGTTCCCCTGAATTCAATTCCTGGTACCAAAAAAAAAAAAAAAAGGAAAGAATCTTAGTATCTGTAAAATAATTAAAATATTACAGGATAATCCCCATATGCTAGCTGTAAGAAAAGTATTGTTAATTTGAAAAACTAAGTAACAGAAGAGTTAGGGAAAGTAATAGAAACCAGATAATTAAGGCACTAAGGAATTTAAGATTAATTAGGGATATATATATATGTATTATTATGTATTATTATATATTATATATATATGTATTATATGTATTATTATATATGTATTATTATGGAAGGCAATTCTGCCCTTCTGCAAAAGTCCTTTAAGTCCTATTGTTCTAACTTAATGACATTTCTTATGTTCTAAAGATTTTACTAGTTTTTGTTTTGTTTTGTTGGATGGGGGGATTGAACCTAGGGACTCTCTACCACTGAGCTACATTCTGAGACAGGGTCTTGCTAAGTTGCCAAGGCTGGCCTTGAACTTACAGTCCTCCTGCCTCAGCCTCCATATAGCTGAGATTAGAGGCATGTGCCACTGTGCTTGGCAGGATTTTACCAGTCTTATTTTCAAATCATGTAACTTGGCCAAATCAATACTAGTGTTTTATTATAGCCCTTTGTATACAACTAAATGAGAGAAAGAAGAAACACTGGGGAATGATATTGTTATATTGTGTGCAAGTATGAAAATGTAACAACAAATCCTACTATTAAGTACAACTATAATGTATCAATAAAAAAAATGAGGAAGAAAAAAAAAAAAACCCAAAGGCTTATTTCTACAGTGGAATTGTAAGCATTATTTGAACTCATCATTTGCAACTCTTACTGTTGTCGTTTGTGGAACATATATACAAATTATGGTGTGCTCCTCTCTTTGGCAATGTTGAACTTCTCTTGCAACCAATGTGAATTTACCTGATATTCTATGTGCTAGATTAGGAAGTGGCAATAGACAACTCTCAATATTGAAACTCTACCATAGAATCATATACATATGCCTGACTTGGTTGATAAAGCTACTGCCTTCTGTCACCCCAAGAGAAGAATATTCAAATGTAGATCTTCACTATTAACTCACAGCAGTGACTAAAATTCCTGGCTGGACTGTGCTGGGCTCCTCAGCTCTTTTTCCAATAAGATTCCTTTGCATTATTAAGGCAGGCTGTTTTTTTGTTTGTTTGTTTGTTTGTTGTTGTTGTTGTTGTTTTTGTCACCAAGGATTGAATTTAGGGGTACTTAACCACTGAGCCACATCCCCAACCCTTTTTAAAATATTTTATTTAGAGACAGGGTCTCACTGAGTACCTTAAGGCCTAAGTAAAGTCCTAAGGCTGGCTTTGAATTTGCAATCCTCCTGCCTCAGCTTCCTAAGTCACTGGGATTATAGGTATGTGTTGCTGTGCCCAGCAGGCTGAAAATTTTTTCAAGTTACATTTTCATTTCAGATAGTATATACATTTTCATTGATTGATGTGGAGTTGGAGGCAGTCATTTTTGCACACTCTGTTTTGCTTAGGCAATTCCTAGAATTTCTTCCTCTAAACTTCCTTGGGTTGCTTCTTTTTTTTTTTTTTTTTTATTGAGGATTAAACCTAGGGTGCTCTATCACTGAGATATATCCCCAGTCCTTTTTATTATTATTATTATTTTAGTTGTAACTAGACACAGTATAGTTATTTTCTTTATTTTTATGTGGTGCTGAGGATCGAACCCAGGCCCTCTCACCTGCTAGGTGAGTGCTCTATCTCTGAGCCACAGCTTCAACCCCTGTCCCCGGTCCTTTTGGGGCTTGGGATGTGGCTCAAGTGGTAGCGTGCTCACCTGGCATGTGTGAGGCACTGGGTTCGATCCTCAGCACCACATAAAAATAAAGATATTGTGTTCACCTAAAAAACTAAAAAATAAACATTTAAAAAAAATTTTTTTTTGAGGGGCTGGGTATGTAGTTCAAGTGGTAGCGTGCTCACCTAGCATGCGTGAGGCACTGGGTTCGATTCTCAGCACCGCATAAAAATAAAATAAAGATATTTTAGAAAATATTTTTTTTGAGACAGGGCCTCACTAAATTGCTGAGGCTGGGGGCTGGGGCTGTGGCTCAGTGGTAGTGCACTTGCACTGGGTTCAATTCTCAGCACCACATATAAATATATAAAATAAAGGTCTATCAACAACTAAAATAAATAAATAGATAGACAGATAGATAGATAGCTGAGGCTGGCCTTGAACTTGTGATCCCCTTGCTTAGCTTCCTGAGTAGCTAGGATTACAGAAGTATACCACTACACCAGGCTGGCGCCTGTTCATTTAGCTTCTTAAAAAAACATCAGCTCTTTTCCCAGAGAATAAAATAACAATAGCTTCTTTAATTTGTACTTCCATACTCAAATCATCAGATTCCTCTTTCCAAGACTTCTACTTTATACTGTTTCATTGCTCTCTTTGGTTTCCTGTTTTGTGAAGGCAAAAACTAAACAAAAATTATAGTAATCAATTTCCCAGTCACAAATGTGGTTTTCAGCTACTTTTAATACTATAATCTCATGTTTCTGAGATCCATAACTTATTGTTATTGATAAAATATTGTTCTTTTATTGAATCTAAGCTGCCATCAATAGTGAGATGCACTAAGAAATAAAAATTCTGGGACACATCATTGATTTTTAAGATGCATCCTAATTTCAGAGATGTTAAAAGTGGAACACTGCCTCAGAATTGGAGGAACATTTAAAAATTTTTTTTTTAGTTGTTGATGGACATAATACCTTTATTTATTGATTTTATGTGGTGCTGAGACTTGAACCCAGTACCTCACACATGCTAGGCAAGCACTCTGCCATTGAGCTACAGCCCCAGCTCTGGAGGAACATTTTTTAAAAAATTATTTTAGTTGTAGATGGACACAATACTTTTATTTTATTTATTTATTTTTATGTGGTGCTAAGGATTGAACCCAGTACCTCACATGTTAGGCAAGCACTCTAACAGTGAGTTATATCCCCAGCCCCTGGAGGAACATTTTATGTAAAAGAAAAATTTCAAGACGCACATATCCTAAAGAAGCATTAGGATAAGTATAGTATGACTCCCATAGGTTTTTTTTTTTTTTTTAAGAGAGAGGAGAGAGAGAGAGAGAGAATTTTAATATTTATTTTTTAGTTATCGGCGGATACAACATCTTTGTTTTGTATGTGGTGCTGAGGATTGAACCCGGGCCGCACGCATGCCAGGCGAGCACGCTACCGCTTGAGCCACATCCCCAGCCCTCCCATAGGTTTTTAACCAACCCATTCCAGAGAGTTGACTGTATGGTTCCTTTCTTTTTATCTTGATCCAATCCAAGATCAGGTAACTGTAAAGCAATAACACCATAATATTGATGCTTATTTAGCTTATTTTGACCTTACTTTTTTCTAGTGCATAGCATACATTCATTAGATGTATAAAAAGTGATGGAGAAGGTTAAAAGATTAAAAGTTAAAGGGACAGCATTTAGCAAATAATGAGGTTCTAGAGAGGAAGCATAGGGTTAAATTTGCTTTGCAGAAAAAAAAATAATTTTTTGGTAGAGAAGAAGGAAAAGAAAGCTCAAAAATAAAGGGCCAAGTAATTTTGAGGTAGGCAAGAAGACATAAGGATAGATAGAAAGGATACATGAGAAGAGTGGCCCTGGATTAAAAATCTAGATTTAGAAGTCCCTTTCATATCTTAATCATAAACAGCACTGTTCAATCAGTTATTAGACCTTATCCACAGGTACACCTATGTAGTATCATGTTCCAAAGCAGAATGTATCAAAGACAAGAAAAGTAAATAATCCCGGTATTGCTGTTATTCCACTATTCAGCAAATGAACCCCATTCTGGTAATGGTCAGCATGTCCAGTTAACCAACACAGGGGAGAACTGAAAACAATCTCTTAGATCATGTCTCTGTACTATTCATCTTACAATCATATATAAATGTGCCTACCTGAGATGTAGCTAGGGCATTCCTCTCCTGTGCCCATACACTACCCTCTCAGAGTGTGTATTTCTTTCAGTAACCTCAGTCTGTTCCTTACTTAGACCCTTTTTAAAATTCCTTTATGTGATGATATTAAGAATCCAAGGATTCTCACTGCCTGAGTTGAGGTCCACCTCCCTTTTGGGGGAACTCCTTGATACTCCTGCCTGGTGATGATTTCATTTTATAACACAATAAACATGAATATAACTATGAATCTGATTTGTTGTGTGTACATCCTTTATGAAATATTTTATATATCCTGAACCTATGTTTTCATTCTATTAAGACCCAATGCTTTCTTGTGAACTCTGGGACTTATTTAACAGTACAGGGGGTGTGGGTAGAAGTGGTAAAGGGGAGGAATCCCTTAATGGTTGTGTGATCCCAGAATGGGTGGGAAGTGATTTGCAGTTGTTAGATATTAACAGGAAATGAATTGTGGCTGTTTTTTATGGTCATTGCTGTACGTCCCTGAATTTTATAGGTTGAAGCAACAGTGATAAGACAGGAAACTCAAAGAAAAATGGAATAGTAGTGGACAAAACTGTGGTTTATAAGTGATTATTTTCCATTATTCAACTTCCTTAATTTTTATACCTCCTTTGTTTTATCCTCACAGAATTGCTAGAATCCACAAATGCCAAACTGTGGTCATTGAAGCTGATTTTGGAGGTGGCAGCGTGGTTTATCTTGTTTGTTTTCATCTTAGAGATCCTTCTAATGTGGCTATCAAGCTTTTTTCTTTTCTGGAAGAATGCCTGGAATGTATTTGACTTTATTGTTACCATATTGGTAAGGATAGATATCTTGAGGATTAGTTAGTGGGCTGAGGAATGTGTCTAGGTAAATCAAAATAACGAGAATACAGAAAGAAACACACAAAAATTAACCTAATTTCCTTCTTTGATATTTTTTTCTAAACTAAAAGTCAGTAATTGCAAGAATTGTTGGTATTAGGAGCAAGGTAGAATCTAACCACAACATCAATCCCAGAAATAACACCTGCCAGTTACTAAGTACTTATCAAGTGCCTATACTAATGTTTTACATGTATTATCTCATTTGTGCTTCACAACAGTTCAAGAAGATAAACACTAATTTTATCCCTTTTTTTTTTATATCTAAATGAGTTGAAATGCAGAGTTAAGTGACTTAGTATAGGAGGGCTGAATCAATCTCCTGAGAATGCTATTCAAAGGATAGTACATAGGAAACTATTAGGAGGATAGGATGAAGAGTGCATCTGTGCCTGGGTGGTTTGGGGTATATTTTACTCATATTCTTGTTTCCTACAGTCTTTGCTTCCTGAAATTGTGGTGTTGGGAGGGGTATCAGGTCAATCTGTGTGGCTCCAGCTGCTGAGGATCTGCCGGGTGCTGAGGTCTCTCAAACTCTTCGCACGATTCCGTCAAATTCGAGTTATTATTTTGGCCCTGGTGAGGGCCCTCAAGGTGATTTGACTGTTGCAGCTAAAGCAGGGGGCAAGGTAGATGGGGGTTTAACATTTAATATGAAATAAGTCTGGATGGGTTAAATAAGGCAATAAAAGGTCCTGTGAAATGTTACTTGTTGAGAAAGGACCAGGAATAAACTGCTGTGAATTTGAGATGACTGGGTTCTGGAGTGGAAGTAAGGGTTTGGGTGGGCTGGCCAGGTGGGCTTGACTGGGCTGCTGGTGAAGATCAGCCTAGTCTGGCCCAGCTCTAACTTGAGGTCATGGCCTTCAGAGCATGACCTTCCTCTTGATGTTGCTGCTCATCTTTTTCTACATTTTTGCTGTGACTGGTGTCTACTTCTTTGAGGATTACACCCGTTCAACTCGCCAGGACCTGGTGTACAACGTGTTCTTCTCGTATGCAGGGCTGGGGAAGTCTGGGTGAGGGGAGAGAATCTGGGTTAGACACTAGGAAGCTCATCCAAAGCACAGTAATACAAAAAGTATAAGCTATTGTAAGAAACAAGAACAGTTTCCTCCTTCCTCAACCTCCCAAGCTGCTAGGATTACAGGCATACATCCACTGTGCCCAACTCCAGCTCTTTTTATTTTTAATTTTGAGACTAAGTCTAATTAAGTTGCCCAGGCTGGTCTTGAACTTGTAATCTTCCTGCCTCAGCCTCCCAAATTACTGGGATTACAGGTATACAACACTGTGCCCAGCAGTTTTATAATTTTTTTATTATTTGTATATAATCATGATAATTATTTGGGATCATCTATGTCACATGTTCATCCATTTATTTGCCTATCAGTTCATACCAGTGAGTTAGAACAATTAGAATGAAGGTTTAAGAAAATCTTATTGGTGCCAGGCCTGTGGCACTCATCTGTGACTCCAGAGACTTTGGCAGGAGGATTATAAATTTTAGGCCAGCCTCAGCAATTTAGTGAGCCTCTGTCTCAAAAATTTTTTAAATTAAAAAATGGGAGGTGGGTACTGGGCATGTAGTTCAGTGGTAAAGCATCCCTGGGTTAAATCCCCAGTATATATATTTAAAAAAAAAAAAAAAACCAACAAAAAAATCTAGTTGATAACTCATTCATCTTTTGAAAATTTATTATCAAGTACTTACTATGCTTCAGGACTAATAGAATAGTAAGGGGTATTATTTAAGATAAAGGAAAACTTGTGTGTATGTGTGCAGGAGATTGAATCCAGGCCCTTGAGCATTCTATGAAGGTCTCTACCGATGATCTAGAACCCTAACCCCAGGAAAATTTAATAAAACAATTTCAAACTGAAGAATAATTAGCTAAAAATTCTTTTAATATGTTAGAACAAACTCTGAAGAAATTTTATGTTGCTTTAAAAATAAGAATTGTACAGTTTCTGAGAGATTTAGATGTTTGCTTCTATTATTCACACACCATTTTTTTTAGGGACCTGTTGAATTCCGTAGTGACAGTGTTCATTCTCTTCACCTTGGATCATTGGTATGCACTGCTTCAGGATGTCTGGAAGGTTCCCGAAGTCAGCCATGTATTCAGCAGCATCTATGTCATCCTTTGGTTATTGCTTGGCTCCATTATCTTTAGAAATATCATAGTAGCCATGATGGGTAAGCATGAAGGAGGTGCAACTTGTTGGGAAAGGGGTTGGCAAGAAATTAGTCTGATAACTGGAATTGGTGGACTGTGGGTAGAGAGAACCCAGTGTAGCAGGAAGGCTTGGATCCTGGAATGGTCTGTTCCCACCCAAGCCCTCTTTCCAGATCTAGTCACCACCATCTCCCAACTCCTAATGGCCCTTTGGGGCAGTTACTAATTTCCAGAATATCCGGAATGAGTTGAGCGAGGAAATGACGCATCTGGAGGTTCAGCACAAAGCTGACATATTCAAGCGGCAGATTATCCAGAGGTCTGCTCCCCTATTTTCAGACCCAACTTTATTTCTCTCAAGGGCTCTCTGACCTCATTCCTGGATTTCACTCTTTAACTTTGACCCTACTTTTCCCCTTATGACAGAAGATTCGCTCCTAAAGTTAAGAATTCCCCAGTTCTAGTATGTTGCCTAATTCTTCATCCACTGTGAGGGCTTCCCAACTCTTTTTCACTCCGTTGCCACAATTTCTTCTCCCTATATGGTTTTCTTCACTTGCTGATAAGAATTCTTGTCTTTTTCCCTTATTGTACTATGCTTATGGATAGTTTTCTCTACCCTTTTTCTTGTTTATGTTTTTTTGGTTATTTGTTTTGCAGGAGACAAAACCTGTCCCCTGAAGCACTGAGGTCATTCCATAGCAAAATACATACCAGGTTAGGAGCACTTATGTGAGCTGGGATGGAAACACATGAAGGAGGAGAGTTTAGAAAATCAAAGGAGAGGGCTGGGGCTGGGGCTCAGTGGTAGAGCACTTGCCTGGCACATGTCAGGCACTGGGTTTGATCTTCAGTACCACGTAAAAATAAATAAACAAAATATTGTGTCCATTTACAACTAAAAAAGAATATTTAAAAAAAGATTGACTTTGAGAGAGAGAATCCATTTATTTAATAACTATTAGTTGTAATCAGTTCAGTGGTGACCCTCCCAAATTATATGTCCATATCCTAACTCTCTAGAATCTTGTGAATGTGACCTTATTTTTAAAAATGGGCTGGGCATGGTGGTGCAAACCTGTAATCTCAGCGACTTGGGAGGCTGAGACAGGAGGATCACAAGTTCAAGGCCAGCCCCAGAAACTTAACAAGGCTTCAAGCAAGTTAGTGAGACCCTGTCTCAAAATAAAAAATAAAATAAGTGCTGAGGATGTAGCTCAATGGTTAAGCACCCCAGGTTCAATCACCAATACCAAAAAAAAATAAGTCTTTGAAGATATGATTAATTTAAGGTTCTTGAGATGAGTTCATCCTGGATTTTCCAGGTATGCCCTAAGTTCAATGACAAGGATCCTTATAAAAGACAGAAAACACAGACCCATAGGATAGGAGAAAGAGAGGTGAAAATGGAACTAAAGATTGGAATGATGCAGCCATAAGCCAAGGGAAGCTGAGGCATGCTAGGTAGCTGCTAGAGGTAAAAGAGGCAAGGAACTTTGCCTCCCAAAGCCTCTAGAGGTAGTGTGGCACTGCCAACACTTTGATTTCAGACTTAAGAGAATATATTTCTGTTGTTTTAAACCACCAAGTTTGTGGTAATTTGTCCTGGCAGCCACAAAAAACCGATGCAAACACCTTCAATGAAACAGATACTGTTCTAGACCTTTAGTGTGTAGCAGTGAATAAGATAACAGAATAGAAAAAAAAGATACTCATTCACCCATTAACAAATAATTATTGAATACTTAGTAGGTGTTTGGGACATGCCAGAGACCAAAATAGACAATAATGCCTGCTTTCATGGCGCTCATATACTAGTAGAGGTAAAGAGATAATAAGCAATGAACATACAGACATTAAGTTAAATTATGTTAAGTGGGCTGGGATTGTGGCTCAGAGGTAGAGCGCTTGCCTACCATGTGTGAAACACTGGGTTCGATCCTCAGCACCATATAAAAATAAAGATATATGTCCACTTATAACAAAATAAATATTTTTAAAAAATTATGATAAGCATTATGGAAACATTAAAATTAGAACAGGTTAAAGGGAATTAGGAGTAGAGGCTAAAAAATGCATATGGGTTATAGTTTTAAACAGGGTAATCAAGGTATCCTCAATTGAAAAGGTAATATGTGAACAAAGACTTAAAGGAGGTGAGAAGATTTCCCTGGGGATATCTATGGGAAGAGTGTTAGTGGCAGAGGGAACAACTAGTACAGAGGTATTAAGCTAGAAACATGCCTAATGTGTTTGAAAAACAGCAAGGAGGCCATTGTTACTGGAGCAGAATAGGCAGGGGAAAGAGTAATGAGGTCAGAGAGATGATGGGATGGGAAACTGAATCTTTAGGGCTGTGGGAGGTCACTGGAGGGACTTGACTTTAACTTCAAGGGAAATGGGAAGCAGAAAAGAGGAGAGACATGGAGTGATTTACATTAAAGGATTATCAAGGTTGTTATATTGATGGTAAACTGTAAAGGAATAAGGGAAGGAGCAGAGATCAGCAGCAATGCATCTGTTCTCACAAAAGATGAAAATGACACAGACCAGGGTTGTACCAGTACCAGTAAGTTAGTGAGAAAAGGTGTATTTTAAGGGTAGGGCCAAGAGGATTTATTCATAGATTGAATGTGAGAAGAAAGAGAAGAGGTAAGAAAGGATATATTAGGGATAAATGAGATTGGAAGTGCCTAAGCTAAGTTTGGGAGTAGTTCATACTTCATAAGCTTTAAATTATCACTTTAGGGGTGGACAGGGACAGGACTAGAATAAACTAGTCATAACTCATAAATGCATTTGAAGCAATAAAATCTCTTAATTCACATACAGAAAAATCAGTAAACAAAAGGTATCTTCGGACTTTGAAACTTCTGAAGGGGATCACATAGAGACTGAATCCAGTGTTGCTGCTGAAGAACCGGCAGAGACTGAGCGCCATGCTGCTGAAGATATGGCGAAGGCTAAATCAAAAACAAAGAAATCTGTTCCCCGCAAAAAAGAGTACCCATCTGCCTCCTCTGCCTCCTCTTCTTCTTCCTATTATTCTGTGTCTCCAGGATTCATATATTCTGATAATATTGGTGAGCAGAAGAGTTTCTTCTATTTGAATTCAGATTGCTCTATGAAAAATCACAATCTTAAGAGGAGCTCTCCCACTGTGTCTGTGTTCCAATTTTCTTCACCAGTCTGATTTTCTGGTCTTAATTACTTTCTTTGTACTTTTTAATTTTCCTTGAAGTTCTGTTTCACTTTGGATAAGTGTGGCTGTGGCTCTTTTCACTCATTGTACAAAGTAGTCTTTTTAAGGCATGATGGTACACCTATAATTCCAAAGATTCAGTAGGCTGAGGCAGGAAGATTACAGATTTGAGACTAGCCTTAGCAACTTAGCAAGAGAGCTTGTCTAGAAACTTATATATATATGTATACACACACATTTAAGGGCTGAGGATGTAGCTTGGTAAAGCAATTGTGGGTTCAATCGCCAGTACCCAAAAAACAGAAATCTTTTG
Source organism: Marmota marmota marmota (assembly GCF_001458135.2). Classification (NCBI taxonomy): domain Eukaryota; kingdom Metazoa; phylum Chordata; class Mammalia; order Rodentia; family Sciuridae; genus Marmota; species Marmota marmota. Next base: position 35,017,610 of record NW_026000229.1, read on the forward strand.
GTGATGTGCCCTTTACCTTCCACCTTTCTAGCCACACCATGAGATTTAATCAACTCATTTCCAACTTCTAGAAATCTAGGCATGTTTTTAAGAAATATTCCTCCCTACAGATAAGTTGGACTGGGAGACTCTTGTGCACCAGAATCTACCTGGGCTAATGGATATGGATCAGGATGACCGTGTGGTTTGGCCCAGAGACTCACTCTTCCGATATTTTGAGTTGCTGGAAAAGCTTCAGTATAACCTAGAAGAGCGTAAGATATTACAACAGTTTGCAGGTATGGAGTTACGGCAGTCATGGAGATTGGGAGTTGATAGCATGGGAATAATATATATATATATAAAACTGGGAAGAAGTGGGAGGGTGTCCACTATTCTAGCACCTCAGCTTCTTTTTTTTTTTTTTTTTTAAATTTTTTATTGTTGGCTGTTCTCAGCTTCTTGATGTCTACCTCACACCTGAAAAGGGCAAATTCTTGTTTTGGTATGTCACATTTTGGCTATGTGTCCCAATTTCCTGTAACAGAGAGAACCTAGAACCTGCTTCTCCAGCAGGGGACGCCCAAATCCTATGAGATCTGAGAGCTTGTTCCCCAAGAGCATAGTGTCCAATTCCATTTGGGAATTAAGGTGGGTTTTGCCCTATTTGAGCAGGCCACTCCCTTCTGGACATAGTCCTTCTCTTTGAAGGTCTCAGTTCAGTAATGAGCAGTGGGCTCAGGCTCACATTGGACAGCTATGGGGTTTCAATAGAGAGCAGAAAGCCCACAAGTGCCCACTGCCCCAGCCCCCCCAAAATTTTTATGAATTGTAGACTTTTCCCATCAGCCCTTCTAGTGTCAATCTAGGGATACAGAAGTAAATGGTTTAAATAGTAGAGTTTTATATAAGCTAAGAATTATCTGCTTGAAATTATTTTCTCTATATTTCATGATTTGGAAATTAATTCTGATTAATAAAATTTCCCTCTAAAAGTAAAAACAAACAAAAAAACCTGGAAGAGTTAGGGGCTTTTTTTTTTTTTTTTTTTTTTTTTACAATTTAATATGGATTAGTGTCATCTGAGTTTTCTTCCTCATACCTTGCTGAAAAGAATCTAATATGAATTAAATTAGGAAGGAGGACTCTCTGTGCATATATACATATGTGCATGTGGTGGGCACAGGAAGGCAATAATAGAAATTTAAAACATTGGGACATAGAATTTTGGGTAGAATGTCAAAGACAAGCTTTGTCCACATCAAAATTTGCTTGACATTCATCCTGCTCTTTCCAGTAATTCTTCAGTCCTGCCTTCCCACTTGTTCTCTGGGGAGAACAGGGTGGAAGGGAAGAGAAAGTTGAAATTGGTTTCTTTAATCTTGATTAACTTGTCTATGGCAAAGATTGCCGACTCATATGGCTTAATTTAGAGTAAAGATTAGTCGATTTGTGTGGGAGTCTAGAACTCAGAAAAGCAAGGTCTTCACCAAATGCTTATATGTTCCAAACATTCTTAGCTCTCCAGCCTCACAGTCTGTTTCTTTATAGTGCAGGCATTGATGAGCTTTGAAGACAAGTAAAGCCTTCAATGGATGGCTTTGAAATCTTTGGGCCCAGCAGAAGATAATGAAGGGAATACTCGGAAATAGAGAATTCAAAATATAAATGTCTAATAAATACTGCTTTTGAGTTAACTAATTATGTTTCTGAGACATAGGGACACTGAAAGCATAAGGTCAGGCAAAAAAAATAGTTCAGATGCTCATGGTGCCTGTGCTTCTTGCCATTCCATTCTCTCTACAGCTCTTTTTTATTTTTTTAACTTTATCATTTAATCTTGTAATCTTCTACCCTTCTTGCAACCTCTGCTTTCCCTAAGGCAGTCTACAAAGCACTCTGTGGGAAGAGATTCTCAGAGCTGTTGTTAGTACAGCAACAAAAAAGTGTTGTTTGTTTCCATTGTCTACTGACATTACTTCTCTTATGCACCATTAATGCTTTTTTTCTTTCTTTCTGATCTTAATTGGTTTTATTTTGATTCTAGAATTAGGCAGTAGTCTGGACCAAAAATTGTTCAGATGCTCCCCAGGCACCATTAATTTCAGTCAGACATTTTATACCCATTTCTGTGCTGAAAGATATATTTTTTTATTCCAATTTTTTTTTTACCATTGCTCAGAGCAGTATTCAAATCAACATGTTACACAGATTTTTAGTGTTTTGAAGGACCTCAGACTTAATCTATCTCACATCAATGCAGGAAAACCTTTGTGTGTATGTGTAGTGCTGTGGATGGGCCTCCTGTATGCTAGGCAAGTGCTCTACCACTGAATTACATCCCCACAGGAACATCTTTTAAAACCTCATTGAAAAGGTGATTATCTAGCCATTAGTTATTGTTAGTAGTTATTGGTGATTTACTACATAGAAGAGATCCCATTTCATTATTGGATGACTCAACTCAGTTGAAATGTTTATTATTAAAAATTCTATCACTTGAGTGACATGGATGAAGGTATAATATTATGAATATTTATAGTTTTTATAAAATATAGTATTATGAATATATGCTATAAATAATACTCTATATATGGAATCTAGTTATATATTCCATAAGATAACCACATATGAAAGATATTTTTCTCTTATTTTTTGGAGATGATAAAATTGAGACTTAAAAAAATTAAGTAAGATAAAATACATGCCTCTAAAAAAAAAAATAAGTAAGGCTGAGCTCAGTGATATATGCTCATAATACCAGAGGCTAAGGCAAGAGGATCCCCAAGTTCAAGGTCAGAAAATTTAGTAAGACCTTCTGTCAAAATAAAACACAAAAAAGACTATGTCAGAATTCAGAGGTAGAGCATTCCTGGGTTCAACCCCTAGTACTGCCAAAAAAAAAAAAAAAAAGTTGCCCAAGGGCACATACCAAATTAGAGACAGAGCTAAGAGTCTAAAGCAGGTTAAAAATTCTAAGTTAAGAAAGATTAAATTTAAACCATTTATACAATAAAATAGCTTACTCTATTGACTTTTCAATAAAGATTCACTGTTGTCACAGCTGTGGTTCTTTTCTCTGCAGTCCTCTCATGTCTGCTCTCTTCCACGTGTCCATGCTCTCTAGGCTGGCTTCACTCAGTTAGCCAGATGATTTTCTGAAACTTCTAGACCTATATGCCTATTTGCTCATAACCAGGGGAGGAGAGACCATGACTCCTTTCTCAATCATTGAACAAAACGAAACTGAGCTTTGGGTCAGAATAGTGGTTATTCTTGGAGTGAAGCCACTATCTAGGAGAAGGCATGAGGAACCTGGAGTATTGTGATGTTCTACAACTTGATCTGCATGGTGGTTACACAGGTAAATACACATATAAAAGTTCAATGCGCTGTACACTTAAGATTTGGGCAAGGGCTCACCTAGCACGTGCGAGGCCCTGGGTTTGATCCTTAGCACCACATAAAAATAATAAATAAATAAATAAATAAACAAACAAATAAATAAATGAAGGTATTGTGTCCAACTACAACTAAAAAATAAATATTAAAACAAAATTTAAAAAAAAAAAAGATTTGGGCAACCCACACACTCACACATCCTGAGCATCACTGATTGCATCAAGAAGTTAAGTCAGGGCTGGGGTTGTGGCTCAGTGGTAGAGGGTTAGGTCATAGGCTTACTCCTAAACCAATCATAGAGGTAAGGTGGATAGGATGACTAATTTAGGCTTTCTCCTGGAACGGGAGGTAAGGTCAGTCATACCTAACCTTAAGGGCTATAACTGCAATGGGGAAGGGATGAATGGGTGGTAGGAAGGCAACTCCTCTGGTCATCATTACTTAAGAGTATGTCTGGCAGAAAGGTCAAGATAGGGAAAGTGAAAATGAATGGAAATTTCCAGAATAGGTAAATCTAAGAAGACAGTAGATTAGTGGTTGCCTAGGGATTTGGGGAGGAAATGGGACTTATTGCTAATAGATATAGTGTTTCTTTTTGAGGTGATGAAAATGTTCTGGAATTATAGAACCACTGAGCCACATTCCCAGCCATATTTTGTATTTTATCTAGAGACACAGTCTCATTGAGTTGTTTAGCACCTCACTTTTCATGATCCTCCTATCTCAGCCTCCCGAGCTGCTGGGATTATAGGCATGTGCCACTGCGCCTGGCCAACAACATAATATATTTTTTAAAACATGGAATTATATACTTTAAAGTGGTAAATTTTATGTGAATTATCTCAATTTAAAATGAAGTACGTAAAGACTATCCAAAATTAAGAGCAATATTGCATTTCAAGAAAAGACATTTTAGTCATTCATAAAATGAAGAACATATTAAATATGTAACATTGTAGTAAAAATTCCATCATAAGAAATATGGCATATATATTTAGGAAGAATAATTGAAAATGCCATTTTTAGGCACAATTATATACCTAGAATTACTAGAATTAGGGGTAACAAAGGATTTCTATTTAGTACTAATAGAAGAGGGCTGGAAATAGAAACCTGGGAAATAGGAATATTTAAATGATAGGAGAAAGCAGCAGAGCTACCAAAGAAGCTAGAAAGAGAATAGCTAAAAAGACAGGGAAACCATTCTAGAGTAACATCTTTAGGGGCAAGACAAAACTTCAAGAGAAAAGTAATGGTCCAGTAAGATCTGAACTGAAGTATCCATGGAAGGTGGCAATCAGAAAACAATAAATATAATAAAGCAGAGTAAGGAAGCAGTATCTAATCTTATGTATGCTACCCACAAAGTAGTTGTTCTGTGAGGAGCTTTTCTCAGTGTGGCTGGTAATTTGCGATAAGTGCAGAATTTCAGGTCCCATCCTCCATATTAAAGATTCAAAAGCAGAGGCTGGAGGTATGATCCAGTGGTAGACCACTTGCCTGGTATGGGTGAGACCCTGAGATTCTCTCCAGCACCACAAAAAAAAAAAAAAAAAGAGAGAGAGATCAAAAGCACTTTATAGGTATCTGATGGACTTTCTCAAACGATTCCCTTCTGAGTTTTTATAACTGACTTTGAATGGTCTGTGCATGCTGTGCTGCCTCATTATTTAACTCTTTCCTCAAGGAAAATGGTCTAACATTAATTCTATCAGAAGTTTATTCAACAAATATTTGTTGAGTTCCTAAGTTCTAGATACTGCTATAGGCACTTGGGATACATCAGGGAACATACAAGACTAAAATCTGCCCATCCTAAGTAGTTCCTCTTAAAATCACCAAGTAATCTGTATCTCAGCTACCCTGGAGGTTGAAGAGGGAGGATCACGAGTTCCAGGACAGCCTACATTTAGGGAGACCCTGTCTCAAAATTTAAAAAAGGGCTGGGGGTGTAGCACATGGTAGAGCACTTGCCTGGCATGTGCAAGAGGGCCCTATGTTTGATCCTCAGTACAAAAAAATATTACTAAGTAACAAATTAAATCTTCCATGAAGACAGTGAGTTTATTTCCTTCTACATTTGTTTGCTTGTTGCTCTTTTAATGAGCTATATCCCCAGCTCTCCTCTAAGGTTTTTCAAATCATACTCCAGCAGCCCAGAGCTATCTAATAATAGCTGCTGAATAACAAAAACACTTTTTTCCTGACTAAATGTAAATATTCTAAAATGTAAGGATCAAGTCCCAAGTTTTCTTTTTATGCCCTGACCAGGTATCCTTTCTGTAGCTTTTACTATTGTTCTTAAGTCAAGATATTCAAGCTCTATGCCAGGACTCTGAAGTTTCCTTTGAAATATATTGAAGAACTTGGATATTGTTGTAATATAACTAAATGTTAAAATTTTACACATGGTTTATGTTAAGATTTTATGTTTAGGCCAATTTATTTATTTATGTAGTGCCAGGGATCAAATCTGGGGCCTTGCACTCTGGGCAAGCACTATACCATTGACTACATGCCTAACCTAGAACATAACTTTAGCCTTTGATTTCTAACTATTATATTTTCAATTGCCATAATGGAACATAAACAATATGTTTCCACTTGGCAGCAGAAAAATTAATATTTGTTTTATCAGTATAAAATAAATAAAAATACTATAAGAAGAAAAGATAAATTTATACTAACAGCCAGATTCTGCCTACTCTATTATCATAGTTTACCTTTTATTTTTTTATGTTCAAGATCTGAACTGAAGTATCCTGGAACGTGGCAATCAGAAGACAATAAATGTAATAAAACAGAATAAGGAAGCAGTATCTAATCTTACATATGCTACCCACAAAGTAGATGTTCTGTGAGGAGCTTTGCTTAGTGTGGCTGGTAATGATACCACTGGTTATTGGTGAGGTTATTGGTGACGAGTCCTGCTTCCCCACATGTTGAAGTTTGAACATTAAAGAAGCACACCGAGGCAAGCAAATGAAACAGGGTTTATTTAAAAACAGGTAACATAGACTTCTCCCGCAAGGGAGAAGGGGGCCAAAGGTGGTATCTTGGTATCCGGGACCCCCAAAAGACCACCAGAGACCAAGATCGATGTAAGCAGCAAAAAGGTGTTTATTGTGAGCTAGCTTGGTCCTTTGCATGCACACAGCAACTGGTGATGCTGAGAGGCCCCGAGCCCAGGGTTTGCAGCAGTTTTATACACTCTTTGGGGAAGGCAGGGACTTCACATACATCATAGCATCTCTTTAGCAAATCATCACACAGTGCGGGGTGGGGCGGGGGGGGGGAGGGTCGCCATCGTTCCTACCGCAGCCTCCAAACAACTCTAAAACATGATTAGCATATTCACTGGCAGGAACAAGTTGGGTAAGGGTGATTGGTTACTATAAGAGGGGGATTCGTTTGAACTGATTGGTTTAAGCCACGAGGGGTGTACATGCTGAACTACATGGTTTCCCAACATGTTATCAACCACCATAAACTACTGGGAGGGTCATCTGGCATCCCAGGTATTTTTCCCTGTTCATGCTGATTGGTGGTTGCTAGGGGATTGCTATGGATCCTCACCTAGCCTGACTCGTAGAGTGGTCGGCGTCTCTCAAGGCACACAGGGGAT
>NW_026000229.1:35024635-35027244 GCF_001458135.2 Marmota marmota marmota
GTATGTGCCTAAGAGTGCTCTGTGGGTTTTTCCAAGGACAGGGCCATGCCTCTTCCTTCGACAGGCTTTGCTCTGAGGTAGAGGCTAGTTTCTCAATTGCACTGTCTTTCCATCCCACACCTCTTCCCTTCCCCTCATTCTTTTCTGCATAATCCAAAGTTCCTTCATTCTTCCCCACCTACCCTCCCGCCCCCCCTTATGGATTAGTGTCGCTTATCAGAGAAAACATTTGGCCTTTGGTTTTGGCTTATTTTGCTTAGCATGATATTCTCCAGCTCCATCCATTTACCTGCAAATGCCATAATTTCATTCTTCTTTAAGGCTGAATAATATTCATTGTATGTATCTACCAGATTTTCTTTATCTATTTATCTGTTGAAGGGCATCTAGGTTGGTTCCATAGTTTAGCTATTGTGAGTTGAGCTGCTATAAACATTGATGTGGCTGTATCACGTAGTATGCTGATTCTAAGTCCTTTGTGTATAAACTGAGAAGTGGGATAGCTCCTTGCTGTTGCTGTGGTTGGCTTTGAACTTGCCATCTTCCTACCGCAGCCTCCCAAGCTGCTGAGATTACAGGTGTGCCCTATTGCACCCAGTGATTTCCATGCCTAGTCTTTTGAGGAAACTCCATACTGATTTCCATGGTGGTTGTACTAATTTACATTCCCACCAACAGTGTAAAGTGTTCCTTTTTCTCCACATCTTCTCAAGCAGTTATTATTATTTATGGTTTTCTTTATAACTGTCATTCTGAATGGTGTGAGATGAAGATAATTTGAAGTTATGTAAGTATTTTATTTCTCCTTAAACTTTTGCCCACAAATTTCAGCAAGGTGGATCTTATTTACAGTAATTACTACAGTAGTATTATATTTCTCTCATTCTTTCTATAATTCTAAATTGAAATTCTTTTATAAAGAATTGTCCCTTCTCGGAAGTGAACATTTTAATTCTTTATCCAGATGGAAACAGTAATTTCATCACTATAATAGAGTTCTTAGCTTCTATAATGTGGGCTACAAATACATGGAGTAGATTCAATTTATTTACTTAACAGATAATTTATTTACTCCATTGTATCAGTAATAGTTGAAAGTACTTGGGGTACAACAGGGTCTAGTCTCTACTCAACAGTGTATACTGTAGTCTAGTATAAGATTACACTCATGTTTCTGCACTGAAAATTAGCTGGATTCTTCTGAGTGGTATAAGGGTAACTGAGGCTTTCCCATAAAAGCCTGCTGAGGACCAAATGAGGATACTTTATTGGACTGACTCCCTGTTTTTATTCCTTACTTCAATGAGAAAAAAACTGGAACTCTCTCCTGATCCTCTGTGTCTGTTTGTCATCACTTGTAAACAGAAGTTTTTACTGCTTCACTTCTTCCTCCAAAATCTCACACTGATTGCTCTTGTTGGCCAACTATAACATAGAAACATACAAGGAATAGAGCCAGGCAAACTGGCACACGCCTGTAATCCCAGCGATTCAGAAACTGAGGCAGGAGGATCAAAAGTTTCAGGCCAGCCTGGGAAACTTAGGAAGACTCTCTTTCAAAAAAACAAAAACAAACAAACAAACAAAAAAAACCTGGAAGAAAAACCTGGAAATCCATATACAGCAAAATGAAATTAAACCCCTATCTCTCATCATGCACAAAACTCAACTCAAAGTGGATAAGGACCTAACCTAGGAAGTAAACCAGAGATCCTGTGCCTATAGAAGAAAAAGTAGGCCCAAATCTTGATCATGTTGGATTAGGCCCCGACTTCCTTAATAAGACTCCTAGGGCTGGGGTTGTGGCTCAGTGGTAGAACACTTGCCTAGCCCACGTGAGGCATTGGGTTCGATCCCCAGAACCACATAAAAGTAAACAAAATAAAGGTATAAAAGATATTTTTTTTTTTAAAAAAAAGACTCCTATAGTACAAAAAATAATATCAAGAATCAATAAATGGGCTGGATTCAAACTGAAAAGCTTCTCAGCAAAAGAAACAATCAGTGAGGTGAATAGAGAGCCTACAGAATGGGAACAAATTTTACCACATGCATGTTGATAGAGCACTAATTTCCAGGATATATTAAAAACTCAAAAAACTTAACACCAAAAAAGTCAAATAACCCAATCAGTAAATGGGCTAAGGAGGTGAACAGACACTTCTCAGAGATGATATACAATTAATCAACAAATATATTAAAAAATGTTCAATATCTCTAGCAATCAGAGAAATGCAAATCAAAACTAAGATTTCATCTCACTCCAGTCAGAATGACAGCTATTAAGAATACAAACAACAATAAGTGTTGGCAAGGATGTGGGGAAAAAGGCACACTCATGCTTTGCTGGTGTGACTGCAAATTGGTGCAACCAATTCTGGAAAGCAGTATGGAGATTCCTTGGAAAACTTGGAATGGAACCACCATTTGACCCAACTATCCCACTCCTTGGTTTATACCCACAGGACTTAAAAACAGCATACTACGGGCTGGGGATGTGGCTCAAGTGGTAGCGCGCTCGCCTGGCATGCGTGCGGCCCGGGTTCGATCCTCAGCACCACATACAAACAAAGATGTTGTGTCCACCGAAAAATAAATAAATAAATATT
>NW_026000229.1:35029205-35054760 GCF_001458135.2 Marmota marmota marmota
ATTTAAAAAAAAAAAAAAAAAAAAGCAACAACAACATTTTCTCTGTAAAGCACATCATTGCCTACTTGCACTTAAGAATACCACACAACACTTCAGCACTGAGCTTGAGGGCCATTTTAAACAGCGAAATCACCAACAAAAATCACAAAGCTATAAAAAATGTGGCACCAAAAAAAAAAAAAAATATATATATATATAGCATGAGAGCTAAAACAAAAGGCAGACCATTACTTTGTTTGACCTTAACTGGCAATTTGTATGTCTGGTAACACAAACTTTTCACAGTGCTGCACATGTCTGTGAGGAACCTCAAAAGCACTATAAGTATTGAATTTGGTATTACAAATAAATTTAGTGATGAGGTGAAGTCACTACCACACAACTTGTAAATAATGAGGATCTACTATAAATGCTGTGAGTTGGAACTTCAGATCTTATAACACTACCGTCTCAACGTGCAATTTCTATGTTGCCTCAACAGAAAGACTGTTAAGAAGGATAATTTGCTGCTCTTAAATTCTTTGGTCAGTCACAATCTGCTGGACAGAACTCATCAATTGAGCTCACCTAACTGCAAGGGATCTGGAAAATGTGGGAAATACTTGAGTTTCTAGTAAGTAACAAATATTTTAGTTACAAAATCAGACCAAAAGGGAGAAAAATAATCTACTTTACAAAGGAAGTTATTTATTCTTGTCAGTCAGCAAGTGCCCTTTTGGAACGTTTTGGGAAGTAAGGAAATTTCAGGGTTCTCAGCTCCTTTGGCTTCCCCAGGTGTATCCATTCCAATTGCCAGATCACAGTCATTCCACCAGTCTCATCCATTCACTTTAGCAGGACACATGATTACTTTTTTGTTCTGGACCCCTGTAATTTCAGTTTGCTGGTTCTGTTTGTCTTTCTTTTTGGTCATTTACAGATTGGGACTTGCCTTGTTATTGTTGAACCTTAGCAAATTAGTAGTAGTAATCAACATAGTCAAAAAGCCTAATAAATTTGCCATAAACTCTAAGCTCTTGGTTAGCATATAGTCTAAATTCTTATTAGCAAGATAATTACTTAACCAACTGCTTACTCCAGCATCATGTGGACAGCCAAGAAAAATCTGCATCTGGTTTGAGGGAGTCCTCATTGTTCCCATCCCTGTTTGACTCAAAATGTTCTATCCAGTCAGCCCTTTGTATCCACATGTTCCACATCTGCAGATTCAATCACACGTAGGTATAAAATATTCTTAAAAAATTTCATCTGTGCTCAACAGATACAAACTTTTTTATGTCATTATTCCCCAAACAATATAAGAACTATTTGTATAGCATTTACAATGTATTAGATATTGTCAGTAATCTAGAGATGATTTAAAATCCACAGGAGGATGTATATAGGTCATAAGCAAATACTATTTCCATTTATTTATTTAATTAATATATTTTTTTAATTGTAGGTGGACACAATACATTTATTTTATTTATTTATATGTGGTGCTGAGAATTGAACTCAGGACCTCACATGTGCTAGGCAAGAGCTCTACCACTGAGCTACAACCCCAGCCCAAATACTATTCCATTTATATAAGGATTTTGGGCATCTGCATATTTTGGTATCCTTAGGGGGTCCTGGAATATCAAGAGGTGACTATATTTGTTCTAAAGGTCTTTCACTCAAGATACTATTTCTGGCTAATAATTTTCTGTATTAACTAAGATTCTTTTTAAATAAAATAATTCATTCTGAATAATACTAACAGCAACACTACTATTACTCTGATAATAGTATAATGCCAGATTCGTAGGACCCCAATAGACTTCCAGGAGCCAAATCCGATGCAATCACACAAGAGTCTTTATTGCAAGCTTGAGCCTGGACTCACAACTGTTTCTGACACAAAGGTATGGAGGAGTGAGTCCCAGTCCTTTGTTCAATGAGGATTTATAGATTTTTGGGGGATACTCTATGCGTCACAACATCACATAGCAAATCATTTCACACCTCAGGAAAGTCAAACAACAACTCTTAACATTGATTTGCACATTCACTGGCGGGAACAAGTTGGGTAAGGGTGATTGGTTAATACAAGAGGGGAATTTGTTTGAACTGGTTGGTTTAATCCGTGAGGGGTGTACGTGCTAAACTACATGGTTTCCCAACATGTTATCAACCACCATAAAATACTAGGGGGTCATCTGGTATTTTCCCTGTCTCATGCTGATTGGTGGTTGCTTGGGGGTTGCTATGGGTCCTCACCTAGCCTAACTGAGTCAGGGATACCTGGTGTCTCCTGTTAATTTGCAGACAAACAACTCAGCAGGGTGGGTATGTGCCTAGGAGTGGTCTGTGGGTTTTTTCCAAGGACAAGGGTCACGCCCCCTTCCTTAGACAAGCTTTGATGTAGAGGCTGGTTTCTCAAAAATGGAGTCACATCAGTTTCTCAATAGTAATAGTAACAGTAAATATTTTGTACTAGTACATGGCAAAATAGATGCTTAACAAATGCAGACACTGTACTAAGTACCTTTTTGTGTGTTTGTGTGGTGGGGGATCAAACTCAGAGCCTCATGTCTGCTAGGCAAGTTCTCTGTCACTGAGATATTCCCCAGCTCATTTACTAAATATTTTAAATGCATTTTCAAATTTAATCCTCATTACAACTATATACTAGTAACTTTTACTTTTTGTATAAAAGATCTCTGTGACCCAGGAGTTTAGAAATGGCCCCAGGAACATACAGCTAGTAAATGTTGGAGCCAGGATTTGAACCTAGCCCATCTTATTTTTTGCTACCCCATAAGCAAAAAAGAAAAGGGGGGTGGGATTGGGAATTTATTATAAGGGAGTTATTATAGAATCAAGGGCAGAAAATCAGGAACTGCGGGATGAGCTGAAACCAAAAACTAGGAAGATTTTGGCAATACAAGTCATCTTTTCTCTCTGATTCTCCTCTCTGCTTTTCAGATTAGATAGGGTACTTTTTAAAAATATTTTTTTAGTTGTCAGTGGAAATTTATTTATTTATTTATGGTGCTGAGGATCAAACCTAGGGCCTCACACATGCCAGGCAAGTACTCTACCACTGAGGTACAACCCCAGCCCCAGATAGGGTACTCTTGATGAACAAAAGGGAAATATTGAAAATAATGATACAACTGATTATCTCACGGGTCCCTGCTTTTGACTGGCTTTGGAAAATCCCAGCACTATCCCAACTCCCTTAGTAACTTGGGGCAAATCATTTCATTTCATTGGCCTCAATTTTCTTGTGTATAAAATGAGAATTTTGTACCAGAGATTTCTTTGTGTCACTTCCACCTCTAAAATTCTGTGATTCTCAGTATTGATAATGGAGTTGAATGTGTAGGTTTGGTGAGAAGATAAGGAAGGGTGCTTAGAAAAGAGAGACAGAAAAAAAGGTTTGGGGGGAATCTCAGTGTTAATTACTGTTTATAGTAGGAGTCAAGTAAAGAGCTTTGGAAAGATATAAAGAGAGATAGAAATAACTTTTAACCCTGATCACCAGCTTATTTTGAATAGGATCCTTCTGAGCAATCCAAGGATTCTATGAGCAATCCAAGAGGGAATAGTAACTCCTTGCACAGTGATTAATATGGTTTATCTCTTAGATTTTTTTTATAGGACTTTCACCTAGGCTACAGAACCAGAGACAAAGAGAAACCCCAAATATATGAATGTCTAATAAGAAAGTCACATCTCTCTGGGTCTGTTTTCTTCTGATGTGTAAATTGCAAGGTTTGGTCTCTGTGATCTCTGGGTCCTGTTCATATCTTAACATTTTTGGGTTCTTGGTTGAATCTAAAGCAGCTCCCTTTTCTGAATGATCCATCTTTGGGCCAGACCTCTGTTGTCATTCCCCTCTTTTTCGGTACCAAGGAATGAACCCAGGGGCACCAACAACTGCGTGCCATCCCCAGCCCTTTTTTATTTTTTATTTTGAGACAGGGCCTTGCTAAGTTGCTGAGGCTGGCTTTGAACTTGTGATCCTCCTGCCTCAGCCTCCTGAGCCACTGGAATTACAGGTGTGTACCATGCACCATGTCTGGCATCATTCCTCCTTTCAGTTTATACCTGATTGCCCAGTTCCTTTCTTTGTGGCCTCCTTCCTTCCTCAATTTCCTTGAATCCTACTTGCTTTTTAAGCTCCTTTGCATCCTCTTTGTTTTCTTATATTTTTCTACAGACCCCCAGATTACACATATGATCTCCAGTTCTCTGTTTCTATGTCTGCTTACTTCTCTTTGCATCCCTGGCTCCTAACTCAAAATAACTCCTTGGATTCCTCCAAGGGCCTCCTGGGATCTCCTATCATTGGTTTCTCTCACAGAAACACACCCTTTCCAGAGCTAAAGGATCAGGTATTCAGTGGCTCAGGTGACAAACCTGCTATCAGGTTACAGATATTGTTTCTTGAAAGACCACACTACCATGTCAGTGGAGCCTCGGGGTGCCTATAGTGCCCTGCCCTCACCTGGCTATTCCACACAAGGTGAGAATAACCAGAACTCACCTCTGGTACCAGTGCTTACCTGGAAACATGGCTCTGAGCCTCTGGCCCCCACTGCTGCTCCTGCTGCTGTCCTGCACAGGTGAGAGATACAGAGAACAGTGTTGAGGATTAAGGGGAGGGTTGCTTAGAAAGAGATGTAAGAATGTGTAGGTTAACCAGATAGGAAAAAAAAATACTAAAGGGACAAGGAAGAGGGGCAGAGATTGTTGCCAATGAAAGGGACCTCATTTCATCTTTACATGCAGGCAGGGAATTGTGTTCAGGGGCAAGGCTGACTGGGCTTTTTCTCCCTATTAGTGACCTCTGGTTTCTCTCCTTACAGTGACTCTGACCCCTACCGGACCTCAGTCCCTGGACCCTGGTCTCTCTCTCTTGAAATCATTCCTCTCTACTCTGGACCAGGCTCCCCAGAGTTCCCTCAGCCGTTCACGGTTCTCTGCATTCCTGGCCAACATTTCTTCCTCTTTTGAGCCTGGGAGAATGGGGGAGGGACCAGTGGGAGAGCCCCCACCTCTCCAGCCCCCAGCTCTCCGGCTCCATGATTTCCTAGTGACACTGAGAGGCAGCCCAGACTGGGAGCCAATGCTGGGGCTGCTGGGGGATGTGCTGGCACTGCTGGGACAGGAACAAACTCCCCGGGACTTCCTGGTGCACCAGGCAGGTGTGCTGGGTGGCCTCGTGGAGGTACTGCTGGGAGCCTTAGTTCCTGGAGGGCCCCCTGCCCCTACACGACCCCCATGCACCCGTGATGGTCCCTCTGACTGTGTCCTGGCTGCTGACTGGTTGCCTTCTCTGCTGCTGTTGTTAGAGGGCACACGCTGGCAGGCCCTGGTGCAGGTGCAGTCCAGTGTGGACACCACCAATGCCACAGGTCTCAATGGGAGGGAGCCAGCCCCTCACTTTTTGCAGGGTTTGTTGGGCTTGCTTACCCCAGCAGGGGAGTTGGGCTCTGAGGAAGCTCTTTGGGGTGGTCTGCTACGCACAGTGGGGGCCCCCCTCTATGCTGCCTTCCAGGAAGGGTTGCTCCGTGTCACTCACTCCCTGCAGGATGAGGTCTTTTCCATTCTGGGCCAGCCAGAGCCTGATGTCAATGGGCAGTGCCAGGGAGGTGAGTGATGCTGGGTAGGGGGCTTGGATGAGGTAGAGCAAGATGGGTGAGATTGGGGTAGTTCTCTTTCTTGCTCTTTTCCTCCTAGGTAACCTTCAACAGCTGCTTCTCTGGTAAGTAACAAAAGACCAGTTCTGAGGGGTTGGACCTGGGAACTCTAGAGTTGGAGGCTGAAGACATCAGCCTATAGAGCCAAGGAGAAAACTGATGGGAGGAGTGTGGCTTAGGGGTTTTGGAGTGTGAATGTCTGGGTTAGGGTTCTTTGTCCATCTCTTCCTAGCCATGTGGACTTGGGCGTGTTACATACTTTATGTCTCAGTTTCCCCATTTGTAAAATAAAGATGATAATATTAGTTACTGCAGAGTTGTTGTAAGGTATGAAATGAGTTGACATTGTATGTATAAACTGCTTAGAACAGTACCTGGCTTAATAAACTTTAGCTAATAAAGATGGGGTATGGAAAAAGAAGAAAGACTGAATTCCTCTACTCCCTTACTAATTCAGTACATCAGTGTCAGCGTAGTTAGGCATATTCAGTTGCTAGGCAGATTTCCTGATATGAGGCCAATCAAGGATTGAGTTTAAGCTACCTAAAACCAGATGAAAAAAGGAGAAAGGAAGGAGTCAGGTAGACAGAACGGAGTCCAACTGGGGCTGTTCCTAGATGATTTTGTGCTTTGGCAGCACAGCTCTCTCCTTTTCTTCATCCTAGCATTTAATCCAGTAACACCTACACTCAGGAACCTCATTTTTGGAAAAGCCTATGCTTTCCATGCCCTCTGCAGGGCTCTGGGGTAGGGTCATACTCTTCAGTTGGAAGAAATGTGATCTAACCAGATCCTGCCTGTTCCTCCCTCTACACCCAGGGGCATCCGGCACAATCTTTCCTGGGATGTCCAGGCACTGGGCTTCCTATCTGGATCGCCACCCCCACCTCCTGCCCTCCTCCACTGCCTGAGCACCGGTGTGCCTCTGCCCAGGACTTCCCAGCCCTCAGCCCACCTCAGCCCTCGCCAACGACGAGCCATCTCTGTGGAGGCCCTCTGCGAGAATCACTCAGGCCCAGCACCACCCTATAGCATTTCCAACTTCTCCATCTACTTGCTCTGCCAGCATGCCAAGCCTGCCACCCCACAACCCCCTCCCAGCACCGCTGCCATCTGCCAGACAGCTGTGTGGTATGCAGTCTCATGGGCACCAGGTGCCCAAGGCTGGCTACAGGCCTGCCATGACCAGTTTCCTGATCAGTTTCTGGATGCAATCTGTAGCAACCTCTCCTTTTCAGTCCTATCTGGCCCCAATCGCCGCCTGGTAAAGCGGCTTTGTGCTGGCCTGCTCCCACCTCCCACCAGCTGCCCTGAAGGCCTGCCCCCTGTACCCCTCACCCCAGAGATCTTCTGGGGCTGCTTTTTGGAGAATGAGACTCTGTGGGCTGAACAACTGTGTGTGGAGGCAAGTCTACAGGCTGTGCCACCCAGCAACCAGGCTTGGGTTCAGCATGTGTGCCAGGGCCCAACCTCAGATGCCACTGCCTTCCCACCCTGCCACATTGGACCCTGTGGAGAACGCTGCCCAGATGGAGGCAGCTTCCTGCTGATGGTCTGTGCCAATGACACCATGTATGAGGCCCTGGTGCCCTTCTGGCCTTGGCTAGCAGGCCAGTGCAGGATAAGTCGTGGGGGCAATGACACTTGCTTTCTAGAAGGGCTACTAGGTCCCCTTCTGCCTTCTCTGCCACCTCTGGGTCCATCTCCACTCTGCCTGGCCCCAGGCCCATTCATGCTTGGCATGCTATCCCAATTACCACGCTGTCAGTCCTCTGTGCCGGCCCTTGCCCACCCCACTCGCTTGCACTATCTCCTGCGCCTGTTGGCCTTTCTCCTGGGTCCAGGGGCTGGAGGGACTGAGGCCCAAGGGATGCTGGGCCAGGCCCTGCTGCTCTCCAGTCTCTCAGACAACTGCTCCTTCTGGGATGCTTTCCGCCCAGAGGGCCGGCGCAGTGTGCTGCGGACAGTTGGGGAGTACCTGGAGCAGGAACAACCAACCCCAGCAGACTTCGAACCCACTATCAGCCTTAGCTCTGGCATGAGCAAGATGGAGCTGCTGTCTTGCTTCAGTGTGAGTGAGTTTCCCTTGGGGGAAAGTTCCTGGAATAAGGGAGGGACCTCCAGGGGAATTCCTTCAATGTGAGAGGCAGGAGAATGTATTTACAGTGATGTAAGCACACAATTCTAGAGTCTGACAGGCTCAGGTTCACATCTTAGTTCCATGATCAACCTTGGATAGGTTATTTAGCCTCTCTGAGCAATATCTTTCTCTTCTTATCTATAAACTAGGAGTAATAATGGTGCCAATCCCTTAGGGGGCTTGTAAGGATTATATGAGATAATACATGCTGACATGCTGTGGGCTTAGCTCACTGTATGATACATAAGCATACAATAAATGTTATATTATAATTATTCTTTTGCATTCTTTGATTCTCCCCCTTTCTGCTCCAGAAAGAAGAGGAATCAAGTTAGAGGGCTCTAATCCCCTCCCTACCAAGTTAGAACTGGGGGTTGGCAGTATATAGGAAGGTAAATCAGGAATGAGAAAGATTCAGGGGGACTACAAATCAGAAGGCTTGGGCTGGGTTCAATTATGCCATAAATTAGTGTGATCTTAGATAAGTAGATCAGTTTTTCTGGGCTTCAGATTCTTCTCTGTAGAGTGAAAGGGCTTAAAATATGTTAAATACCATATTTCATTCATTGAGTATCTGTTATGTGCAAGGCACTTTGTTAGGTTCTATTGGGTATATAAAGATCCTTGACCCCACATTAGGGCCCCCTTTTTTAAGCTCTGGCTTCAAGGAAATGGAATCGGGTAGACTGGTAGTAATTTGGTTTAGATGTACAAATACTTGTTGAGCCAACTGTGGACCTGGCATGGGAGAGGACATGGAAAAGCTTAGAACATGGACCCAGACTTAATGGGGCTCAATCTCTGAAGAGACACACATACTTGCTTCAAATGGAGGATAATCATCCCTGCAAGTTGATTTTGGGTGCCTGGGGAAGCTGCAGGAGGACAGAAGAGAGGCTATCTTGGCATCTTGTCTTTTTCCCCACCAGCCTGTGCTGTGGGATCTGCTACAGAGGGAGAAGAGTGTTTGGGCCTTACAGATTCTAGTGCAGGTAACAGGTGGAGGGGTGCAGGGGTGGACTGGGTGACAGCCATTGCCTAAAGTCCTTGTCCAGTGAGGTCATGCCCACCATGATCTCCTGTTCCCAGGCATACTTGCACATGCCCCCAGAAAATCTCCAGCAGCTGGTACTTTCAGCAGAGATGGAGGCTGCACAGGGCTTCCTGACACTCATGCATCGTTCCTGGGCCCAGTTGCAGGTGGGCATAGACGGGGAGGGAGCAATGATGGAGGGCAATCTAGGGATGAAGTTTGCTTGGAACCTAGTATTCCAGAGTCTTGCCTTAGTGGGAGAAGGAACTCCAGAGAGGAGATGGCAAGAATACTGAGCATCTCCAGAGCTAGCATCCATTCTTATGTCTCCCAGGTGCCCCCATCCGAGGAGCAGGCTGTGGGTCGCCTGACAGCCCTACTGCTCCAGCGGTACCCAAGCCTTACCTCCCAGCTCTTCATTGACCTGTCACCACTCATCCCCTTCTTGGCTGTCTCTGACCTGATGCGCTTCCCACCGTCTCTATTGGCCAATGACAGTGTGTAAGCACCACTCCTCCAGTTTTCATTAGTATCAGGCCATCCCCATGACCCTGGTAGCCCTGTCCACAACTCCTCCCTGTTAAATTGATGACAGTCTCCTTTCCTTCCATGAGAGCTGGGCTACAGAAGATCAGGGGACAATAGTTTGGAATAGGTAAAGGGTTAAGACCCATTATTCTCCATAGCCTGGCTGCTATCCGGAATCACAGCCCAGGGATGAGGACTGAACAAAAGGAGGCCCTGGCAAAACGACTTTTGGCTCCTGAACTGTTTGGAGAAGTGCCTGCCTGGCCCCAGGAGTTGCTGTGGGCAGTACTGCCCCTGCTCCCCCACCTCCCTCTGGAGAACTTTCTGCAGCTCAGCCCTCACCAGGTATGAAAATCATCTTCTTTACTTGACTGGCCTGTCTTCTGGTAGTTGGGATAGGAATCAGTGACATGTCTCCTAGTGGGCCCCTCCCTGTAAGTGTCCTATAGTGCCCCAACACAGGATGACCCTCCCCATCTCAGATCCAGGCCCTGGAAGATAGCTGGCCAGTGGCAGGTCTTGGGCCAGGGCATGCCCGACACGTGCTGCGCAGCCTGGTGAATCAGAGTGTTGAGGATGGTGAGGAGCAGGTACGCAGGTGAGTGTTTGTGGGAACAATGATCAGACCAGATGGGAGAGGAAGAGAGGTAGGTATAGCTGCCATGTGGATTGGTGTTCTAGGAAGGAAGGGGAAAGAGAGTACACAATGGGTCTAGGCTGTGTAGGGCTCCAGGAGAGACATATGGTGCCCACATTTCCTAGTTTCAAATTGCCTATGCCACGTACTCACATAGTCCCTATCTTAGTACTAGGCTCTGTAATCACATGAAGGCCAGTTTCATGCTCTCCTCAGACTTGGGTCCCTCGCCTGTTTCCTGAGCCCTGAAGAGTTGCAGAGTCTGGTGCCCCTGAGTGATCCAATGGGACCAGTAGAACAGGGGTTGCTGGAATGTGCAGCCAATGGGACCCTCAGCCCAGAAGGACGGGTAAGCCCCTTGACACAGGCCTATAAAACTCCAGCCTTTCCCTGAGATGTGTGGATGACTTGCCTGATTTTACCAACCAAGCTCAAGCACAGAGATACCAACCCCTCCCCTACCTCTGATACCTTCATTTCTCCCTCCATGGTCATTCTTACCTGTTACTACCTCTTCTTGGCCCTACCCTATCTGGTCTGTGGTACCCAAAACGTCCTTTGCCATCTTGAACTTAATCTACTCTGGTCCCATCCCTGGTTCCAAGGAAAGGTCCTTGGAAATCTAGGTGTGGTATTAAAGAGGAGGTTAAAATCCATCTGTCTCTCTCTCCAGTCTCAAACCTTCTTCGGTTACAGGTGGCGTATGAACTTTTGGGGGTTTTGCGCTCATCTGGAGGAACTGTGCTAAGCCCCAGGGAGCTGCGAGTCTGGGCCCCTCTCTTCCCTCAGTTGGGCCTCCGCTTCCTTCAGGAGCTGTCAGAGCCCCAGCTTAGAGCCATGCTTCCTGCTCTACAGGGAACCAGTGTCACACCTGCCCAGGTGGGCCTGTCTTACTCTCTAGTGTCACTTTCTGGAGCCCTAGTCAAGAGAATCACATTTAGGGACAACATCAGCCCCTCCTTTCCCTGGGTGAGCACTAAAGGTGAACCCTATCCCAATAGGGTCTTCCTCATTCCTCTTCCTTAGCTCAAGAAGGAACCTGACTCATGTTGATCACTGGGGATGGTTGAGAGGGAGCTGGAAGTTTTGGAGAGCAGGCCCTAGGAACCTATTGAGGACTATTGTTTTCTATTTCATCCCATCCCAGGCTGTTTTGCTCCTTGGACGGCTCCTCCCTAGACATGATGTGAGTAGCAGCCCTCTGGAGATCAGCAGCCCTCTGGAGATCTCTGTCCCCTTTACCCTGCCCTCTCAGTCCCCCTCGTACCTATTGCCATGCTGCATTGTGACTGTTGTCTTCCCACCACTCTACCCTCTTCCTCAGACCTCTTGTCTTTCTTGCTCCTCAGCTGTCCCTGGAGGAGCTCTGCTCCTTGCACTCTCTGCTGCCAGGTCTTGGTCCCCAGACCCTCCAGGTCATTCCTAGGAGAGTACTGACTGGGGCCTGTTCCTGCCTGGCCCCTGAACTGTCGCGCCTCTCTGCCTGCCAGACCGCAGCATTGCTGCAGACCTTTCGGGTATGAGTGTAGGAAGGATGAGAGCATCAGGGATATGGGTGCCAGATGGGAGGAGGGCAAATTTCTTATAATCAGGGAACCTCCCTACCCCATACTTACCAATTACTTTACATACAAACTTACACAAATACATTACTGATTATCATGCAGGTGAAAGATGGTGTTAAAAATATGGGTACAATAGGTGCTGGTGCAGCTGTGTGTATCCCTGGTCAGGTATGTGTGAGATCTCCCAACTGAGCTCCTCTCTGTGTATGGGGCAGTTCCATCTGGATTGTGTTGCCTTGCATACTTGCCTTGCAGTGGTCTGAAAACTCAAGTTAGCTCTGCACCCACTTAGATATTAGTAGTTCTTCCCAGTTCCAGATACAGGACAGCATGATCCCATCGTCCTACAATGTCAAAGCCAGAAGTTCCTGAGAATTTTTAAGCCAACCACCACACTTTGAGATGAAAACACCAAGATTCAGAGAAACTAAGGGACATTAGCTTATCAGGTGCCCAACTAGCAGCAACCCTTAACTACAATAGATGTTTATGTATTCATGGCTACAGTGGCAAATGCCATTCCATCACTATCCTAGCTTTGGTTCCTTTCTATGCCTGTGACTCCCCTTCTCTGAGGGCTGAGTGCAGACCCTCTCATCTATTACTACACTGCTACGCCCATCACACCAGCAGCCCATCCCCACCACGTGGCCAGATTGCCTGCTTCCCTTGCTCCCATTAAAACTTCTACAACTGGACACTGCGGCTCTTCTGGCAAACCGAAGACGTTATCGGGAGCTGCCCTGGTCTGAGCAGCAGGTAATTCTCTCACTTCTTCCTCTCAATCTCTTCCATCTTCTTTACCCACCCTTTACCCTATTTGGTGGCTTATCCCTAGGGTAATTTGTAATCAAATCTCTCTCTCATTCTGTCTTTTATTTGGAAGAATAGGGACTGGTATGGTCTACAGAGTGGAGAGGCAGAACTGAGTCCCTAACATCTTAGGCAATATCTTTGCTGGGAAGCAACTCTTCTTTTTTTTCTCTTGTAGGTACAGTTTCTCTGGAAGAAGATGCAGGTGCCCACTAACTTGACCCTTAGGAATCTGCAGTGAGTAATTTGTGTTGAGCGGTCAATTTAATCTAACTGACGTTTTTTTTTTTTTTTTTTTGTGTGTGTGTGTACTGGGGATCAAACCCAGGGCCTTGTACACACTAGGCAAGTATTCTACCATGGAGCTACATCCCCAGTCCCCCACTAATATTTTTAAAAAATTCTTACCATGTGTCAGGTACCTTATGATATGCAAGGTGGGATACAGGGATGGATAATTCATAGTCCAGCCTCATCAGCATTCCTCTGGTTCTCCCACCCCCATGCCCTTCTGTCCTTTTACAGTGCCATGCCCATCCTGACTTAGAGCTAAGGAACTCAGAAGAGCTGAGTTCAGGTCCCCATCACTTACTTGTGCTCTTAGGCAAGTCATTTAACCTCTCCAAGCATCAACCTTTTCTTTAATAGAAAGAGAATTAAAATGTACTTACCTCATAGGTAGTAATGACAAGGCAGGGGTTGCATTTGTAACTCTGGTAGAGCACTTACCTAGCATGTATGAGGCATTGAGTTTGATCCTTAGCACCACATAAAATAAATACATAAAATAAAGGTATTGTGTTCATCTATAACTAAAAACAATGACAAGTCCTATAAGATATTTAATATAGTATCTGGTCCAATACAAACTCCCAATAGACATTGATGTTATTTGTTTAATTCAAGGTAACTTCAGAGCCATTGGCCAAGCAAAAACAAATAGGAATAAATAGGTTTTAGTTTATCCACACCCATAATAAAAGAGCTAGGGGCTTCAGAACTTAAATACATAGTTCTTGTCTCTGTTTACCACACTTCAGGTAGATTGATATTGGGAATGTCAGTTGACCTTCTCTAAATCTTTATTTTCTTCTCTGATAAACAATGACGATATTAGGGAAAGTTAATGAGAAGATATGTGTATGAACATTTCTCCAACTGTAAATGACCATAAATGAACATCTGTCTTTGTGTTAAGAGTGCTGATATCAAGGAGCAGACAGGCTGTGGCATGTGTTACATCTACCCACTCCCACAGGGCTCTGGGAAACCTGGCAGGAGGCATGTCCTGTGAGTTTCTGCAGCAGATCAACTCAATGGTAGACTTTCTTGAAGTGATACACATGCTCTATCAACTGCCCACTGGGGTTCGAGGGAACCTGGTAAGAGAGGGTACTTGGGCCGTAACTAGCAGGAACACCAAGACTGGGACCCTGGGTGCAGAAACCTAGAACCCATGCTTGGCTCTGTACTGACCCTGCTTCCCCACCCTGTCCCACAGAGGTCCTGCATCTGGGTGGAACTCCAACGGAGGATGACAATGCCTGAGCCAGAACTGACTACCCTGGGGCCAGAACTGAGTGAACTTGACACCAAGCTACTACTGGATTTACCGTAAGCTCTATGGCTGGAGGTACTGGATCCTCAGAAAGCTCAACTAGAAGATCTGCCCTTAGGGAATGCCCAAGAGGAAGCAGTTTTCTGTATGGTGGTTTCCTGATATCATTTATAGCCCAAAGTAGAGGATTCTATTCAAAGTTGCTCTGTGAATTGCTTGGCTCCCAGAATATGGCCCCAACATAGGACAGGGGAGGGAGACAACATTGTGCTGTGACTTGCCAAGTAATCTTGATATAACCCAGGCCACATTAATCAAATAAGAGTATCTGAAATGAGGGAGGCAATGGTCCAATTCTGCAGACTACAGCTCTGCAGACTACAGCTCTGCAGACTACAATTTCCAAAGGATTGTAATCTTCTTAGGGCTTTGTGTTCTCTATATGTTGAGGAGTGGAGAAAATATATGAAAAACATGACAAATGCCTTCAAATCCCTGAGGGGCTATCAAATAGAATGTATAAGGGCATATTTCTGAATAGTTCCATAGGGCAAGATGAGGACTGTAAGATATGGAAAATGACAAACTCCAAAATAGTGTGGTCTGGGAAGAGGAAATGAAGAGGAGGGCAGCACATGGATGGCATTGATCCTTTCCCAGTGCATTCTTTCCCCATGACAGAACAATCCCTAGAAAGGAAGCCAAAGTGTTGATCCATCCCCAGATAAATCCTTTCCCAGTGACAGTACAATGGGACCCTGAAGATAAAGAGATAAGCACTGAACACTGACCCCAGACCCTCCATTCTTCTCCAAGTAAAAATATTGCCCAGTAAAATTCCAAATTCTCACAAATCTGTTTCCTGAGTGCCCAAACTGACATGCTCTGTTAATAATTAAGTCACCTCTCAGAGTAACCTATATATATAAGCACAGACTCCCTCTTTAGCCAGTATCTCATTTTCTACCAGGAAAGTGGGTCCATCAGATGTGTGATTTCATTGCTGAATAAAGGCTGTGCTGATCCATGAAGTTTGCACCTGGCTTGGTCCTTTCGTACTAACAAGGACTAATGAGTTAAAAACAAATTTTTATCTAATATGTGGAAAATTAAGGTAGTGCATTCTTTTTTTTATGAAAGTCTGATTGAATTTATTCACTTGCTACTAAGACCTAGATAATCATACATTTCAAGGCAATGAAAGGAGAAATGGTTTCTGAGTTTTAATAAAACACATCAACAACAACTAACACAACTGTAATTATTGAGATTATTTGTTAGTTGTTTGTGGCAATTTTTTAAATTTTTAATTTGTTTTAATTAGTTATACATGCAGTAGAATATATTTATGCACTTTGATATATCATACATAGATGGGATATAATTTCTCATTTTTTAAAAAAAATATTTAGTTGTAGATGGATATAATATCTTTATTTTATTTTTACATGGTGCCAGGGATCAAACCCAGTGCCTCATGCATGCTAGGCAAGCTCTGTACCACTGAGCTACAACCCCAGCCCCATAGTTTCTCATTTTTCTGAGTGTACATGTTATAGAATCACATTGGTCATGCAGTCATATATATACATAAAGTAATAATGTCTGTTTTGTTCTATCCTTCCTATCCCCAATCCCTTCCCCTCTCCTCCCTTCACTTCCCTCTTCCTAAACTAAGGTAACTCTGTTCTTTTCTAGTGACTCTTCCTTATTGTGAATTAGTATCCACCTATTAGAGAAAACATTCAGCCTTTGGTTTCTTGGGATTGGCTTATTTCACTTAGCATGATATTCTCCAGCTCCATCTATTTTCTGGCAAACGCCATAATAGTAATAGTCCAGTGTGTGTGTGTGTATGTATGTTTCACATTTTCTTTATCCATTCATCTACTGAAGGACATCTAGGTTGGTTCCATAGTTTAGCTGTTGTGAATTGAGCTACTATAAACATTGATGTGGCTGCATTACTGTAGTATGTTGATTTTAAGTCCTTTGGGTATAAACTGAGGAGTGGGATAGCTGGGGTAAATGGTGGTTCCGGTCCAAGTTTTCAACCATAGGAGCTATTCAATCCTAAGCTGGGTGGCTCTGTGGCAGAAATGCTATGGAGCAGATTCAAGTATGGGTTGGGAGGACCAGATGAACCTAAGTCCTCTCCATCACAGAGATCCTAGGAGCTTATGAATATCTCCCTGATATATTTATTTTCCCATTTTTGATCCCATTTCACCTCACTGCCATCTGAACTGTAAGTCAGAGTGGGAGAAGGAAGGGTTATAGTGGTCCAGGGGATGTGGTGATGGTAAAAAGCTGTTGACTCCATATATGCATTTTTATATGCCTTTCCATTGATTTTGGCTCTCGTACATAACTGGCCCAGTTCCAGAATTTGCAACCTTGTACAGAGTACAGGATATCACTTTGATTTCTGGGCAAAAGGGCTTTGGTTTTGTTTTTATTAATGCCATTCAAATCCATTTAAATATGTTGGTTCTCTGAGATAACTTAGAATCCCAAGGGCATGGATGAGGTGAAAGATTAAGACCATGAATCAGAAATCCTCATTTGTGAAAAAGGTGTGAAGAATTTTAATAACTAATATCTAGAGCTTTGGAGTCCATTAGATCAGGTGAGATTGTTATTTCTTTTTAGGAAGACAAGAAATAGGTTACTCTCTTTGTTCTCTCCCTTCAAGCAAACAGTGAGAATTTGTTCAGGGCTGTTTGATATCAGTTCCTGTTCATGGTCACAGGGCTTGATCTAGTCACATAAATTATCTGGGGAATGTGGGGTCCTTTCTCAACTTGGCTCGGTTCCAAATGAGTGCACCTGTTGTCTAATTGCTATAATAGGATCCAGTTGATGGACAGACTGTCTGATGAATCTATTATGTTGGTGGTAGAGCTGGTACAAGGAGCTCCAGAGCAGCTGCTAGCACTGACCCCAATCCACCAGGCAGCCTTGGCAGAGAGGGTACTACAAAACCTGGTAAGAGTTCATGCTTCCAGATTCAGATCTGTTACCCTTGGTAATGTGTACCTTTCAAACAGTGTTCTCTGTGTTCTAACCCCCACCTCCCTCTCCTTGCTGCTAAATAGGTTCCTATGCATAAGGCCTTATCCCCTTAGATCTGCCTCTTGATTCTACTCCTTGATAATCTGCTTCATGTTTCTTGTCCATACCCCTTGAAGTTCAAGAAATCTCTTGGATTCCACCTTTCAGTCTTTATGCCTCCTCATATCTGGGCTCATTCACTATTTTTAAAATGTGAACAAAGGTAATGAGCTCACAAAGATGCTAACTTGGGAGCATGAGGGAGGGAAGGTCAAGGGGCTTGGTGTCTGGATCAAAGAGGCTGGTACTCTGAGTCAGAGATAAATTGTCCAAGGATTGATACTCTTCTCCAGGCTCCAAAGGAGACCCCAATCTCAGAGGAAGTGCTGGAGAAACTGGGTCCCTTGGTTGGATTCCTAGGGATAGAGAGCACACGGCGAATTCCCCTACCAATCCTGCTATCCCATCTCAGTCAGCTGCAGGGATTCTGCCTAGGAGAGACGTTTGCTACAGAGCTGGGATGGCTGCTGTTACAGGAGCCTGTTCTTGGGTATGGACCTTTGAGAACTTCAGATTCTAACTTACCCTATACCCAGCCCCTCAACCATCATCTTCAGGGGCAGACTATTCCACTTGCTTAAGTCCTAAGTTCTCCCAATCCTAGCATATCCTCATATCCCTCAGCTCCCTAGCCCATGGTCTTCTTCCTGTCCCCCAGGAAACCAGAGCTCTGGAGCCAGGATGAAGTAGAGCAAGCTGGACGCCTAGTATTTACTCTGTCTACTGAAGATATTTCCTTGATCCCCAGGGTGAGATGAAAGAACAAAGGAGAGTAAATGCATAGAGAGGACTATAAGCTGGTATTGGGGATCTTAGACCAAAAAGTGTGCAGTCTGATTCTGGAAAGTACTGCTGACAGACATAGCAGCTGCAGCAACTGGCCCTGATCCTGTGTGGCTCTCCCCACCTTCCCTTTCCTCTGTCATGCAGGAGGCTTTGGGTCCAGAGACCCTGGAGCGGCTTCTAGAAAAGCAGCATAGCTGGGAACAGAGCAGAGTTGGACAGTTGTGTCGGGGGCCACATCTTACTCCCAAGAAAGCAGCCCTGGTAGCTGGGTTTGTGCGGCCAGCTGCTGAGGATCTTCCAGGTGAAGCTACCCAAATACTCATATTTCCAGCAGGCCATACAGGAGAGGGTCTCAAACAATGATGCAGTCAGAAGTCTGGCCTCTAGAGCTGGGGTTTTAGCTCAGTGGTGTGCTGAGTCCTTAGAGCAAATTCGCAAATCTGTGGTAGCAGGTTTGGTTTGGTAATTTACAAAACAAAATGATTGGAGGGATGATATTCAAATTCCTTTCTAGTTCTAAGGTTCTGTGATTCTGGGAGTTTATAACCCATTAGGTTTTTAGTCTAGGACTCTTAACTCAGTTCTTCCTGGGCTATGTGTGGAGCTCTCTACTGAGATCCCCAGAAGGAAGAAGACTACTTGGGAGCTAGAAATTCTTTGGAGTTAGATACCTGGATTCTAATTTAGCTTTGTCATTAAATTACTGGGCAACTTCCTCAGTAGTGCATTTATGAAATCAGCCCTTGTTCCTCTTCAATCACTTATTGTTCTAATATCCTCTGAGCCCTATAAATCTCAACCCATAATCATTCCTTGACTCATACTGCCTACACTACCCCACCCTCCAAAAGTTGGAAAGGTCATTCATCTACAGATATCTCTCTGGGCATATTTTAATACTATACTGACCCCCAGACCTGCCTTTCTACTTAGAACCTGTACCAAATTGTGCAGACATAAGGGGGACCTTCCCAGCAGCCTGGTCTGCAACACAAATTGCTGAGATGGAGCTCTCGGACTTTGAGGACTGCCTGGCACTATTTGCAGGAGATCCAGGACTTGGGCCAGAAGAACTACGAGCAGCCATGGGCAAGGCAAAGCAGGTTAGGGATAGAGAAGCCAGTAGGAATTGCAGGGGGGAAAACATGAGGAAGTTGGTTGAGAGTGTTATAGGACACAAGAAAATGGGGAGTTGGGTGAGAGGGGAAGAAACAGGAGATTAAAGGGTTAGAGGGTTTTGGATCACAAATAGATTAGAGGGGATCAATGTTTAAGAAAGGGGCTAGAATAGTGGATAGAGAGACTAGAGTAGTGGGAATCAAATTTAGTGTGTATTAAACCATCTGAGTGGCAGGTTTTTAAAATGCTGTTCCTGGGGTCCCATATTAGACTAAGAATCTCAGGTTGGGTCTAGGAATCTACATTTTAACAGATACATCAGTGAGTCTGGTGTACTTGAAAGTTTAGAACTCATAGACTAGAGTTTTCTTTTTTCTATTGATACTCTAATTTTTTAGTCCCAGAAACTATAATCCAATTCTCTCATTTTACAGTTGAGGAAAGTAAAGAAAAGGCAAGTGATTTGCCCAGTGTTCCACAGCTAAGGTTAGAGACAAGATTAAGACCCAACATTCTGACTCCTAGTGCGGTGCTTTCTCCATTCACATTATTCCTCTTTTTTTCCTAGTTGTGGGGTCCCCCCCGAGGATTTCGTCCAGAGCAGATCCTGCAGCTGGGCAGGCTCTTAATTGGTCTAGGAGAACGAGAGCTACAAGAGCTGACCCTGGTAGACTGGGGAGTGCTGAGCACCCTGGGGCAGATAGATGGCTGGAGTTCTGTCCAGGTAATACCTTCTCTCCTCCCTGCCACTTCCCAAAAATCCATCCCATAGACCCAGGCCTATAGGTTACCCAAAGTCCAAGGAATTTTTTCCAGTGACCCTCCCTGACCATTCTTTTTTAAAAGTATGGTGCTGAGAATCGAACCCAGTGCCTCACATGTGCTAGGCAAACACTCTACCACTGAGCTACAACTCCAGCCCCTCCCTGACCATTCTTTCTGTCATTTCTCAATAGCTCACTCTAGCTATCTAAGGAACTTGGTGATTTATTCACAGTGAGGTCCTGGACACATAATATTCTCTCCTGCCTCTTTTTCTTTTGCCTCCTTTCCCCCCCCCCGCCTCCTTTTTTCTTGAGCAGTAGGTATCTTTAACCTTCCCCCTTGGCCATTGGATCTTCTGAAAGAGCCAGGTCTGGGATTTTTTTTTTTTAAAGGATATGGTCCAGTAGCAACTACCTAATCCCCTAATAACTTCCCTATTCACTAATTCCCCATGATTTCTCTTATCCTATGTGCATGTACCTCCACTCTAGCTCCGGGCTGTGGTATCCAGTTTCCTACGGCAGAGTGGTCGGCATGTGAGCCACCTGGACTTCATTCACCTGACAGCACTGGGTTACACACTCTGTGGACTACAACCAGAGGAGCTACAACATATCAGCAGTTGGGAGTTTAGGTCACCTGTAGAGGGGTTGTGGGTGATGGTGCTGAGGTGAAGGTGGGCTCTCTGGGGAGGGAAGGATTATGAAGGGGTAGTCCCATGAAAAAAGGGAGATCATTTGAAATCATCTCTTTCCCTCTTAACCACAGCCTCTATCACTGAAGCTGAATTTTCCTTTCTTCCCACTTTTCCACAGCCAAGCAGCTCTCTTCCTGGGCAACCTGCATCTCCAGTGCTCTGAGGAACAGCTGGAGGTTCTGGCCCACCTCCTTGTGCTGCCTGGTGGTTTTGGCCCAGTCAGTAACTGGGGGCCTGAGATCTTCACTGAAATTGGCACAATAGCAGGTGGGGAGGCTGGACTCTAAATGTTGGTGCTAAATTTCAGGATTTGGTTTCCATATCATGGGTGGACTGGGTGGAGGACTGCTTTGGACTTCTTAAAGCAGAAGTCTGAGAAAATGTTTAGATAAGGAGTTAGAGACAATGTTAGAAAAGGTAAAGTAATTTGGGAATAGTTGGAAGGGAAGTTTTAGGTTTGAAGAGAAGGGAAGAGACATGACAGCCTATGACATTTAGATGAATCCTGCTTCCTTCAATAGCTGGAATCCCAGACCTGGCTCTTTCAGCACTGCTACGGGGACAGATCCAGGGGCTGACCCCTCTGGCCATTTCTGTCATCCCTGCTCCTAAATTTGCTGTAAGTTTTGTTGCATTGGGGTCTGGGTTGACAACAGGAGAACCAAAGTTACATGTATACACTAACGCCTATCCCCACTTCCAGGTGGTGTTCAATCCCACCCAGCTATCAAGTCTCACCAGTATTCAGGCTGTCGCTGTCACTCCTGAGCAAATGGCCTATCTGAGTCCTGAGCAGCGACAAGCAGTTGCATGGGCCCAGCATGAGGGGAAGGAGAGCCCAGAACAGCAGGGTGAGTTCCTGACCCTCTATATCCTGATTCACAATATAAACCCTAATTTGGTGCTGTCTGACCCATAGATTCTGCCTAAGGAGATCCTTGGAGTGAAGGGGTCTATAGGAAGAAAACTTGTTTCCAAGTACCATTGGCTCCTGGGAAGCAGAGTTGTGATATTCCTCTATTCCTCATAGGGCGAAGCTCAGCCTCGGGCCTCCAGGAGTGGTCTCAGTCCTCCTGGGTTCTGGTATTGACCATCAGCTTCACAGGACACCTGCTATGAGCCTGTCTCTACAGTTAAGAGAGATTATTGAGCAAGAAACCTTACATCATAATGAATAAAGTGCAAATGGAAGTACATCCCAATTATTCTCAGGAAGCTGATGAGAAATATGGGTAAAATGCTAATGCTTTCCACCCACCTGGGAATCAGTGTTCCTGGCATGCCTTATCTGGAGTCTCTTTCTATCATAAACAACTCCACTGCTTCTTTTTACTTCCTGGAGGTTTATCCCTACCCCTCACCCACCAGTAGAAATAACACAGACAGCTGAAGCATAGCAAGGAGTCTTTACTAAGATGGGGGCTGGAGGTTGAGACAGATTAAGGACAAGTAGAATGGGTCACCATTAAATGGGAAGAAGTCCTGGGGCTCTTGAGTCATCTGCCAGAGATAGGGAGTCAATGTTTGTTTTGGATGAGAGGTGCAGGGATGCGGATATCCTGGCCTCTCTCCAGACGCCGTTCACAGTCAATCAAATAGTTTACTCCATCGATGACCAGTTGCACCAGCTCCACCTGAAGGACACTAATCCTTGATCTCTGCTTCCTATAATCTGAGTTTCTTTCTTTAGCACTTACTGACTTTCCTGCTCTGGAAATTCATTTCCAATTGCATTTTTGCTTAACCTGAATTTCACTTCAGATTCTGTTACATCCTGAGGCTCACTCTCACTGTCACTATCTCAACCCCCATAGACCTGTACCTCTTTTCATTCTAACCCCTTAGGATCTCACCTCTGACTTGCCCAGTCGATCCAAATTAGAGATGTCGAAGACATTGCCTGTGGCAGCAGTGTCTACTCCTCCAGTCCCACGCTTCTGGAGTCTTAGGTTCTCTAGGATCTTTGGAAAACGGCTATCCTAGAGGGGAGATAGGGATTGGAGGTAGGGTCAATAGAGGCAGAGACTGTTCCTATCTGCTCAGAGATTTTCCCCTGACCCTTTAGTCCCAATATGTCTGGCTCCTTTTGAAGTATCCAACCCCACCCATCCACACTCATCCTCTTCCTCACTTATACTGCTTTCTAAACCCCCACAACTCCTTTACTTTGCTTAGCAGGGGCAGTTTGATGTGCACTCCAGCCCGAAGTCCAGTGCCCAGGTTAGATGGACAGGTCAAGATGTATCCCAAACGCTCATTCCACATGAATTCCCAGCCACGCTCCTGGATTAGCCGTTCCACCTGAGCCCACAAAGATTCTGTTAGTCAAAAAACAAAGGATATGTGGACCCTCCCTTAGGAACTCTAGAAATATATAGAACAAGAAACTTGGGTGTGAATAAATAACACTGTTTTTTTTTTAAATGAAAATAGTCGATTATTGTCATCATATATGCAAAGCAATTTTGATGTTGTAAAATAATGATGTGCCTTATGATGAGATTGTGAGAAAATATATTGTGTGTGGAAGGAAAGAAAGTTGAGGAATGCATTAAGGATGATCTAGGGAGCTGGGCCCAGTGGCATGTGCCTATAATCCCAGAAGCTTGGGAATCTGAGAATTGCAAGTTCAAACCCAGATTCAGAAACTTAGAGAGGCCCTAAGCAACTTAGCAAGATCCTGTCTCTAAATAAAATATTTAAAAAAGGGGTGGGGACATGGCTCAGTGGTTAAGTGTCTCTAGGTTAAATTCCCAGTATGGGGGTTGGGGATGACCTATGGAAATGAACAGAGGTAGTACAATGAACCGAGAAAGAATTGATTATTCAATGAATTCTGCATGCTTTACAATGAGCAGAGGCTCCTTTCAGATAAAAAATGAAGGTACAAGTTTTGCAACAGAAAGATGCAAGAAAGCCTTCTGTTAGCCATGGAAGGAGCACAAGTGAGAAAGCAGAGACATGTGATAACAGAACAGAAAAGCCAGATTCATAGGGGTGTGTGTGAGAGAGTGAAAGGGGGCCTGGAATGGGTGTTCTCGTTTCTCTTAGCTATCCTAATCATAAAGATGAAGATTAGAGTTGAAGAGACAGAGGATCTGTCAGGGCAATGAACACCAAGACCATTTTCCAATATTAATAAAGGGGACCCTGTTTATAATTCAGAAAGACATGATGGTATGGGGGATTCTTTCATGCTGAATATGGGGAACCCTTCTGTTAAGAATAACAACATATACCTAGCACTTATTAAGTACTTGATATGGAACAACCACTTTGTCTGCATTATTTAATGTCTCGCAACAACCTAAAATGTAGGAAATCTTATTATCTCAATTTTACAGATGAGGAAACTGAGGCATTTAATTTAAAGAGTACTTCCCTACATATGCATGTCAGAATATGTTATCCCTTATTGCCAAAAATAGTTTAAACTTCCCAGCTAGGAATCTAAAAAAGGAGCTTGCTTTCTTTCAAGTCTAAAATAGAACTGAATATAAGAGAACATACAGTAAGAACTGGGTTTATAGCAGGTTCTGATATAGAATTAAATATGGAGATTCAATCCATACAGGATTGTAGATTCTGTTCAATCCCTTATCTAGAGCCATACATTCTGGAACTTGAGCCATCCCATCCTCCTTTTTCTCTTATCCTTCTCCCACTCTTAGTTTAAAGCCAAGACATGATAATTTAGCAAGAATGACAGAATCTAGAGTCAAGGCCCATCTTGACTCAGAACTGAGGGATTGTTTTGGAATCTTAAACACCATAATCTCTCAACCCTACATCAATCCAGGCTCCAGTGTTTTCCTAATCTGCACACTCCACCATCCCACACCATATGTCCCAGGAACTAACTTGCCATCTCAGTTATTTCTTCTTTGCATTATCTGGAAACTGCTTTATTTACTTCTTTTTGTTTCTGACATTCTTTTTCTCTTCCTATATTTCGGGTGACAATATGTCCTGGCTTTCCCAAGACAGTCCTGGTTTTACACCCATTGTCCTGGAGTGACAAATGGTAACCCTTTTTACTATTAGAAATGTCCTGGGTTAGTTGTTTATGTCAATCTACCTAGGCTGCTCTTTGGTTTTCCTTATTTCCTCCCACCTAGCTTCCTTATACATTCTTTTTCTTTTAATATTTATTTTTTAGTTGTAGTTGGACACAATACCTTTATTTTATTTATTTTATATGGTACTGAGGATTGAACCCAGGGCCTTGAATGTGCTAGGCAAATGCTCTACCTCTGAGCCACAACCCCAGCCCCCCCTTATACATTCTTCTCCAACCTCTTTGAGGCCCCGGCCAGAATCTTTCAAACACTCTCTTCATGTTGCCACCCTTTTCCATGGAGATGACCCGTGTATGATCCTCCTCATTCACCCAAATCAAGAAGCTCTTCTCATTGTTGTGCCTGAGGGCAGGAGGAAAAGGGGTCAAGTGGCAAAACAAGAACTGGGAAAGAAAGGGGAAAAAAACATTTATGTGGGCACAGGGGATAAAAGAGGTGAAGAGCAGCCTCATACCAGATTCCACGAGCATCTGGCCAGTCTCGAGCCATTCCTGCTGCAGTCAGTAATGGGGACACAGGCTTATCAAATAGAAAGTGGTCCTGGGGAGAGTAAAGCAACTTGGGTTAAGAATCCTTCAGGTATTGAAGCCTTGAACCCAGAGCCCAGCTATTTTATATGGCCCAGGCTCCCCTCTGGTTCTACTCCCCCAACTCAGCTCCCTTTCAGGGTCCCTCACATCAATAAGCTGCTGCTGCTCAGCCTCTGTCATCTCACTGAGCCTATAGTAACGTCCAGCCAGGTCACCCTTCAGGCCACTCAGTGCATCCACCACAACGCGTTCCACCTCTCGCCGTTCTGCCCGAGTGCAGGCTGGAGGCAGACTGAGTCCCCGGATACTTCGGCCAGTTCTGACTCTTGAGGACAATACATACCTCTCATCAAAGTAGCCAGAACGAATCTGAGGGACAAATGGAATATAAGTCATAGAAACAAGTAGATATATAGCTCAGTTGGTAGAGTGTTTGCCATGCATGTACAAGGCCCTGGGTTCAATCACCAGCACCAAAAAAAAAAAAAAAAAAAAAAAAAAAAAAAAAAAAAAAAA
>NW_026000229.1:35054784-35060167 GCF_001458135.2 Marmota marmota marmota
ACCAAAAAAAAAAAAAAAAAAGAAAAAGAAAAAGAAATAAACACCCTTGGGGAAGGAGAGATTTCAGGGATTAGAGGACCTTCCTTCACACAAGGTATGTATTCTTCCTGCATACAATGAGGGGAGGAGTCAACTGGGCAAGACTCCAATTGAAGGAAGTATTGTGGACCCTTCCTCAAACTTCCCACCTTGGAGCATGGTCATTCTTATTTACTGTTTTCTCCACATCTGTTATTTCTTAAAATACAACTCTTTCCCCACATTAAGATTAAAAGCTCAGCAGTATAATGACCATGAGTCAGGAAATAATCAAGGTGAAGGAATTGGAGATACAAAATCTTTTACATGAGGCAACACAAATCAGAAGTGGAATATATGGCTCACCTTACTGGCATCCAGGTCAGTGGTGTGTTTCATTGTTCTGGGATCATATCCATTGTGTCGCTCTTGAATCACTGGGTCAAACAGGTCAGCAAATATCTAAAGGGGAGTTAAGAGGAAGAGGTGGTTACAGAGAGGAAATCTCTTCTTAGACTTCAATTATGAATAGATTTCACTGGGTCAGAAAACTTCAGTATGGATGGCCCAGAGTCTTGAGGGAAAGTGAGGGATCTTTAGGAGAAAGGAGGTGGAATTACTGGGAAGACAGCTTGGATTACCAGGGAGACTCTGGGGGCCCCCTACCTCATAGGTCTCCTCATCTCCAGCCACCATGCCCACAGTCTTGATGAAGGGGTGGCCAGGGTTGTCCACGCCAGTCTGGATGCACTGATCTAGAGTCCAACCCGTGGGTGTGGTCTTGTCGCAGAGCCGTGCATAGACTGCTGGGGTCAGGTGACTGGCCATGCAGTTGTTGTGCTTTCGGAGGTCTGGGTACTCAGCGCTGGGGAGGGGGTACCCAGTAACCATGGAGGGAGGGCACAGAGGCCTGCACTTAGTGCTATCAGCTGGGAGCTGTCCAGTTAGCCACATTTGCCTTTGCTCCAAGGGAGGAGGGGGAATTAGAGGTAGGCTAAGCCTTGATAATCTCTTTAGGACTTTCAGGGTCTATTCTTTCCCAATAGTTCTAGCTGCCTGTGGCTGGCTGGCTCAGTTCCCCCAGACCTGCACAGTCCTTTCCTCCCATGAACACAGCATTAGTGATGGGGGAGGGGAAAGACTAAGGAGGAGAATTCAGGAAATGGGGGAGAACAGCAGGAAAAGGAGATGGAGAGTGAAAAGGATAGTTCCTGGTCTTCGGATTTGGAGTCTGGGCAGGGGTGCAAGTAGAACTCATAGGCCCAGAACTGGTCTTGGTGGCGGGGACCGCGGGTTAAAGGTCCCCACAAATGCTCTTGCTTTTGGGGTTTGGTCCCCGCTTCCGCCCCACTGAAGTCTTTTTGTAATTATTGTCCTTGTCTGTTGCCCAGGTCCTCCTCACTATCCCCACCTCCGTTCCCATAACCTCCTCCTGCGAGCCTCAGGCACTGATACCTTGGGGGATACAGCCTTCGTCGTTCACTGGCAGCTAGTACAGGTTCCGGGCGGAGCAGAAATCCAGCAGCTAGGGATCCGGCTCCGGCCAAAGCCAGGAGCCTGAGCCCGGGGCGGGCAGACAGCAGACGAGAGAAGGGACCAGCCATGGCTTATGGGGTCCGACTACTGGATCCCAGAGCAGGAACTGGTGCGACAGGATCAGGGAGGGAGGATGCAACCGGTCAGACTGAGTGCTGGAGCTGGGTCCCAGGCTGATGCCAAATGGGGGTGGGGGTGGTGGCTGAAGCCGGAGTAGGAGCGGGTGCCAACCAGGCTGCTGGAGAGGCGCAGTGAGCTAGTTGGAGCAGAGGCGCAATGAGCTAGTGAGGGCGGGCGGAGCAGAGGAAGGCTGGAGCCGCAGTCTCCAGGGGTGGGGCTCACTTAGACCCCGCCTTCTCGCCTGCCACCGCGCTAGGTGTGTGGGGGCGGGGGTGGGCAGCACTAGTCAGGTAATTTGGAAGACCTGAGACTCGCACCCCTAAGGCTGGGATGTAGGCCCACCTGGGATGAATCTGCCCAGATTTCAGCACCACGTAAAGGACAGCACCACAGCACTCCGAAACCCGAACACCATACCCCCAAGCTCCCTTGGTTTAATCTGAAACCCGATCCGTCGACTTTGTGGGTGTGATAAGGTGACATTGCCAACCTCTACTCTGCTTTCGGCCTCCCCCAGCAACCTCTCATCTTCCCAGGGGAGGCGGCCGCAAGAAAACCGCGGAATAAGCACCGATGCCAGAGGAAGACACACAGAAAGCACAGGGTTAGAGGCAGACAGTAGGATAGACACCCGCAGGCTCAAGGTCACCTTTTCCTAAGAACCAGGAAGAGTACCAAGGTGCCTCCTTAACATACCTGTGCTCTCCTAACAAGGTGGAAAAAGAATTCCCTGAAAGGAATCAGAGAAATATTTGCTCTTTTCCCATCCGCTATGCTCTGTCCTTCATTCCCACTCTGCCCCCAATTCTGCAGCCCTACCTCCACTTCTAAGTCTCTACTTATCTTTCTTCCCCACCCTTCTCCCCATTCCCTACTTCACCTTCAATCTTTTACTTTTCTTCCTCTTTTCCAGGCTCAAACCTGTTTGCTGCTCACAGGTCTCCCTCCGAGTAGTCTCTGCGAGCTTGCCTACCTGTTAGTTGCACTGGGGATGGGGGCGGGGCAGGAAGGGAATTGTTAGCTTTCTCTTCCTTCTTTCCCTTCTCTGTAGCTCCCAGTTCCTGGACTGGAGAGGAATATAAAGAGAGAAGGGTGTGGTGAGATGACTGGGTGTGGAATGGAACAGGCAGGCACAGGTCTCCAAGCACCACATGTGTTTCCTCTCTTGGCTCCCTAATGCTGTTTAATCCGGAGTGTAAAGGCAAATGGTGTCCAAGGGCATAAGGTCATCAGGGAATCTCTGCCTTCCTCCTAGTCTTCTCTCCTCTCACTCCTCATAAAGTTCCTATTCAGATTTGAGAGGGCTTAGTTTCCACAGCTCCACATATGACTGGTAGGGAGGAGAATGAATGCTGGAGCTGAAATAGGGATGTTCGGGGCTTCAGTGTGGAGGGTCAGTTAAGATGGAGTAGATATATTGGTATTAGTCCCTTCCTTCAACTGTCCTAATGTACCCACAATACAGGAAGATACTTTGAAATTTCAAGAGAGAGTATTTTGGAAGGAGAAATTCCCTTCACATTGTCCTCTGGCTCCACTGATGTCTCCCCACCATACTCTTATTCCCTTAGCTGTCCTGAATGTCCTTTTTCCTACCTTCCTCGTTTTTAGGTATCCTTAGAAACTATCCATCTCTCTTTGGTATCCATTATTAACTCTTTCTCCTGATGAGACAGTAAGTATCAGAGATTACGTTAAGTTCTGCAGTTAGAGTGGTCACTCTTGGAGAGACAGAAAATGTTACCTGTGCTAAAGGTGCCCATTACTTAGGTAAAGGTATAGCTATGAGTAAGTAAATATAATTACTGGGTATGGTGTATATTTATCCAGATAAAAGAGAGAGATAATCTTCCAAACCAGTAGGGTTGTAATTTTACTTAGAGGGTGTTAAGGAGATAGGGGGTGAGAAGAGAATTATATATAGAAAGAGAAATAAGACAGCCAGAGGAGTAGAGAAATTATTTGAGTTTGAAAAGTAGTTATCCTAATTTATAATAGCTCCACTGAGAAGGAACATTTATTTTTATACTTTTATTGTTCTTTGTGAGCCTCTGACAGACATATCATGTATTAATACTCATTTAAAAAATTATCCTACAGCATATGTGAAATAGTCAACACATCTGTATTTGATTTATCTAATAATTACTGCTATTTTAAATAATATGTAATATTTTTCAAGCATTTTGCATTTGCAAAGAACTTTTATATATATTATTTTACAGAATCAAATTGGATTATTCCAGTGTATGACTAGGAACAGAATCTATATTTTCATGGAGATCATAAGAGAAATTAAATACATGAAAGATACTATAATAACTTGTTTGAAGGGTTGGAGTGATGAAGAAGGTATGAGCCTGAGCATGAACTAGGGAGGCATCTGTTCTTCTGAGAGCCAGTGCTTAGAATCATCTCTCTCCATTCAGGAGAGTTTGGCTTTGGGGTAGGGGGTCAGTACCTTCAGGCACCTGACTGGCAAAGGGGCGATATCCCTAAGGTTGCAAAAGAAGAATTTGTAACTGTTCTGACAAAAGGAAAACCCAAGTGAAGATGCAAGGATGATAATCAAAACACAAACATATCCAAAATACTTTCACATAACCAGTACCCTATAAATTAGTTAATTTATAAAAATTAGTTATAGATGGACACAATACCTTTGTTTTATTTATTTATTTTTATGTGGTGCTGAAGATTGAATCCAGTGCCTCACACATGCTAGGTGGGAGCTCTACAACTGAGCCACAATTCCAGCCCCTAAATTAGGCTTTTAATATTACTTTTAAGAAAGATGGAGGCTCAGGGAAGTTAAATGACTTGCCCAAAGTTACACAACTGTAAACGTTAGACCAGGATTTCAAATCCAGTTTTGCAGATCCCCAGCTTGGAGGGTATAGAAAACACAGGGTGTGGAGATAGGAATCAACTTGTCCAGTCTTCTGTGTCCATCCATTTTATTGTATCCGACAAAAAATAAGTCTCTTCGTAGCCAGGCACTGCGACTCATGCCTGTAATTTCAGTTATTTGGAGGGCTGTCACAGAATGATCACAAATTCGAGGTCAGCCTGGACAATTTGGAGAGCTCCTGTCTCAGAATAAAAAATTTAAAGGACTGGGAATGTAGCTCGGTGGGAACCCTCTCCTCTCCGCCCTCATTCAATTCACAGTACTGGAAAAAATAAAAGCCTCTTTGTTCCTTCTCTTAACTTTTTAATCTGCTTCTTTGTTTTTGTCTTTGTTCTCCCTGTCATTTCTCTTTGCATTTTACATTTTACATTTTACATTACATTTTACATTTTCAGCCTATATTGGATCTTTTACCCCGTTTTGTCTTATAAAACAAACAAAAGACTGATTTTGCTCTCAAGGAGGTGCAATGGCACAAACTCTTGTCTTCTCCTTTGGGTCTCGCTTTTCCCAAAACCTCACTGCCTTTGTCTCAGACCAAGAGTCTGAACTGCGGCGACGCAGTAAGAAATTAGAGGTAGAAAAGCATCAGGTTGCATTCCCGCCCGCAGCCACTAGGAGCCACCCTCCTCTGTGCAGAAGCACCGGCCAACGCAGCCTGACTGTTGCCGGTGCGCGCCCTCCGCTGATTGGTGGCACCGCAAAGAAGTCGAGCTTTGATTGGACCACTGTCAGGTGTCGCTGCCGGCAGGTTCGGCTGTGCGAGCGGAGAGAGGCGGTGCCAGTCAGGTGCCTGAA
>NW_026000229.1:35060177-35104977 GCF_001458135.2 Marmota marmota marmota
GGTATCGGAGGGGGTGGGCGCGGTGGAGTGGGCTAGGTCTTTGCAGAGGGCGGTGGTTAGTACCCGTTTGGGGCAGCTTCGGGGAAAGAGGCCCAGCGGAGAGGCCTGTGTGTCAGCGCAGGGAGAGTGAGGCGGGGGCGAGTAAAGGCTAGAGAAGTCCGGATGCCAGGGCGGTATTCGTGATCCCGAGCTCTGTAAGGAGAGGACGAAGGAGAGGGTCAGCGAGAGGGGAGATGAGTGTGTAAGGATCCGAGTGAGGAAGAGAGGGTCCTACAAGGGGGCGGAAGGAGTGGAGTGTACAGGGGAGAGGAGCAGGGAGGAGGGGGGCCAGCGCGAGGAGGATGGGGACTGGATGGACTGGGGAGGGTCCGGGCGGGAGGGGCTCAGCGCAAGGAGGGGAGGGAGCGGAGTGGACAGGGGAGTGGGTCCACTCGAGGAATGGACTGTTGTAGGGAAGAGGCGAGCCTCCAAAGAACGTCGTGTGAGGAAAGAATGGGGATCTCAGGCAGCCATTGTAGGGGAATCATTGAGGATTTAGTATAAATATGTAACCGAGTGTGATGACTCATGTAAAGGTTTGAAGGCCTGTGTAATTCCGGGGAAGCAGTGAGTGGGAGGATTAATATGATTAGTTGACTAGTAATGGGGGACAGCACTCAGTGTGGGGAGTGGTTGGGGGAAATCAATGAAGGGTCATTATAGCAAGTAGGGGAAAGAAGGCAATATGAATGTGTTAATGCTCAGGACAGGGTGGCCGAAGGAATAGGGAGTAAGTATGGAGGATTAAAATGTGCATTAAGAAGGAAGTGAGGGGTCCACTGTTTGAAGGTAGGAAGGAGATAGTGTTGGTGGCCTGAGAAGTTTTTCTGTTGGAAGTATTTCTTTATCACCCATGGAGCCCTCCAATCAAGTGCAAGGTGATTTAGGAAATTAGGGAACTATGCAAAAAGCAGCACTAAGGGATAAAGAAGTTACATAGTTTATTTATCCTCCCTTTTCACCTCTCTAGATCTGGTTAACATAGATGTTTCTGAGAAGATTGCCTGCCCCTTCCTTCCTGCTTACCTTACCCACTTTCTCCTTCCACCTTCTCGTCTTTCTTTCCTGCCTCCTTCCCTTCCTTCCTTCTTTTCATATTTATTGAGGCCATAATTAGTCCGCTCTTTTGCCCAGTGTAGAATCTGAAATTTTCTTTCGCAAGAAAATTTGGGGGAGAGGATGAAGGGTAAAAAGCATAGAAAACAGGGAAGTGGTGCCTGACATTGTGGCGCAGTCCTGTAATCCCAGTCTCTTTGGAGACTGAAGCAGAAAGTTTGAGGTCAGTCTGGGCAGTTTTAAAAAGATCCTGTCTCAAAATGGGGATAAAAACAAAAACAAAAAAACAAACTGGGGATGTAGCCCAGTGGTGGAGTACTTGCCTAGCATGGGT
The DNA here is from genome assembly GCF_001458135.2 of Marmota marmota marmota. Lineage (NCBI taxonomy): Eukaryota > Metazoa > Chordata > Mammalia > Rodentia > Sciuridae > Marmota > Marmota marmota. The sequence continues at coordinate 35,061,607 of NW_026000229.1, forward strand.
GAGGTCCTGGGTACAATCCCTGTACCAAAATAAAAATAAATAAAACAGGGAAGTGGTTTTGGGAACACCACATTAAACCCCAGCTTCTCTCAGAGGTACTTCTAAATAAGTCCAAGCTTATTTCATAGCTATTTCTGTCAGCTTTCTATTTTTGCCTTGTTAAATATGAATTTGGACCTTTCAAGTCTGTATTCTTGAATAGACTCTTCTCCATTCTGTTATTTACCATCACCCCCCATTACAGAGTTGTAATAGAATTTCAAGAGCATGACTGTACATTCAGTAAAAATTCATTAAGCGCTTAGAGAAAGAAAAGGCAAAGGATTTTGAATCTTAGACATGAGAGAATGGTTAAATAGTGAAACACAATTCTAATTACCTAAACTGTACAGAAATCTTGGGAATGCAAGTCATGGGCATTGGGTCAGGTCACTAAAGAAGAATTCATAGAAATAACTATAAATTAGGAGGAGGAGTACATGTATGAGACCTGCAGTGCATAAGTGGAAATGTTCAGTCTAAGAAAATGTCATACCCGTGGTAGTTGAGCAATAGAGATAACAGGTGAAGACTGGAAAGGTCAAGGTCTATGTAAAGGTCATCTATTACTTCCTAATCAAAACTGCAAAACCCCATTATAATGACAGAGTTTAAAATAAAACTAGTAAAGTAGAGAAAGTAATTGTTGAAGACTTTAAAAAATCTATAAAACTAAATTAGTTCATTTACTTAAGGAGTTTGTGGCTTTCATTAGAGTTGTCAGTATTTCTGAGAACTCCTGGAGACCATGGAAAATTGCTGATGTATGACTCAATTTTATTTTTGGAAAATAATAACAGATGCTAATATCCCTGTAATTCACTATTAGCAAATGTTTGCCCTTTGTGTATTTGCTTCAGATCTTTTTAAAATTTAAATAAACATTATAGTTAAGGCTGTGAAGTACCATGTGACTCTTTTTCAGTTCCATTCTCCTTTCTTCTCAGAGGTAACCACAATCATAAATTCTATGTCTTCCTTTTAAGTCCATGTTTTTATACTTTTAGTAATTATTTTTGCAGTCATAAACAATATGTACTCAATACAATACAAACAATATGACTCAAATTAATGTCTTAAGATATTTTTACTGATATGGCTTTAGGCAGGACTTTTTTCCACTTAGCTCCTGAAGTGAAGGACCTTGCCCTAGACCAGCACTGGTTTTGTAATGTGTAATATTGCTTGTTTTTACAAATGGAATTGTACTGTATGCATATCTCTACAGTTTGCACTTGGAAACTGCCAACTTGTTATATATATCTCTGTTCACTTTTTATTTTTTCTAGCTCTATCACTAAGCTCATTCATCACAGCCTTTTTAAATTTTTATTTTGAGTCAGGGTCTCTCTAAGTTGCCAGGACTGGCCTTGATCTTGTGATCCTCCTACCTCTGCTTCCTGAGTAGTTGGGATTACAAACTGTGTGTCACTATGCTAGGTCTGATTCATTTCACTTTTTTTTTTCCCTGGGTACTGAACCTAGGGCTTCTCACCCATGCTAGGCAAGAATTCTACCACTGAACTACATCTTGCCCTTTTATTTTTTATTTTGAGGCAGGTCTTGGTAAATTGCCAAGACTGGCCTCAAACTGAGATTCTCCTGCCTCAGCCTCCCAAGTTGCTGAGATTACAGGTGTCTGCCACTGCACTGGTTAACCTCCTAAATTCTGATTCACTTTACTATGTTTCATTTATTGCATTGTATCCATTCTTCTACTTATAACATCTAAATTGTTTTCATTTTTTTTTCCATTAGCAACAGTGAGATTAAGGACAGCTGGGTGTAGTGGTACATGCTTGTAATCCCAGCAATTTGGGAGACTGAGGCATCTTAGTGAGGCCCTGTCTCAAAGAATATAAATGACTGGGGGTGTAGTTTGGTGGTAAAGAGCCCCAGGGTTCAATTCTCAGTACCCTCCCCCACCAAAAAAAAAAAAAGAAGGAAGAAGAAGGGGAGGAAGATGGTTAAGAACATGTCTTCTTGGGCTGGGGATGTGGCTCAAGTGGTAGCGCGCTTGCCTGGCATGTGTGCGGCCCGGGTTCGATCCTCAGCACCACATACAAACAAAGATGTTGTGTCCGCCAAAAACTAAAAAATAAATATTAAAAAATAATTCTCTCTCTCTCTTTAAAAAAAAAAAAAAAAGAACATGTCTTCTTATGTAGGAGAATTTCTCTACAGCAGGGTTTCTGTACATTGTCACTACTGACATTTTGAACTGGATAGGTCTTTGTTGTATGTGGATATCATATACATTTTAAAATGTTTAGCAGTGTCAGGTATGCTAAGCAAAAATGTCCCCTGTACAGCAAAATCACAACTGGTTGAGAAAGACTGCTCTAGCTGTGTATATATAAAAGTGCAACCGCCAGCTTGTTCTGACTCATTTTCCCTGATGTGAAGGACCTTGTCCTAGACTAGTACTGATATCAGGAGACAGTAACAAAACATTGAGATTAGAGTTTCAGAATGGACCAGAGACTGCTCTTTGGATGCTTGCATCATCTACCTCCCAGCCAGCACTAGACTTCTTTCCTTGAACTAATTTTCTGGACTTGGGCTTCTGTCTTTTAAGATGGAAGAGGTGAAGGGGAGACATTGGGAATTTTAATGTTCTATTATAATGCTTAGAACAGAGGGTGCCCTCAATGTTTTTTTTTTTAATATTTATTTTTTAGTTGTAATTGACACAATACCTTTATTTTTATTTTTGTGGTGCTGAGGATCGAACCCAGGGCCTCTCATGTCCTACGTGAGCACTCTACCTCTGAGCCACAACCCCAGCCCTCAATTAATGTTTCTTTTGAGTTAATTCTTGGTAGAAACGAAGATGAAGTTTAAGGGCAAATGGCATCTGAATTGTCTCATTCCTTTATTCCTGAGTTAAATCCTTGAGTTCAGAATTACTGTGGCACAGGGTAGAAATATTGTGGAATGAATCCAGAATTTGAAATGTCACTCTACTTTCTATTCTGGTAAGGAATCAATAATAGCCTTCCTTGAAGAACTGTCTTTCCCATTTGCTACCTGAAGTTAACATTGTTTCCTGCTGGCAGAATCAGGGACATGGGAGCACTGTAAATCTTAATCTCCAGATCCTCTTAGCTTGGTTAGGGTGAGATGATCAGGGAAGAAAAGGGAAACTTTTCTTTTACAGTTCTTTTTTTTTTTTTTTTTTAAATTTCAAATCATTGCCCACAGCCTCCCTTCTTGTTGACCTTTCTTTCACATAGCTTTGTTTCCTGTTTCCACTTGTACCATGTAGTCCCCTTATTTTCTAGTTCTCCATACCCAATTCCCACTCATTGCTTGAAGGCTTAGATTCTGAACTGATGGGGTACCCCCTCTCTGCAGAACGGGATGAGTGGGTGTTCCGGCGGGGATGTGGTCATTGACGGCCAATGAGGACGAGAGCACCACTGCTCACTTCTTCCTTGGAGCTGGAGATGAGGGGCTGGGCACTCGTGGAACAGGCATGAGGACAGAAGAGAGTGACAGTGAGCTCCTGGAGGACGAGGAGGATGAAGTGGTAAGATTAGGGAAAATGATGTAACTTGGTGTTGGAGCCCCCATCATAGAGACTTGAGATCCTATGGGATAGAGACATCTCTCTGCTCTTTCCAAATATATAGACTGTCTGTCATAAACAAGCCCTATCCTGGTTTAGGGGAGGGACAGTGAGATGATTAATTGCTTCTCTTTGAAACCCCTGCCCTTTTGCCCTTCTCCTATTGTCTCATGGTTATTGGTTCTCTGACTCTTCTGCTTGAGCATATATTTCCTATAGTGGAAAGCTCCTATTCTGTAGACAGTAGTAATCCCTAGACATGCCTCAACCTAGACCAAAGTTAGTAGGCATCCTTGGTCCCCAGTGTTAAAAGTCCTGAGAAGAAACTGTGCCCTAAAGAGATGAGATTGTGTTCCTTAATGAGGGTAATATAGATGGGAAGTTCCTACATTCCTGATAGTACTTTTTCTCTGTAGCCTCCTGAACCTCAAATCATCGTTGGCATTTGTGCCATGACCAAGAAATCCAAGTCTAAGCCAATGACCCAAATCCTAGAGCGACTCTGCAGATTTGACTACCTGACCGTTATCATCCTGGGAGAAGATGTTATTCTCAATGAACCTGTGGAAAACTGGCCATCCTGCCACTGCCTCATCTCTTTTCACTCTAAAGGTTGGTATCTGGAAAGAAAGACAGGAAAGGATGGTGGTGGGAATGCAGGATTGGGAATGAGGTTCTTACTGTCTTATTAGTAAAAAGGCCATCAGCTCCTCCCAACACTAGAGAACAGTGCCAAGGGATTTGCTTTCCCTACATCTTGGAGGAGTTGCTGGGTGTAATTAAGCCTCAGGATAGCTCTAAAACTGAGAATCTCTGACAGAGTTGGGTTTCTGGAAGGATCTTAAACATAATCTTTTTTTCCTGATGAATATCCTAGACTTAGGAAACTGGACAGAGGAATAAGTAAAGGGGTGGATGGGTAGAGGAGCTCAGTATCAGCTATGACCTTTAATGTGTCTCTCTGTCTCTCTTGCCATTTTCTTACCCTGTCTTTTTCACTTTCTTTGTTTGGTCTATTTCCTTTTTTCCATCCCAGGCTTTCCTCTGGACAAAGCTGTTGCTTACTCCAAGCTTCGAAATCCCTTTCTTATCAATGATCTGGCCATGCAGTATTACATCCAAGATAGGTATAGCTTTCTGTGGACCAGTGGGATGGATAACCCTGAGATCGTGCCCATTTAGGGAACCACTCTGGGAGGGGCAGAGTCAAACAAACATGTTTAATTTTTGTATCATACCCTATTGAGTTCTGTGCCCTGGTATCTTCCAGTTCCTATGCAAATGATATCCCTAGCCTCTTCCCTTAGTCAATCCCTACTTCTCCCAGCTAAATTTATTTGGGGGTGACAGGAGAGAGGTGTACCGGATCCTGCAGGAAGAGGGTATCGATCTGCCTCGATATGCCGTGCTCAACCGTGACCCTGCCCGGCCAGAAGGTGAGTACCTGCCCTTGCCTTGCTTTCCATGACTTAGCCCAGTGTCTGTCCTCTAAATATCTCCTATATACCACCTATCTATGTGGGACTTTGGTTATTGGATTATGGGTAGGATAAGAACCATGGGTCTTTGGACAAAGACTCAGACCTGTTACACAGATACTGTCATATCTATATACCACATATCTATATTACTATATCTGTTACTAAGAGATGGCCATAAAGTTTTGAGGGTTGTAAAGATTAAAACCCCAGGGAAATGGGAGTTGGAAATATTCTATAACCTTAGGCCCTACACACTCCCACCTTTTAGAGTGCAACTTGATAGAAGGTGAAGACCAGGTAGAGGTCAATGGAGCCATCTTTCCTAAGCCCTTCGTGGAGAAGCCAGTGAGTGCAGAGGACCACAATGTTTACATCTATTACCCCAGCTCTGCTGGAGGAGGAAGCCAGCGCCTCTTCCGTAAGGTGGGTGGGGACATTTGAGCATCTGGGAAGTTAGAGAGGTGGAAGGATGAGGATGATATTGTGAAGAAGGGGGCTGAAGGATTTGGGGATAGGGTGGTGGATTGAGGCAATGTTTTCTTTCCTTTCTTTTCTTCCTGAAGATTGGCAGCCGAAGCAGCGTTTACTCTCCTGAAAGCAGTGTCCGAAAGACAGGGTCATACATCTATGAGGAGTTTATGCCAACAGATGGCACAGATGTCAAGGTTATGGTGGACACAGGGATTTAAGATGTTACAAAGGTCTGGGTGGGGATGGGGTTCTTGGGAAGCCAGTGCATGTGGAAGGGGTGCTAGAAATTAAATGTGAATTCAGTTGGCTTTCAAATTCAAGTGAAGATAATTAATGGAGAATGTAGACATTCTTATTTATACTGTCAGAGCAAGGGCAAGGTGGCATGAGAAATGGTGTAGTGTTGATAAATTACTTTTTAGTGAGGACTAGATAATAGTGCTAGAGTTCTAAGAAGAAACCTTCCTAATAATGCTGCAGTTGGGCTCAATAAAAATAGTGTCAGTCTCCTTATTCTTAATACTCAGGGGTTTTTTGCTTTGACTTTGTTTTGTTTTGTTTTTACTCTGAAACTAGTCTACAGACCTAGTCCTCATATTGTCTTCTCATATACAGGGTGAGCTGTGGGCATACTCAGTGATGCTATGTACCTGCAGGTGTATACAGTGGGGCCAGATTATGCCCATGCTGAAGCTAGAAAATCTCCAGCTTTGGATGGAAAGGTTGAACGAGACAGTGAGGGGAAAGAGGTTCGATATCCAGTCATGCTGACTGCCATGGAAAAGCTGGTGGCCAGGAAGGTCTGCGTAGCTTTTAAGGTAGGGGAAGGACCATGGCATTTGTGGAATGAGGGAGACAGACAGGAGCAGAAGTCTGGGAAAGAGTCTTTTTTTCTCCTTGTCTCCTTCCCCTGCAGCAAACTGTTTGTGGATTTGACCTTCTTCGTGCCAATGGTCATTCTTTTGTGTGTGATGTCAATGGCTTCAGTTTTGTCAAGAACTCAATGAAGTACTATGATGACTGTGCCAAGATTCTGGGGTAAGAGACAGTAGTCTGTGCTGAGAGAATGAACTTAGAGAAAAGAGACAGAAAGCTTTTGCTTCTTAAAAAATATTGCAAAAAGGGCCAGGTGTGGTGGTGCTTGCCTGTAATCCCAGCCGCTGGGGAGGCTGAGACAGGAGGATCACAAGTTCAAAGCCAGTCTCAGCAACCACGCGAGGCATTAAAAACCTCAGTGAGACCCTGTCTCTAAATAAAATACAAAATAGGGCTGGGGATGTGGCTCAGTGGTCAAGTGCCCCTGAGTTCAATCCCTGGTACCCTTCCCTCCAAAAAATATTGCAAAAATGATTTAAGAGTGAAAAAGGGAAAAAAAAAGCAAAAGGGCTTCTCATCCCCTTTGCTTTCCCAGGGCTGCAGTCCTCAGAGATGATAACTGTTAACAGCTTTAGACATAACAGATTATCTTTTTCTGCCATGTATAAATAAACTAGATTTATTTTACTTAAGATGATCATATTATGAAACTGTTCTGCAACTTGGTTTTTTTAAAAAAATCATCATATAATGTTTAAACTATTCAAAAATATGTAAGGAGTAATGAACATGGTGAACATCCATGAATGTAGTAGTGTTGGCTGAGCATTTACTAGCCTAAGAAATAAACAAGAATATAGGTGAGCCAGGTACAGTGGTGCATACTTGTAATTCTAGTGATTCAGGAGGCTGAGGCAGAAGGTTTACAAGATTGAGTGCAGTTAGTGAGATTGTCTCAAAAACAAACAAACAAACAAAAAACCAAACACTTCTGGGTTCAATCCCCAGCACTGCAACAAAGGGGGAAAAAAAATAATATAGTTGAAGCCCCTTACACTCCTCCCTGGTTACATCCCCTCTTCCATGTCCAGAGGGAACCACAGTCCTTAATTTGCATTTATTTATATTTCCACCACCTATGTGAGGGTATATGTTTGCATGTTTTCAAACGTTTTATTAATGTATTCTTCTGTCACATTCTTGTTTTTGTGCGCTTCATTCAGATTTATAGTACTGATTTGTTATTTTCACATTTTTTTCATATTTCTCCTTCTAGAAACACCATTATGCGGGAACTTGCCCCACAGTTCCAGATCCCATGGTCCATTCCCACAGAGGCTGAGGACATTCCTATCGTTCCCACCACATCTGGCACTATGTAAGTGAAAATAAAAAATCTGGAGTAACACTTGGGATTCCTTAAGCCAGACCAGTGGTTGCTCCTGACTCATGCCATCTAACAGGTAGAGCCTGGGTCTCTTCTAAGTAGTCCCCTTATCAGTACCTATATCCCTAATCTCAGATCCTTGCTCCTCTGTTCTTTGACGTGTCAAGTATGATGTGAGGATGGGGGGTGATGGAAGGTTGGGATAGGAGAGAGGCTCTGAGAACATTCCTTATCTTAGGATGGAGCTTCGTTGTGTCATTGCAATTATCCGTCATGGGGATCGTACCCCCAAACAGAAGATGAAGATGGAGGTGACACACCCAAGGTAGGAGAAATGTCCAAATGTACACAGGTCTTTGTGAGGGAGATTGGGTAGAGAACAAACAGCTCCTAAAAGCTTGATTTGTCTTGCTCCTTACTTCTTCAGGTTTTTTACTCTATTTGAAAAACATGGTGGATACAAGACAGGGAAATTAAAACTCAAGCGACCTGAGCAGCTTCAGGTAAGGTGGTGAATCTCACCAGAATGAGTGCTAGGAGAAAAAAGGTGTGGGGTTGATAAGAGATAGGGTGGAAGGGCAAGCCTCAAGGACATGGCCTCCTACATGGAGACCCTATTATTTCCTCTAGGAGGTCCTGGACATCACAAGGCTGCTGTTGGCTGAACTAGAGAAAGAACCAAGTGGTGAGATCGAGGAGAAGACTGGGAAGCTAGAGCAGCTGAAGTCCGTGTTGGAGATGTGAGAAAGGGGATAGCAGAAGGGAGCCTGTAACAGTGAGAAGTGAGGTACTAGGGCACAAAGTAAACTGTTGTTGTATCCTGCAGGTATGGTCACTTTTCAGGTATCAACCGGAAGGTGCAGTTGACTTACTACCCTCATGGAGTAAAAGCTTCTAATGAGGGGCAAGGTAAGATAGCCCCTCTTTCAATTATCATTCACATCTCTTGTTCTTAAACCTGTAGAGTGCCTCTACCTGAAATTACCTTTATGGTTTCCTCAGAAGTTCACCAGTTAGATGTTCATAATATTTTCCTTACATTTAGACCTACTCACTGCCCCATATTCTCTCAGATTCACAGAGGGAGGCTCTTGCTCCATCTCTGTTGCTGGTTCTGAAGTGGGGTGGAGAACTGACTCCTGATGGCCGTGTTCAGGCTGAGGAGCTGGGGAGAGCTTTTCGCTGCATGTACCCTGGAGGACAGGGTGAGTGTTGGGGTAAAATCCTTAGTAGGGCTGGAGTAAGATGATTAGAAAATAAGTCAGGGAAAATGGAAAGAGGCAATGGGGAAGTTAGAGAGGAATAGAATATTCTTTCCTCTATATGGGTACTTATAACAGTCTATTTCTGGTCCTTTCCTTTGCCCCCAGGTGACTATGCTGGCTTCCCTGGTTGTGGGCTGCTTCGTCTCCATAGCACTTTCCGCCATGACCTCAAGATCTATGCCTCTGATGAGGGCCGTGTCCAGATGACTGCTGCTGCCTTTGCCAAGGTGCCTATTATGGCTTTTTCACAGTCCCAGCGTCTATTAAGTAGAGAAACAGAAGGTTTGGAGAACTAGTTGGGAAATGTCAAAGTGTTTGTATACCAACTCAAAAGAAGCTATCACATTGTATACAACTGAAAAGAAGATGAGAATAGTTAGTGGGAGTAGGTCTCCTTGCTCCTCAACCAGCTCCTGTTTGCTCTCTGGAATAATCTAGGCCTAAGAGAACTGGCTTGGAAAAAAGAACTAATTGACCTTGGGCTTCCCCTTCAGGGCCTCCTGGCTCTAGAAGGAGAGCTGACACCCATTTTGGTACAAATGGTGAAGAGTGCCAACATGAATGGTCTCCTGGACAGTGATGGTGATTCCTTGAGCAGCTGCCAGCACCGGGTGAAGGCTCGGCTGCACCACATTTTGCAGCAGGATGCACCCTTTGGCCCTGAAGACTATGATCAGGTCAGGCTCTCCCTATTTCTGTGCCCCAAATACCCTGGATCCCAAGTTCCTGGAATTCTAAATAATAATAGTTATCAGTGTAATAGACTTATTACACGCCAAACATTGTTTTAGGTGTCTTACACATATTATCTTGTTAATCCTTATAGCAACTCTTGGAGATAAGTAAATGCCATAATTCTCTTATCCACAATTTCAAAAATTAAAAAGGTATTTATCAGTTTGACATCATTCATTTGGCAGCCAAACCCTACATGAATTGTCATAGGACTATTTATACTTCTTAAACTTCCTATTTAGTGTCAATAGTCATACATTTTGTTGCAGAAATATTAATGTGTTTGGTTATGCCCTAAATTGAGCTGAAGGCATTAAATAATGTATGACATAAACACTTTTTAACTTCTGAAGTTCAAAAAATTCCCACCAAATGTAGCTAATCCCAAGGACTGTGAATAGGAGAATGTTTCAGTTATCTCTTGTTATATAAGCCCCTGGGAGCTGGGGATATAGCTCAGTTGGTAGAATGCTTGCCTAGCATGCACAAGGCCCTGGGTTCAATCCCCAGCACCACAAAACAAACAAACAAAAAAACTATCCCCCAAACTTAGCAACTTAAAGCAATAGCCATTCCATTATCTCTCATAGTTCTGGGCTTTACTGGTCTAGCATTGGGTCTCTTCTGGGGCTATCTAGGAGGTTTGACTGGGGTTCTGGGATGGGTGGCTTTCTCCTTCTTCATGCTGTCCCTGTAATCTCAGGATTACACAAGTTTTCTTGTGGCTTCTCAAACATATAACTGAATTTCTTTTTTTTAATATCATTTTTTTATTGTTGTTGTTTATGTTTTTTTATGTGGTGATGGGGATTGAACTCAGGGCCTCATGCTTGCTAGGCAGGTGCTTTACCACTGAGCTACTCCCTAGCCCCATGACTGAATATCTTAAATGATGCTTTAGGGTTCCCTTAACACAGAAATTTACCAGCTTTCTTAAAGCATAGACCCAGAATTAGCACAACATAAGTTTGTTATTTTTTATTGGTTAAGTAGTCACAGGGCCAGGCCAAGGGGAGAGTCAAGGGAAGGGAAGACAAAGAATTAATGATCACCTTTAATTACCACAAGGACTGTCGGAACTGTACTACTTTTCTCCCATTTTACAAATGAGGAAATATAAGCTCTAAAGAATTTAAGCAGCTTTTTCCAATATCACACAGCTACACAGCTAGTATGAACCCTAGGAGTCTAACTCCAGAGCATAGGCTGTTAATTACTACAATACACTGTCTCTCAGTATCAATCATAGTGGGTACCATTATCCAATGTGACCATCCTTTTTCTTGGGTATCCAGGCCACAGTTGACCAGGCAGTGGTTTTCCACTATTCCAATTCTCATTTCTGATAGGTTCTTTTTTTTTTAATTGTAGTTGGACACAATACCTTTATTCCATTCATTTATTTTTATGTGGTGCTGAGGATCGAACCCAGGGCCCCGCACATGCTAGGCAAGCGCTCTACCACTGAACCACAATCCCAGCCCCTCTGATAGCTTCTTTTAAAAATTATTCATTTTTAAAATTGTATCTTTTTAAACATTTTTAAGTGTACAGTTCAGTGGCAGTAGGCATATTCATATTATTCTGTAACTGTATACTGATAGGTGTATTTTTGGTGTGTTTGTGTGTGTGTGTGTGTGTGTGTGTGTGTGTGTGTGTGTAGTGCTTAGGAACCCAGGCAAGAGCTCTACCAATGAGCCACAGTCCCAGCCCTATGACAGGTTCTTAAATGAGTTACATAGCTAAATACATAACGTGTCTTTGCTGTGTTCTCCTCTGAGCAGGACTCAATAAGGGACAGAATCTTGCTGCCTTATTTTTCAATCTGTGTTCAATGCCAAATCTAAAAAATCTCCCTTGCTTCCTTTTTCTAGTAAGAATGAAACTTATGAGGCCTTAGGTAGACCTGTGCATCCTACCTAGAATCTTCTTCCTCCCCATTTCTCATTCTTTTTTTAATTTTTAATATTTATTTTGTTTGTTTGTTTTTGGCAGACACAACATCTTTGTTTGTATGTGGTGCTGAGGATCGAACCCGGGCCGCACGCATGCCAAGCGAGTGCGCTACCGCTTGAGCCACATCCCCAGCCCCCCATTTCTCATTGAATGTGACTGTCCTAAAAGCTTGAGTTGGAATCCAGTTCTGTGGCAGCACTTCTACTCTAGGTCCAGGCAATAAACACTCATAAAAACATTCTGTCGATGTTTTGTAATAATGTTATAGAGATTCTGTAATAAACTCACAGGAATCTGGGCAATCAGCACTAAACCTATCTTGCCTTTCTTCACTCTTCCTCACAGCTGGCTCCTACAGGAAGCACTTCCCTCCTCAACTCCATGACTATCATCCAGAATCCTGTGAAAGTCTGTGATCAGGTATTTGCCCTGATCGAAAACCTCACCCACCAGATCCGTAATCGGATGCAGGACCCCAAGTCTGTAGGTGGGTGTGAGTGCTACTGTCTTCAGGTATGGGTGCATTTCTCAGGCACTTGTGTGGACTTTCTTAAATGTCTGAGACAAGGCATCCTCATCCCTCTGGTTCTACTCCAGAGTTGTCAGGGTCTTTTGTTGGAGGTCAAATCTTTGGCTCTATCTGACTGCCTGCCTTCCTCCCAGACCTGCAGCTCTACCACAGTGAGACACTAGAGCTAATGCTACAGCGTTGGAGCAAGCTGGAACGTGACTTTCGACAGAAGAGTGGGCGCTATGATATCAGTAAGATCCCTGACATCTATGACTGTGTCAAGTATGATGTGCAGCACAATGGGAGTCTGGGACTTCAAGGCACAGCAGAGTTGCTTCGTCTGTCTAAGGCATTGGCCGATGTGGTCATTCCTCAGGTGTGTCTCATAAAAGTGATCTAGCCTGGGGATAAGGGCATTAGGAAAGGGAAAAAAAGATTTGGGAACCAGGGGAAGAAAAATTAGAGAAGTAATTAGTTAAGTTGTTAAAATTCTCAAGATCCACTCTGACTCTGGGTAAGTATAGAAGGCTAATTGAGGAGATATTTGGAGAGAGGAGAGGGAAAGTGGTGGATAGAAAAGAAGCCTTAGATCTGAGGCATGATCTTGGGGCTAGAAATATGAAGCAAGAGGAAAGCAAGATTCACTGAAGTACTTATTCCTGGCGCATGGCCCCTTAGGAGTACGGGATCAGTCGGGAGGAGAAACTGGAAATTGCTGTGGGCTTCTGTCTTCCACTATTGCGGAAGATACTACTTGACCTTCAGAGAACCCACGAGGATGAGTCTGTCAACAAGCTGCATCCCCTGTGAGGGAGGGCTGGGAGGGGTGATGGATGGAGGGAGGGGCATGTTGGGAACCCTTGGGAAAATCAAGTCTGGGATGGCTTGGGCAGCCAAGAAGAAAGGGGATTCTGGGATGGAGAGAAGTCTTTGAGGTGGGAAAAATGAGTTTGTGGAAGCCTGAGGAAAGGATTCTCTGACTTCATGCTAATGTAATTGTTATCTCAGGTACTCCCGAGGAGTGCTCTCCCCAGGTCGCCACGTTCGAACACGGCTGTATTTCACCAGTGAGAGTCACGTCCACTCTCTACTCAGTGTCTTCCGTTATGGGGGACTTCTTGATGTAAGGATCCTCATTATTCCTTTAGTCTATGAACATCTATCCCCAGAATTCTTCTACTGTCTTCCTCATGCTGCTTCTCCTTTTTTTTTTTTGTGAAGTACTGGGCATTGAACCCAGAACCTTGCACATGCTAGTCAAATACTCTATCACTCAGCTTTCACCAGACCTTTTAATTTTTATTTTTAAAAATCTTATTTTGAGACAGGGTCTCTCTAAATTGTTGAGGCTAGCCTCAAATTTGTGATCCTCCTACTTCAGCCTCCTGAGTAGCTGGGATTACAGGCATGTGCCACCATGCCCAGCCTCATACTTCTTTTTTTCTGCAAACTTTCTCTATTCTCCTTGGCTCCCTGAACATTCCCTGACTCCCTGTCCTTGGGCATTGGCTTACCTCTTTTTGTGTTTGGTAGGAGACCCAGGATGCACAATGGCAGCGAGCTTTGGCTTATCTTAGTGCCATCTCAGAGCTCAACTACATGACACAGATTGTTATCATGCTTTATGAGGACAACACACGGGTGAGGAGCAAACAGGGTGAGATGAGGAGAGGGCCCCTTCTTTCTGCCTCCATTTAAAACTATTTTCTTATCCTTAGAATTTGTGGAATCCAGCTAAGTGTGGCACCTAGACACAGCATGGCACAGAGCATCCAGGAGGTTCCTATTGGAACAGAAAATATGTTCTGGGATGATGTTGAGCCAGAGAGATTACCTATAGCACAGTTGTGGTGTTGGGGAGGATATAGAATTTGGGACATTATAATGAGTCTTTTTCCCTCAAATATGATTATATATATACTTTCTGCATCTGTCTCCACAAAGATGTCTTTAACATGCTGCTGAATGCACCATAGCAAAGTTGCAGTATTGTAGAACTAGGAGTTTGAAAGTCATGTGGAGTGGTGAACTATAAATGGTGGGAGGTGAGGGAATGAGGATCCAGTGACAGAGTATAGTTAAAGGGAAACTAAAACAGATCAGCCTCAGATTGGTGCAAGACCTCAGTCTAAAAGTTCAGGCCTGGATGTATCCTCTTGAGTTTCTCTCTGTTGCCCTTGCCTGCTCTTCCACCTCATACCCAGCTTTTCCCAATGGCCCCTTCTGTTCCATAGGACCCTTTATCAGAGGAACGTTTCCATGTGGAGCTGCACTTCAGCCCTGGAGTAAAAGGCTTTGAGGAAGAAGGCAGTGCCCCAACTGGCTATGGTTTCCGTCCAGCCTCTTCTGAGGTGGGTCAGAGGGCTGAGATATGATTTAGGAACCAAGTGGTGGGAAACTACAAACCATCCAGGACAGAAAAAAGGGTTGGGGAGTTTGAGATTTGGAGGCTGGAAGCTTTAACACCTATTCGGTCTGTTATGGAACAGAATGAAGAGATAAAAACAGATGAAGGAAGCACGGAGAACCTGTGCCCAAGGAAGGCACCAGATGAGCCAGATCGGGCTTTGCAGACCTCACCACAGCCTTCTGAGGGCCCTGGCCTTCCAAGAAGATCACCCCTCATCCGTAACCGAAAAGCTGGTTCCATGGAGGTAATGGAAGGGGCTTGGGAAGAAGATGAAGGGGTGGAAATATCCATGTATACTCTGAATCCTCTTGGAGTTATTCTTGGGACCTGAGTCTTCCTACCCCTGGTTGATATGTTTTACCCTAATCTCTCTTTCACAGCTGGTCCCCCAGTAGAACTTCTTTAAGCTGATTGCTACTTCTAATATTAAAGTTGCCAATGACTCGTGCCTGAGAGAGAATGATTTTAAATGACTAGGTTGAGGAGGACGCTGGATAGCTTTGAACAGGTGGTTCTTTAAAAGGAAATATATTAGAAACAGCATGATCTCTGGGCTTACATCCTAGTCTGATTCTTAGAAGCTGTATGACCTTGCCTCGATAACTAAACTTCTCTAAGCCTCATTCTTTTATCTATAAAATATAAGTAATATTCACTTTATAGATGCTTATTAAATGGTAACTATAGTAACAATACCAAAAGATGGCTCTCTCCATCTTTTTTTTTTTCCACCTTGGGTAAAAATTATAGTGCAGACATGAGCAAACACCTGACACTTTAATGCCATTAGGGTTATATCTGTGTGTGGGCCTGTGCCCTGCCACTCTTTTGTCTCTAGTTCTGGTTCTTATTCTCAAGTCTAGAGAATGGAACAGTTTTTAATCTCACATTGGGTTTATCTAATTGTCCTGGGGTTTTCATTTGATCTTTTTCCTGGAAACACTGTTTTATCTCTTTGACCCAATGATACTCTTTTTGATGCCATGATTTATTCCTCTCTCGGGGACTTTTCTAATTTGGATGCTTCTGTGACCCCATGAATTACTGTTCACTTGACTCTGTGCCAGATCTCTATCCTGGAGGAGTGTTTTTTTTTTTTTTTTCTATTTTAGGGATTTCTTAGAAGAATGTACAACTGGCTTTCATAGGTCAGCCATAGGTTTCCAGTTCAGATTTTGGAGAAAGCCAAGAAGAAACACAATGGTCTCTTTTCCAAAATCATCCTTTACTTCCTAATTATTTTAAGGTAGAATTGATGTTGATAATTCACATTAGGATATGCATTATTTTCTCCTTGAGGTTTAGGTGTAACTTGATGTCTACATTTCTCTACATACCCTACAGACTCATATGAAATTGATTAAATGGACAGAATGACACATCATCTTCCACAGAAAGCTGCTGCTTCACATTGAAATGTCTTCCCCACTGTCGTGGTCTGCTGGTCTGCCTGGCAGGATTGTGCTGGACCTCCTTTTTTCTTCTGGTCTAAGCACAAGAAGACATAGGCAAAGGAGAGCTCTCTGTGTATCATCTCTTAGTCTTGATAATATTGTCTTCCTTCAGTAAGCTTCCACATTCCTTCTTTCAGTTACTGTGTTACTTAGACCCTGGCTCAGCCAGGATGATGGCTGCTTAGGATACACTCCTCAACATTGTAAGAAATCTTCTTTTTGCTCTTTGGTCACAAAGCTTTATTATAATAATATTTCCTCTCCTTGCTGTAGGTATTGGACTATCTTATCCTTATCAATGACATCCTTCCTCCCATCCCTCCTTCTTGTCATCTCATATTTTTGAACTGTTTTGACCTTCATAGCAGTTGTGCCCTAGGTGGTTATCCTCTCCAGCTCTATAACTGGCTCAGCTCTTTGGGCACTGGGGATTTGGGAGCCAGGAGGTTAAAGGAGCCGTGACCGGCTTTTCATCCGGTCTGATTGCAGGTCATGAACATGCAGTGCACGGGGAACCTGGACCTGATCCCCTTGAGGGGACGGCGCCGCCGGAGGTCAGGAGACCTCCCCCGGCCTTCCCCAGCCATAGGCCTACAGCCCCGGGCTGTGTCCACCACCCACCTGGCATCCTGCACACAGGTGTCCCTCCCTGTATCACTTTCCTTTCCTGTTTTCTATCTCTGCTTTTTGGGATCTAAGGATGTGAAATACTATCTAGGTGGGATGTGTGTATGTCAGGGATTGTGTGATTGGTCCTCATGGACATTGGAATAAATTGGTTTTATATATCCAGAAGTTAAATAGTTGGGAGTGGGGCACATTTGATGTAAATTAGAAACCTATGCAGTAATCACAGTTGTCCCATGGAAAAGAGGAGAGGGTGACCAGACTTTGTGGCTAAACCACTATAGTTGTCTTTCTGAGTCCTGGGGAGGGATAGATAAGATTAGGGACCCCAGTCTACTGAGAACTATGAATAATTGGATCATGATTTCTCAGATTTGGGGTGGGAGGGCTGTGAGGACAGTTATCTTAGGAATAGAAGTGACTTGTATAATAGAAGAATTCCCTGGACAATTATCTTGCAAAAAAACACTCTCGGTTCTCTTTTCATTTCTCTTTCCTATAAAAATTCTTTGATTCTTTCAAATTTTCTGATGCTGCTTGGCTTTGTAGGGGCAAGAATTAAAAACCTGGGTTTTATACTTCTAGGTTGAGGTAGCAAAATAATAACATAGAGTCTTTTTCTGCAGGTGCTGTCTGAGACTTCGTCTTCAAGGCCTGGTGGCTATCGGCTCTTTTCATCTTCACGGCCACCAGCAGAGATGAAACAGAGTGGCCTAGGTATGGTTTTCTAGCATCTCTCACATATGGTGGAAAGGGTTGTCTGTCTGTTCTTCAGAGTTTTATTGTGGGAAATCTTTGTCATGGGAGGTGGGACCATCCAGTGAGTGGAACTGTCAGGTGGGGGTAGGGAGGATGAAGTGTGAGAAGCCATAGTTAAGTATGAACTTGTATCTCAGATGATTGTTTCCATCTCATGAAGGTGTCTGTCTTTTGGTTTTCTCCACAACCCCCCATTTCCCTGGCTGAATGGCATTTTTCTGGCTTTCCCTCTCATTCCTTATCTGCCCCTCCAGTCTACCTCAGACCTTAAGGGGCAGTGAAGACTCTGAACCTTCAGAGTTATCAGTGACAGAGCTTTAAATAGAGGTACTCATGATCTTCATAATTGTCATATTCCTCATATGGAGAACTTGTGCCATGTCTTCCTCTGAAGCCTGTGTTTTTCACATCCCTGTGCTGCCCACTCCTACCTCTATGCCCTGGCCTTTATCCTGTCCTAATACTGTAACTTTTTTCCTTTCCTTTTGGAAGATTGAGGGACAAATCTGAAACTGGTGTAGTGGCAGAGGCTTCTCTCAGGACTTTGAGGGAATGTCTCTTGATTTTTTTGATCCCTGGAAAGGGGTGGAGAACTTCATTCAACCTTTTCTAAGAACACAGACTGCAGGAAGAACCAAGCCACTGAGGGTATTGTATTCTTTGGGAGGGGGAGGTGGTCCTTGGGAGAGGCTGTCTCTGAACATGTTGCCATGTCAACCAGTAACTAGAATTAGAGGTCAGAGATGAATGTGTGGGGTCTGAACTTGTTCCCCACCTTTTAAAATTTTGTCCTAATATTCTATTTAAATCTTCTCACTTTTCTGTTACCTTTGTCCTTAGTACCTAATTTCTTAGTTCCCAAATGGTCAGCATTTGAATCAGCAAGAGGGTGAAAGACTTTGGTCACTTTCCAGGCTAATTTTATGAGAGTTGGGTACATTTTAGATCCCTGAAATAGAGTAGATGGTTTGGGGCATGAGAAACAAATGACAAATGTGTATATCTGTGATACGGGCTTTTCTTCCCAGAAGTCCTAGTGAAGAGTAGATTTCAGATAGTCTGGAGAAGTGGGTAGGTATGTCTGGCCCAGTTAAATGGGAGTGATGTCAAGAATAAGGCATGGGTAATGGACACAGAACTGGTTGACAGATGGTGGTGGTAAGGTAGAGACCACTGGGCAGAACAGGATTGGCATGAATGCACTAGAAAATTTTTCAGTGGAGGAAATAAATGTAGGACAAAGCTTGGGGTGGTCTGGGATAAAGCCAGCTAGTGTTTGCTTTTCTGAATAAAAACAGACATATTTAGCAACTCTTATTGCTCTATGGCACCCAATTCTAGCATGAAAGATAGTGGAAATTGTTATAGAGAAATCCTGAATTTGGGGGTAGAAATTATTAGCTATCTGATCTTTCTGATTTCTCTGGTTCCCTTGAAACCATGGTCTCTTCTTTGTGAGCTCAAGGGAAACTGACCTTCTCTCCACTTTATTCATTTCCCCTATAAATATTACGTCACCAGCCAAACTGAGGGTCTTGGCAAAGATAGATTTGAAAGTAGAGAGCAAATCCTAAAAATCTGGGTGTCGGTTTTACCTCTTCCTGACTATGGTAGTAAAGATCATGTAATTCTAATTTTATGCTAAATCAGATATTGGGGACAGTGACTGGTTTGATTTAATCAATAAAACCTTATTTAATCAATAAAAACTTGATTCTTGCTGGGCATGGTGGTGCAGACCTGTAATCCCAGCAGCTTGGGAGGCTGAGACAGGAGGATCGGAAGTTGAAGGCCAGCCTCAGCAAAAGCGAGGTGCTAAGCAACTCAGTGAGACCCTGTCTCTAAATAAAATACAAAAAGGGGCTAGGGACGTGGCTCAGTTGTTGAGTGCCCCTGAGTTCAATCCCCAGTACCTCAAACAAACAAAAAAAAACTTGATTCTTCAAGTTTTGCTCCTCTGATTGACAGTAGAATTCTCTTTGCTTTCTTTGAACTTATATGTATGAAAATCTGGTTCTCATCATAGGGCTTACAAAACAATAAACTTTGAAGACAGAAAAAAAATGCCTGTTTTTATTGTTGTTTCCTGCTTTCCTTCTTAGTAGGATGCTTAGCCATAATAGGTATGCTCTACATGTAATCAGCTTACTTTTCACATGCCTTCCAATTTGTGTCCATCTTGACTTCAGGAACTATACTGTTTTCTCTATGAAAAAATAAATTCTTTTCTATTAGAAAAGAACTGTACTATTAGTACAGTTGGTCCTCAGGATCAGGAGACCTAGATTCAGGTCCACCTTAGCTCCTAAAATACTGTGTGATCTTAAGAAAAGGAGAATACTTCTGGATCAGTTTCTTCATCTCTAAAATGAGGAAGTCAAATAGATGGTCTCTTAAGTCCCTTCCAGCTTTAAAAATTCAATGAATCTTTTACTTTCATTCTTGAGAAATGTTAAAAAGGCCTGAAGGTGGGGAATGTTGGATGAAGAAAGAATTGGAAGGGTGCCAGCTGAGTGCACAAAACATGTCTCTAGTTTCAAGCAAGGATTTTCCCTTTCAAACCTACAAGAGATTAGATTTCTGGGTTTCTCAAATCCTGTATCATTTATATCCTCTAAAGGGCACTGAGTTAAATCTAGGGGAATCCAGAGGGACCTAGCTATTCTTGTAGGAATTCTGAGAGCCACTCAGAGAGCATAGTCTCTCTCTTTCAGTAGCTTTGAATCCCATACTGACATGACTAACCCTGTATTTGTAGTGGCCTCTTTTCTCTGCCATGTAGATCTTCAGGAGAATTCTCACTTTGCTTGCTGAGTGTGGCAATGGACAGTAGTGAATGCTGTTTGTGGTTACATGGAGTGGCCAAGTGTAGTGGTTTTGAATGACTGTGTGTGTGTGTGTCTTGATGTTGTCCTGTGAAGTTCTGTATACTTCTCTGTGCAGCTTTGTGTGGCCACTAACACACTCCCGGCCTTGCAGGCTCACAGTGCACAGGGCTGTTCAGCACCACAGTGCTGGGTGGCTCCTCCAGCGCCCCGAATCTTCAGGACTACGCGCGCAGCCATGGCAAAAAGCTACCACCTGCCAGTCTGAAGCATCGAGATGGTATGTGGGTGGGTTATGGGGGGCAAATCTTTTTTTTTTTCACTTGTTTCCCCACAAGGACACAGCTCCAGAACTATTCATGCTTAAGATGGCACTGAAAATGGCATTACAACAAGTTTTCTTCATCAGTAATAAATGGAAGAAGAAACCAGGACCCCTTCCACCCCTCCATTTGCATTCCCTCTCACCATACAAATACTACTTATTTATGCTTATCCCTTCATAATCTCCTACATACAGGCTTGCTGCATCAATTTGTACTCTTTCCTGGATTCTGGCCTATAGGGGTGAGGACCAAGAGAATAATCCATGGTCAGGAAGAACACAGTGGATTCTTGATTAAATTCCAGGAAAGCAGGGTTAGGAAAGTAGCTCAGTTAAGGTAGAAAAGATGTATGGAAAGAGATTGGGGAAAGGGAGGAATGTGTCTGCAGAGATTTTCTTTTTTCCAGATGACCAGAAAGAGGACATGATGGTGAAATTAGTGTTGTTTGTGGGACTGTATTGTTGTAGAGGTGACACAGATTACTGAGAGATTACACCAGAGGACAAGATTAATATATGGTAGCTAGGAATCTTAAGGGGTGGGAATGGGATCAGGCCATATAACTAATTAAAGAATAGACTGTACTGTGGGCAAATTCCAAAGCAGAGGGTGGGGACAGGGGTGGGTATAATCCCCATGATGTCTTTTCTCCCCAGAGCTCTTGTTTGTCCCGGCCGTAAAACGATTTTCTGTGTCGTTTGCAAAGCATCCGACTAACGGTACGTTTGCTTCTGACTCAACATCATTCCTCCTCACCATGTCACCTCCAGACACTTAACCTCTGAGTTCTGACACTGACTTTGCCTCTCCTTCCACTGTGTTGACACCCTCCTGTTTCTGAATGAGCTACTCACTAAGTGTTCCTAATGGGACATTTCCCTAGTGACAACTTTAGCCTTGGCTGCAGCCTGGTTGACCTATCCCTGTGGCAACTCAGATTCTTACTTCCATAATCACCATCATCACCATTATGTCTTTTTTGTCAGCATCACCATCAAGACATTGATTAGATCTCTCCTTTTCCTATCACATGACTGCCAGGCTGAATACAGCCGATAATGAATGGTTCCCCTTCCTAGAAAGAATAGCATTGCCTAGATTGGGCCCATTTCTTTTACCCCACCCATTTCTCACTTTATGTAATTTTAATCTTCCTGGGTTTTTTCTCCAACTCTTTTGATGGGGTGGATTACTAGTTTGTTTCTCTTTTAGAGTAATGTTGCAGTTGCCAGGTCCCAAGCCTACCTATAAAGTCATTTGTCTCCTATCTTCCTGCCATTGTGTGTACTTTGTGTGACTCTCGTGCTCCTGACATCTGCTTTATGTTACTACTAACCTAGTGCCTGGGCCTAGAAAACAAGAGCCCAGATTGTTTTGGGATAAAAGAGGGAAAATAATCCCAGTGATAAGTTGCCACGCTAATACGGAGCCACCAGGTAGGGCAATGTGGCCCTGGTTTGGGTGCCAGTGAGTTTAACAAAACTTCTCAAATGCAGACCTGAGGGACATGTTAAAAAAATACATTCATATATATGTATTTATATATACATGCGCATATATATATGTATATATATATATATATATATATATATATATATATATATATATATATAAAGTAAAGAGGGAATATAAAAGGAGTTGGAGGTGGGGAAGTAGCAGATAAAGGAGAAAGAACTATACCATGAGGATTTTTTCCTTGGTGGTTTTGTATGTATGTGTGTTTGCGTGTGTGCACATGCTCTAGGGATTGAACCCAGGGCCTCACGTGTGCTAAGAATACACTCTACCACTAAGCTAGACCCCTAGCCCCTGTATCTTGAATTTTTAAAGGTAGTTTCCATGTGGTCCTAGCCTACCTATGGCAAAACTGCCTAAGAGAAGCTGGAGGAGTTGAGATGTCTGCAGGGGATCCCAGGGAAGCTTAGGAAAGAATAATATCTCAAGATTTTTGAAGAACTGGGTCTGCTCACACTAAGGTGGGTGAGTTTGGAGATCTGTATAAATGAAAACCTGAAAGGTTAAGGTCTGTTTGCATGTTTTTCTGGATTCTGGCTAGTAGTGTATAACAGGAGAACTCAAGGTTTATTCCCTGTTGAGTTTTTATCTTTTATATCCTTAGTTTTCTCTGTATTAGTCTTATCCTCAAGGTAAATCTAGTTTTGTTAGATATGGTTTTCTTCTTTCCAAGAGCTAAGACTCTCTGAGGAAGATAAAATTAGTCTGGTTTCCCGGCTAGGAAACCTCCCCATGCTGATATCCTACTGCTTAGCCAGTGGCAGGTTTTGGATTTTAACCTAGTCAGGTCATACATCTCTACTAAACACTGGTGAAATCTCTCCTTAGGTCAACAAACCTGTATTTGCTTAATTTATCCCCATCCCCAGACCCCCCACTTGTACCTGTGGCAGAAATCCCCATTCAGAGTGATATGGCTGTGCCTACTCATTTAGCTTCAAGCTTTTCTGGCCTTCATGTGCCATAGGCATCTCCAGAATAGAACAACATACACCAACCCCCAACTCTGTCACTCGGATTTAAGGTCCACAATATAGTACTAGGTGCTGGGGCCCCTGAAATGAGAGATAAATCACATATCTCTAGATCCTTAGGTTTTATTAAAAAAGATCCAAGTTCATAAAACAGATCCTCAAACTATATCTCCAGTTCCCTGAAGCCTTGGTTGGCAGACTCATCAGCTGAAGAAAACAAGAATTAATTTTACCATAAGGAGGAGAGGAAGAAAGACCTGGACAATTCAGGTATACTGCAGGAGAACAAATTCAAGGTCTCCTCCAACACTTTGCATACTTTAGGGGTTTTCTGGCCTCCTTTGTTTTTCTTGTGCTTGAACTTGGAGGCTAATGTGCCTTAGAAACTAGAATCTGGGGTCTGTTGGCAACAGAAGAAATTTTTGTCTCTTGCTGAAGATTCTGTAGATTTAATTTGGCCCTTAGAACAATATGAGAGCTCTGCCCCATGGCCAAGATCTTGCTTGACCCAGCAAGCACAGAGTGGATGCTGTGTCTACAATTGCTTGTGGTAGATTATACACAGCAGTATGCCAGCCTACTCTCATTATCATCATCTCCTTGCATGATGTCTAGCTTTGAAACAGCAGCTTGAAAAACTGGACCTGGCTTTCAAAAGGAGACAAGATAATGCTTTCTTCATACTTGGACAGAAGCATAGCCCTTGGTCTCTTCCTGCCTCTGTTCCTGATAAGCTTCTGTGGCATCCCTGACTACATCCAGCATACAAATGTGCCTGTTACTAAACTGTATGCTGAACTCACCAAAGTAAATTAATAAAGTAGGAGAGAAACTGTGGCTTACCCTCATCCAGAGTATCAGAATATGCCTAATGGATTTGTTAAGCCCATTATCTTCTAGGGACCCACGCGACTGTGTGACCGTTGGTAAAGTTGGTTCTCATCAGACTAGTCTGGGTAGAGCTGAATTATTTCCTGACATCCAAACTAAAAGTCTCTAAAAACCATATTTTCATGGGATCACCCTATGGAACTAGCTCTGGTCTGGGAGTTCTGAGCAGTCATCCTCACCTGCCTTGATCCTACCTTTTCTATACCAACATCCTGAACTCAGGTTCTTACTCATCCTCACATCAGGTCTTATAACCCCATGCCTTTTCCCCAAGAGCTTTCCCTGTTATTCTTCTTATACTTACCCTACCACATATCTTTCATTGCTTTTTAGCCTTTTTCAGCCAAATCCCATGCATCCACAAAGTTTGACAACCAGCTTAAATAATGAGGAGTTCAGAATCAAAGCTTTTCCATTCATCAGCTGAAAAAAGTTCAGTTAGACTCATCAGCATAGGAAGAAAACATAAAATGATCTCTTTTGGCTTCTGTAATGGCTACATTGTCCTCAAGAACTGAGATTTATGCATTCATTTAAAAAATATTTATTTGAGTAAGGTAAAGGATGATTAGTCAACATTGAGAGTTTCAAAAACAGATTCAATTTTTTACATGCACTGTTTTAAAGGAGTCCTACATCTGGTTTCCTACTAGTCTTTTGTGCCAGCTTCATAGTGCCAGCCCTGACTACATCTATCTTGGAATCTGGTCCAGAGAGCCTGGCCTGAGCCTTCAGGAGAATTTTTAGCTTTAGGTGTATCTTGATACTTAATAGAATTCTTGACCCCCCTTCTCTGAGTGACTTTGAATCATTCCATCTCTATCCCAACCTTATTAATCCATTTGTCTGAGAAGTGGGCCCTAATTAGAGTTTTCCCAAGAATGACCAGGGATACTAAAGCCCTACTCAAAGCTACCAGTGACAGAATTTCCAGCTTACTCTGTCCAGAATGAAGTGACTACTCTCTGGAAGTACTGACTGAATTATGCTCAAGAAGGAAAGGGAGGACCTTGTATGATAAGGTCTCATTTGTCCTTTCTTTTATTCTCACTGTGTGATGTCAACATTCTTCTTTGCTGCAAGAGATGCCCAATGGCTCTGACCATCTCTGCTTCTCTCTTAGCTTACCTTGGATCGAGTGGCCCTCACCTCCCAGTAATCCTTGTGCCAGTCAGTGCCCCCCTCATTGTCTCTCCCTCTTCTCTTTCTTTATCTTTGTGCTTCCTACCATGGTTCCCCCACCCCCTCCAGAACTGCTAGATGACCAGCACCCTGTGGTCCGGTTGCTGCGCAGTTTTTCCTCTGACTGCCCAGGGGGCCGGCCAGTCTCCTTGGATGCCACGCTGGCGCATCACCTGCACCAGTGCTCCTACCACCTGCGCCTCTTCCGGAACTGGCTGCGCTCAGGCCAGGATGACCCCGAGTGCCTCTACGGTACCCCCTGCCACAGGCTGGCTGCTGCCACTACCCTGGCTGGGACTGATTGCTTTGCTTATTGCACTTCTGGCAGGAGAGCCCATCTAGTCCTTTCTCCTGTTTTCCCCAAAGTTATGTGACTTGCATTTAGTTGCTTGGATGGGACTGGAGCCAGTCTGCCTGGTAGCTGTAGCATTGGCTGCTCATCCCCTTCCTATTCTCCTTTGTCACTGCCCGCTAATGTTTCCCATTCCCTAATCTGTTCGGTAGAGGTGTAATCTCTTGCCCTAGAATCTTTTCTTATCTTTATAACCCTCTACTACAACCAGTTTCAAAACCAGAGGTTTTTCTAACCACCCCGAGGAGCTAGAGACTCCTCTGTGCACCCCTGCCACTAGGTTATGGGGAAACAAAGGCACAGAGGCCTCAATTAAATTCTTGAGGCAAACAAAGGCCAAAGGTTAGAAAATGATCAGATATGATCATTTTGAATTGTAGGTTTTAGTTGTTGGTGAACAGGAGGCCAAGTCTGCATAGATATTGCTGCCCTGCCTACCCTTTGTCCTTTTAAGGAGATGTAGAAAAGGCATTGGAAAGACTGGGTACTGAAAAAGTGGCTGGAATGCATGTTTCTTGATCCTTCAATGGGAACATTGTTTCTATCAGTAGTTCCTGGAAGTAGGGTTACACATTTAGGTTTACCTTTGATCCTACCCAGACTAGTAGACCTATATTAGAATTGTTGGGTTTAAAGCATAGTTATAGTGTAGACTCCTTTTTCTAGGAGTTTTCCTCATTTATTGATGGAATATACAGATCCAAACAAATCTAGGATCTTCTAATAGAGCAGATGGGAAAAGCTTCGATGTGATGGAAATGACCAAGAAAGAACTTCCATCCCCCACCCGTTCATGCATGTGGTTTTCCTTGGCTGAGCTTCATGTGTATTGCATGCCCTCCAGTTTGCATCCAAGTATTCTAGCCTTTCTACCCATATCCTAAATTTGCATGAACCCTGCCTACCTCAGATTTCATGCCCTCCTCCTTAATCTGGTTTTCTTGTTCATGATACCTGAAATCTGCTGTTTCTTCCCAGCTCCATGATCTCCCTGCCTCATGTTAGATCTACAGTTTCACTCCTTACCTGTGGATCCTTGTTTTATTTCCCTAGAAATTGCAAGAGCAATGTTAGTGCTTACCCTACTGGGCTTCTATTGATTTTTCCAGGGGACATTGCAGGCTATCCATAGATAGGATCAGAGGTGACTTGATTCACCTGGAAGCTTTAATAGATAGAATTTTTAGGAAATCTGGAGGTGAGAAAAATAGACTTTCCCTAGGGGCTCTAAAGAGTTCCCTCTCCTGGGAATCTTGGATACCCCACATTCTAAAAGCCACGGACTCTCCTGATGGCTCTCAGGGACGGTCCATGCTTCCTTGGCCAATTTAATTGGGTTCTACCTGATAAGAATAACATTGACTTTCCTCATCTTTTTTCCAACAGGATTTGAAGGGTGCTCCATGGTACCTACCATTTACCCACTGGAAACACTGCATAATGCCCTTTCTTTGCGTCAAGTGAGTGAATTCTTAAGTAGAGTCTGCCAACGCCACACAGATGCCCAGGCACAGGCATCTGCAGGTATGGAGAGTACTCTTATTTTGTACCCCTGTCTCTACTTCCATTCCCATGATTCCTAGAAGACCTGAAAGTAATAAATTAAAAACAGGTACTCCATAAAAACACAAAAGTAGACTTGAAAATATGTATAATCATATAGGCCAACTAAACATCACAGAAATATTACTCCTTCCTAAGTTAATTTCTATGTTTAATGATTCCAATTAAAAACACAAATCAAGGGCTGGGGTTGTGGCTAGGCGGTAGAGCACTCACCTAGCATGTGCGAGGCCCTGGGTTCGATCCTCAGCACCACATAAAAATAAATAAATAAAGATATTGTGTCCAACTAAAAAATAAATATTAAAAAAAATCACAAATCAAGGACTGGGGTTGTGGCTCAGTGATAGAGTTCTTGCCTAGCACGTGCATGGCACTGGATTCGATTCCTCAGCACCACATAAAAAAATGAAGATATTATGTCCATTTACAACTAAAACTATTTAAAAAAAACCCCACAAATCAATTCTTAAATTCTCTTTGGAAAACAAATAAATGAGGGCTAGGGTTGTGGCTCAGAGGTAGAGCGCTTGCCTAGCATGCATGAGGCACTGGGTTCAATTCTCAGCACCACATAAAAATAAAATAAATGGGCTGAGATTGTGGCTCAGAGGTAGAGTGCTCACTAGCATGCGTGAGGCACTGGGTTCAATCCTCAGCACCACATAAATATAAAATAAAGACATTGTATTCACCTATAACTAAAAATAAATATTAAAAAAAATAAAATAAAATAAAGATATAGTATCAACCTATAACTAAAATAAATAAATATTTTTTAAAAAGACAAATAAGCAGCAAGGTATGGTGGCGCACACACCTATAATTCCAGCAACTCAGGAGGCAGAGGCAGGAGGATCATAAGTTTGAGGCTAACCTCAGCAACTTAATGAGTCACTAGGCAACTTAGTGAGATCCTGTTTCAAAATAAAATGAAAAATAAAAAGGAATTGGGATGTAGCTCAGTGGCAAAGGGCCCCTTGAATTCAATCCCCAGTATACACACACACAAACACACACACACACACACACACAAAGGCAAGGATAGCAAAGAAAACCTTGAAGAATAATAAAAGGATACTAGCTTTACCACATTTAAAAAATATTCTCTGATCCCAATGGCTTGGGAAGCTGAGACAGGAGGTTCATGAGTTCAAAGCCAAGCTCAGCAATGGCAAGGCACTAAGCAATTCAGTGAGGCCCTGTCTCTAAATAAAATACAAAAATGGGCTAGGGATGTGGCTCAGTGGTTGAGTGCCTCTGAGTTCAATCCCTGGTACCTCTAAAAAAATTCTATAAAATGTATATAATAAAAACAGTGTGATTGATACAAAAATAAACAGTGAAGCCAAGGAAACAAAATAGAAAATCTAGAAATAGATAATATTAGCATTCAAAATACTTGGTAAAAGAGAGTCTTTTTTAAATAAGTAGACTAGGGCTAACTAGCCATTTGACCAAAATTAAAATCAACTTTATACTCTGGAAAATAACAAAAGTTTGCAGGAAGTAGTAAAATGCTGATTCAAGAGAAAGGGAACCTGGGCTGTGGATGTAGCTTGGTGGTAGAGCACTTACCTCATGTGTGTTGAGGTCTTGGGTTCAGTTTCCAGCACAAGAAAACAAAAATTACTACATTGGTAAATGTAAAAGCCAGCATTATTATATTTTGTTTTGTAACTCTTTTTTTATTACATATATGATTTAACATACAAATGTTTGAAAGAAGCACTGTGTCTATATTAATTCACAGACTTGCACACAGATGTAATCTGTGGTAAAAACAACATAAGGTGAAGACGGAGCTTTATAGCAGTAGAGGTTTTATATGTTACTGAAGCTAAATTGCTATCAATTGAAACTACATTGTTATATATGTTAATTGTAATCTCCATGGTTACTACTAAGAAAACACCTTAAAATATATGCCAAAAAGGAAGAAAGAGGGGAATCAAAATGATATACTACATAAAACCAATTAAACAAGAAGATGGCAGTAATGGAGGAAATGAGGAAACAAGGAACAAAATAAGTATGTAACATACAGAAATATCAAAATTGCAGAAATAAGCAATTTCTTATCAATAATTGCTTTAAATATAAATGAATTAAACTCTTCAATCAAGAGGCAGAGTGTCAGAATGGAGTTTTTAAAACATGACTCAACTATATACTGTCTACAAGAGACTCATGTTAGATCCAAAGACACAAATAAGTTGAAAGGATAGAAAAAAGATAGTTCATGAAAATAGTAACCAAAAAAAGAGTTTGAGTAACCCTACTAATATTAGACATAGGTTTTAAGTAAAAAATAGTTACAAGAAACAAAGAAGGTCATTATATATTAAAAAGATAACTTATCGAGAAGATATAACAATTATAAAATGCATACCAAACAATAGCACCCAAAACATATAAAGAAAACATTGATCAAACTGAAGGGAGAATTCTAAAATAATAGTTGGAGATTTCAATACCCCATTTTTAATAATTGGCAGAACATCTACACAGGAAATAAGTAAGAAAAAGGATTTGAACAACCCTATAAAACTAGACATAATAGATAAACAGAATATTCCACCCAACAAGAGCAATAGATTCTTTTCAAGTTCACATGGAATATTATCTATGATAGATCATATGTTAGGCCACAAAACAAGTCTCAATATTTAAAAGATTGAAATCATATAAAATATGTTCTTCATCTACATTGGAACAATGCTAGAAATCAATAACAAAAGAAAAACTGGGAAATTCACAAAACCTATGGAAATTGAACAAAATGTTCTTTTTGGGTGTGTGTGGTATTGGGAATTGAATGCAGATTTATTCTACCACTAAACTATATCCCCAACCTTTTTAAAATTTTTTTAAATATTTATTTTTTAGCTTTAGGTGGACACAATATCTTTATTTTATTTTTATGTGGTGCTGAGGATCGAACCCAGTGCCTCATGCATGCCAGGCGAGCGCGCTACTACTTGAGCCATATCCCCAGCCCCCTTTTTTAAATTTTTATTTTGAGACAAAGTCTTGCTAAGTTGCCAAGACTAGCCTCAAACTTGGAATCTTCCTACCTCAACCTCCTAAATTGCTAGAATTACAGGTGTGCACCACTGTGCCTGGATGATAAACAACATATTCTTAAACAAACAACGAATCAAAAAAAATCACAAGGGGAATTAGAATATGCTTTGAGATGAATGAAAATGAAAATAAATACCAGAATTTATGAGATGCAGCAAAATCAGTGCTCAAAAAGAAAATTATAGTTGTATACACCTACACTAAAAACGAAGGGAGATATTTAGTCAGTCACCTAATATGTACCTTATAGAACTAGCAAAATAGTAAACTAAACATAAAGCTAGCAAAGGGAAAGAAGTAATAAAAGTTAGAATGCGGGTAAAGGAAATAAAGACCAGAAAAACAATAGGAAGAATCAACAAAAACCAAAAGTTAGTTCTTTGAAAAGATCAACAAAATTGGTAAACCTTTAGGTAGACCAAGAAAAAGAGAAAGAATATTGAAATATCTAAAATCAGGAGCTAAAAGAACTTTATTGGGGCAGGGGGAGGTACCAGGGATTGAACTCAGGGGCACTTGACCACTGAACCACATCCCCAGCCCTATTTTGTATTTTATTAAGAGACAGGGTCTCACTGAGTTGCTTAGAACCTTACTTTTTGCTGAGGCTAGCTTTGAACTTGCAATCCTCCTGCCTCTCAGCCTCCTGGGCCACTGAGATTACAGGCATGCCCCACAAGGCCTGGCAGATTAGAACATTTTTAAGCTGACAAGGAAAAAAATAAAATCAGGAGTCAAAGTGGGGACATTCCTGTTGCCCTTGCAGAAATTAAAAGGATGATTAGAGGGTTCTGTGAACAATTTTGTGCCCCTAAATTAGGTTATCTAGATAAAATGGACAAAATCCTAAGAAGAAATAGAAAATCTGAGCATTTTTATAACAAGGGAAAAGACTGAATGAGTATCAAAAACCTTCCAACAAGGAAAAAATCCAGAACCAGATTATTTTACTGATAAATTCTCCCAAATATTTAAAGAAGAATTAACCCCACTCCTTCTCATGCTCTTCAAAAAAAAAAACAGAAAAGAAGGAAACATTTTCTAACTCATTCTGTAAGGTTATCATTAACCTGATATCACAAGCCATAGATACCATGGAAAAAGAAAACAACAGACGAATGCCCCTTATGAATATAGAGGGCTAAATCCTGAACAAAATATAACAAAGTGAATGCAACACTACATTAAAAGAACTACATGCCATGGGGAAGTGAGATTTATCTCAGGAGAAGGTGATTAGCCATAAGAAAACCAGACAATGAACATTAATGGAATGAGGTGGGGGACACTGTCATCTCAGTTGACACATAAAAATATTTGACAAAATTCAATACCTTTTCATGACAAAAATTCTCAGCAAACTAGGAACAGTTTGAACTTCCTCAACATGTAAAGTGCATTCATGAACATCCATAACACAAATCATGCTCAGTGTTGAAAGATTGAAAACTTTCCCCCTAAGATCAGGAATAAGAAAAAAGAGTCCTACTTTTACCATTGCTATTCAATATTGTACTGGATGTTCTGGGCAACTGAAGATGGTAGGGAGCGGACATCTAGATTGGAAAAGAAGAAATAAAATTTTCTATATCCACAGTTGTCCTATATATAGAAAGTCATAAAGAAACCTTCAAAAAAGATTCCTAGATCTAATAAATAAATTCTGCAGAGGTTCAGGGTTTAAGACTGGCTCACAAAAGTCAGTTGTGTCTCTATACACCAGCAATGAACAATCCAGAATGGAAATTAAGAAAACAATTGTGGCCGGGCATGGTGGTACACACCTATAATTCCAGTGACTTGGAGGTTGAGGCAGGTTTGAGATCAGCCTCATCAATTTAGCAAGGTCTAAGCAAACAAGATTCTATCTCAAAATAAAAAATAAAACAGGCTGGGGTTATAGTTTAGTGGTAAAGCTCCTCTGAATTCAATCTCCACTGCTCAAAAAAAGGAAAAACATTGTGTTTATAATAGCTTCCAAAGATTAAGATACCTGGGGGAAAACTTAACAAGGTAGTTGAAAGATATGTGCACTGAAAACTACAAAACCTAAATAAATAAATGGATAAAGATCCCATGTTCATGATGAAGACATTATTTATTATGTTATTAAGAAGGCAGTACTTGGGGCTGGGGTTGTGGCTCATTGGTAGAGCACTCACGTAGCAAGGCCCTGGGTTCGATCCTCAGTACCACATAAAAATAAATAGATAAAGTAAAGGGATTGTGTCCAACCACCATTAAAAAATAAATTTAAAAAAAAAAGGCAGTACTCATCTGGGCATGCTGGCACTTTACTGTAATTACTGTTCTTCAGGAGACTGAAGAGGCTCACAAGTTTGAGGCTAGGCTTAAATATTAAAAAAAAAAAAAAGAAGAAGAAGAGTTAGGGATGTAGCACAGTGTTAAAGAGACCCTAGGTTTAACTGCAAGACACAACAAAAAAGTCACATATTGTATGAGTTCATTTATTTGGAATATTCAGAATAAGAAAATCCATAGAGGCAGAAAGCAGATTGATGGAATCCAAAATTGGGGGTAAGATGGATACAGAATTTTTCTTTGGGGATAATGAAAATGTTTTAGAACTAAATAGAGGTGATTGAACAACACTGAATATATTAAATGCTACATAATTATACACTTTAATGCCATGCGCAGTGGGGCACACCTGTAATCCCAGCAGCTCTGGAGGCTGAGTGAGGCAGGAAGATCACGAGTTCAAAGCCAGCCTCAGCAATAGTGAGGTGCTAAACAACTCAGCAAGATCCTGTCTCTAAATAAAATACAAAATAGAACTGGGGATGTGGCTCAGCGGTTGAGTGCCCTTGAGTTCAATCCCCTGTACCCCCTGCAAAAAAAAAAAATACACTTTAATATGGTTAACTTTATGTGTTATGTGAATTACCTCAATTAAAAAAATACTGAAAGATCGTGGAATGAGATGGACATCATTACTCTAAGTACATGTATGACTGCACATATGGTGAGACTGTACATTGTGTACAACCAGAGAAATGAAAAATTGTGCTGCAATTGTGTACAATGAATCAAAATGCATTCTGTTGTCATATATACCTAATTAGAATAAGTAAATTAATTAATTTTTAAAAATACTGGAACTGCTAGACTGGTGGTATATGCCCGTAATCCCAGCAACTCAGGTGGCTGAGGCAGGAGGATCACAAGTTTAATGCTAACCTTGGCAGAGCCTACGTGACTTAGCAACACCATGTCTCAAAATTTTAAAAATAATAAAATAAAAATTTTTTAAAAGAGCTAGAGATGTAGTTCAGTGGTGAAGCCTCCCTGAGTTCATTATGATACCTAAATAAATAAATAAGCAGGGTGGTGATAGTAAATTTCCTTAAATCTGAAGGAAAGCCTAATTCATGACTCAAAGTCATATTTAGGAAGAAATAGGAAAATACTGATAAATTAAGTAATATAAACATTTTAAGGGCTGGGGTTGTAGCTCAGTGGTAGAGCACTTGCCTAGCATGTTTGAGGCACTAGGTTCGATCCTCAGCACCACATTAAAAATAAATAAATAAAATATAGGTATTGGGCTGGGGTTGTGGCTCAGTGGTAGAGTGCTTGCTAGCATGTGCAAGGCCCTGGGTTCGATCCTCAGCACCACATAAAAATAAATAAATAAGGGCTGGGGTTGTGAGGCACTGGGTTCAATTCTCAGCACTGCATAAAAATAAATAAAGATCCATCAACAACTAATAAAAATATCTAAATAATAAAATAAAGGTATTTTGTCCAAATACAACTAAAAAAATAAATGTTTTATATATACATAGTGTCGTTCTACAACTAAAAAAAATATTTTTTAATTTTTTAAATTGCTAGCAACATCATAAGCAAAGAAAAAATATTTGCAATTCTATATATTATATCATCCTGTCTTTCATTCCTATAACAAAGTACCTAAGGTAATTAACTTATAAAAGAAAAGGTTTATGTAGTTCATAGTTCTGAAGGTTCTAGTTTGAAATTAGGCAGACCCATTGCTTTGGGCCTCTGGGGAGAAGGTACCAAGTGGCAATGGCAGGAAACATGTGGCAGGGCCAACCACTTGCCTCATGAACCAGGAAGCAAACAAACAAAACAGGGGAAAACAAAAGAGACCAGGAACCTATAATCCCATTCAAGGATATATTGCTCAGTGATCTAAGGAACTCCCACTAGGCCCCATCTCCTAAAGATTCACAGTGTCTCTCAGTAGAACCACCCTAGGGACCAAGACTAACCCATGGACCTCTGGGAAACATTTATCTGTATTCAAATTACCATATTCAAATCCTATATAGTATTGGATTAATCATCTCAAATATAAAGAACTATTATATTTTAAGAAACAAAGACAAAAATGTGATTTTCTTTTCTTTTTTCCTTTTTTTCCTTCTGTGGTCTGGGGATCAAACCTAGGGCCTTGCATATGCTAGGCAAGTGCTCTCCCACTGAGGTACATTAATAGCCCTCAAAAATGTGATTTTAAAAAATGGACGGTATAAACAGAAAGAAATGCAGATGACCCTTGTGCATGCAAAATTATGCTCAACCTTGGTCATAAGCAATGTGCAAATTAAACTACATGGAGATATTATTTCTCACCCATCAAATTGGGAAAAATGCCATATATACTCACTTAGAAAATCTTGTGAAACAAGAAATTCCACACATTGTTGGTGGAAGTATAAAATGATAGTGTATTATCTGTTTTTTGTTGTTGTTGTTGTTGGTTTTTACATTGGGGATTGATACCCAGGGTTATTTTACCCACTGAGCTATATCCCCAGCCTTTTTTATTTTATTTTTAATTTTGAGATGGGACCTTGCTTAGTTGCTGAGGCTGCCCTCAACATGTAATCTTCCTGCCTCAGCCTCTTGAGAATGATATAATCTTCTTTTTTTAAGATTTTTTTTTAATTGCAGATGGACACAATAGCTTTTTTTTATTATTATTATTTTAATGTGGTGTTGAGGATCGAACCCAGTGCCTCACACATGCTAGGCAAATGCTCTACCACTGAGTCATAATCCTAGCTTGATATAATCTTTATATAGGTAAAAATTGTAAAAATATAGTTGATCTAATAATCTACTTTTAGAAATTAACTGAAATCTATTCTGAAACTAGTCTTGTACAAGGTTGAAATATTACTTATATGAAGTTATTCATTATGGCATTATTTATAGTGTTGAATGTTGGAAACAACCCCAAAGTTCTTCAGTACAAGGGTGGTTGAAAAAATTGTTCCATCCACTCCATTGAATACTACTTACCTGTTCAAACTAATGAGGAAAATCTATATTATCTGATATGAATTAATTGCCAAGATATATTTTAAGTGAAAAATAAAGGTACAGAATAGTGTTAATAGTATGCTACTGATTTTGTATGTAAAAAGAAGAATAAAGAAAAATGTATTTATAAAAAATGCTGTAAGTATAAAAAAAAAACAACTAATAAAAGTGGTTACCTTTAGATGTGACAACAGGGAATGAGTCTGAAAGGCGTGAAGGAATTAAAACTATTCTACATGTGCCTTTATATAGCTTTGATTTATGAACCTAAAAATGTTTCCACAATATATAATCTAAGTCAGTGTGGCCCAGTGGCAGAGCGCTTGCCTTGCACATGTGAGGCCCTGGGTTCAATCCTCAGCACCACATAAAAATAAATAAACAAAATAAAGATATTGTGTCCATGTATAACTGAAAACACATTTTAAAAAAACTAAATCAACAAGGAATAGATCAACAAGCAAATTCTAAATAGAAAACAAGAAGGGAATTATCTAAACTGTACAGTTGTGGCTCAGCACTCTACCGCTGAGCCACAACCCCAGCCCTCTTAATGTGTTCTTAACAAAAGTATTTAACCTAAATCATCTAAGATAAAATAGTAAGATAATCACATAGGTAAAAACATTTTTCAAACAATTCTAGAATACTTTGTAAATCCTTTGGTGGAACAAAAAAAACTATAAAATAATTTTAATCCTCATTCAATAGATAGTATCCTTATTAATTTCTAGCAGTGATCTTGATACTGCATACTTAGAATTATGTAAATAAGGAATAAGGAATTATGTTCCTATTATTAAGAGCCAAGATTTTCAAGTAAGTAAGATAAATTAAACACAAGTCTAAATTCAAAAGCATTTTAAAAATTCTGTGATATTTAATTTGAAAATAGCAATATGAATTCAGTTTTGTTCAGTGCTTTTTCTATACATTAGAAGCAGTAGCAATGAGCACCTAGATTTTAGACTCTACATACTCTTCTTTACTAAGAACAACTAGGATTCCATGGGAAAGTAGCTGATTTTTTAGTCTAGAGCAGTGCTTTTAATCTTTTAAAAATTCCTATGCCGGGCACACTGGCACATACCTGTAATCCTAGTGGTTTGGGAGGCTTAGGCCAGAGGATCAAAGCCAGCCTCAACAAGTTCAAAGCCAGCCTCAACATCATAGCAAGGTGCTAAGCAACTCAGTGAGACACTATCTCTAAATAAAATATAAAAAAGGGCTGGTGTCTGCCTAAAAAATAAATAAATAAATGTTAAAATTCTCTCTCTCTCTCTCTCTCTCTCTTTAAAAAAATAGGGCGGGGGGGGGGCTGGGATTAGCTCAGTGGTTAAGTGCCCCTGGGTTCAATCCTGGTTCAATCAAAAAAAGATTAAAAAAAAAATCTATATCCCAGGAGCCTTTTTAGACACCCACCCCCCCATCACCCTATACCACATGAAAATTTGACACCACAAATATATCATCTATCTGCTTATGTATGGTGACTATTTGATGAACCACAGACCTTTGGAATATCTTAAGGCTTTTTCATCCTCACCAAGAACCATGTTTTTGAGAAGGCATGGAGAGAGCAAGGAAAATATAAGGTAATCCTGGGGCTTGTTGTAACAGAAAGCAAGGAAGCAATCAAGCCTGGAGGCTCCTACTTACTGGAATTGTAATAATTTGAGCATTATGAAGAGTAATTTACTAAAGTACATTGAATATATAAAAATTAATAAGCCCATACTTAATCTTACAAAAAAAGAACAAAAATAAAATAAAATAATATTCCCCTGCCAACTTTGGACAATTGCTTCACCAATTCTTTCTTTGAAAACTAAAGGCTAATAAACACTATGCTGCCTTTTCAGTAAGAATTGTAGTTTGATTTGATCAAATAGCTCTAATTGAAGAGGGAAAGAACTTTTTTTTTACAGAAAATATTGATAGAAGTAGAAAACCATCATTTGACACCTCTAATACAATAATTAAGGATTGTCAAAGTAGACTAACACCATTTAGTGAAATGTTTATAGGGAACTAGACATTACCAAAAGGATCACCCATAAGCAGAAGGAGAAAACTTTGCAACGGTGAGATCTTTTGGACATCACCCTAACCCAGTTAGAAAGTCAGCTTTGACAAGGACACATTATGTGTCTTCAGTATTATTCAATATAAAGGACACATGATCACCTGTTAATGTATTATTATATTTTTTTTGGTGGGGTGGGGGGTAACTGGGGATTGAACTCAGGTCCACTCAACCACTGAGCTACATCCCCAGCCCTATTTTGTATTTTATTTAGAGACAGGGTCTCACTGAGTTGCTTAATACCTCGCCATTGCTGAGGCTGGCTTTGAACTTGCAGTCCTCCTGTCTCAGCCTCCTAAACCACTGGGATTACAGGCACGTGCCACCACATCCAGCCCTCTTAATGTGTTCTTTTTTTTTTTTTTTAATATTTTTTAGTTGTAGATGGACACAGTACCTTTATTTATTTTTATGTGGTGCTAAGGATCGAACCCAGTGCCTCACACGTGCCAGGCAAGCACTCTACCGCTGAGCCACAACCCCAGCCCTCTTAATGTGTTCTTAACAAAAGTATTTGACCTAAATCACCTAAGTAAGTCTTTTATGTCTAACTTCCAGTTTATAGAAAATAAATTAAGAAAATTAATTAAATAAGTTAAATGATTTTATGAGGAAGTAATCAGGTAAGTTCAGGACGTAGGATGTGACACTCTGCAATATAACTGTCCTGTTTTTTTCAAAAAGTTATAAAGGAAAGTTGAACTATTTTAGACTAAAAGAGATTTTAGCTGGGCATGATGGTGCACACCTATAATCCAGTGACTCAGGAGGCTTAGGTAGAGGATTGCAAGTTTGAGGCCAGCCTCAGCAATTTAGTGAGACTCTCAGGAACTTAAGTAAGATCCTGTCTCAAAAAATTAAAAGGACTGGGTAATAGCTCAGTGGTAAATTCCCCTGGGTTAAATCTTCAGTACCAAAAAAATAAAAACAAAAAATAAATTAAAAAGAATTTTTAAATACTTTTTTAGTTGTAGATGGACACAATATCTTTATTTTATTTATTTATTTTTATATGATGCTGAGGATTGAACCCAGTGACTCACACATGTGAGGCAAGTATTCTACCATGAGCTACAACCCCAGCCCAAATTTAAAAATTTTTAAATAGAGATTTTAAAGGAAAAAAGAAAATCAATACATGATTCATGTTTTCTATGTTCCTGCTATGAAAAGACATTTTGGAAATGTGGGAAAATTTGAATAGGGACTGGGCATTGGATGGCATTAGGGGAATTATTTTTAATTTTGTTCACATTATTAATGGTGTT
Organism: Marmota marmota marmota; assembly: GCF_001458135.2. Taxonomy (NCBI): domain Eukaryota; kingdom Metazoa; phylum Chordata; class Mammalia; order Rodentia; family Sciuridae; genus Marmota; species Marmota marmota. Next base: position 35,100,474 of record NW_026000229.1, read on the forward strand.
GGGTTACATATGAATAATTCCTTATTTTTAAAGACTCATATTGAAATATTCAGATATAAAATGTTTCATAATATCTATCATGTATTTAAAGAACATTAACATGAAGAAATAGCAAAAGAATAAGGAAAATAAGCAAAAATGACTAAAGTGTTAAATCTAGGAGATGAGTGGGTATTAAATGAGCTAGCCTCTCAACTACTTTTAAAAAATATATTTGGAAAAAGTTTATAATATAGGATTTAAAAAAATTATTCTGGTTTAAGTGAAGGGTTCCTAGGATATTTTATTTCTCAGTCCAAGGAATAGTAAGTTAAATTTTGAGAACCTCTGGCTCTTGGATTCTTCATGTGCCTTTTGTTCTTCCCTCTCTCCCCTCCACCTGTGCAGCCCTCTTTGACTCTATGCACAGCAACCAGGCCTCAGATAGCCCATTTTCCCCACCCCGTACTCTTCATTCACCTCCCCTGCAACTTCGGCAGCGCTCTGAGAAGCCCCCTTGGTGTAAGTAAACCTTTCTAACTGCCTGGACCAAAACCATGAGGGATGGAGGGATTGGTGAATAAGGGACCTGATGCATGAGAGGAAAGATGAAGGTTGAAAGACCAGGAATGATCATTCAGGATGCAGTTGCATCTGCTCTTTCCAAGATGGAGGGAGGATCTGTTTGTGCTCTTTCTTCACCTCTGTCCTCCAGGATCCCTCTATCTAGTTGGATAGGCTCCTCAAAGACAGTGACCCAGAGGCCCTTTGGGGAAAAAAGGATAGAGACTCTGTTCTACTCAGATACGCTTTTAGTGTCTCTACAGCTTTCTTCAGTAAAGAGAACTAGGAGGCAACCTAGATACATAGAAAATTTGGAGCTACTCATTTCTATATGTCCCTTCTCTCAAGTTGTCTGTTCTCAATTCAAGTCAAGGTGCTGCTTTTTCCTTGCTTGTCTTTATTATCTCTAGCCTGTCACTAATTACTCTTGGTAACAACACGAACAACAGAGCCACAAGGAGTTACTAGGGTGATAGGAGGGAGGAGGAGATACCAGTGGTCATCAGAAGCACTAGTGAAAAGGAAATTCTTTCCTTATCATCCTGCCTCTGGGGAAAAACTGGAACCAAACATGCCTTACATTATTTCACTTGGATAGGCCTGAAGCAGATTTATATTTCAGCAATGGGGTTTAATAGACGTAAAAATTTGCCTTTCCTCTGATACTCTGTATGAGGAAAAAACTTTGCTGACAACAATAATTCTTTATGATCTTTTGATTGCCCTACATGCACCTTGCCATTGCCCCTTTTACCTCTCTCCTGGTGAGTGTATGGGAAATCTTATCCTTCTCCCTTTTTGATTTGCCTAAAATAAATCAGACTATTGGCTGGCTATAAAGTCTACTTCTATACTTGGGGAAAACTCAGCTTACATCTTTTCTTCTCCTTTCTTTTTTTCTTCCTGCTATCAGACTTTCATTGCTAAACTTCTCCTTTGTGCTCTGTCTGTACCATAAATAGGTTGCATATCTTGCTGGCCCCAAATCATGTTCCTCCTTTTTTCTACTTGAAGCATTCCTTCTCTATTCCTTTACCGAAAAGGAATAGCTAGCATATTTTAAATTCAATGCCTGATTGAGCCTTTGCAGACTCAGGTTTTCCAACTTTCCCAGCTTCTCTTTGATTATGCTATATCCCGGTCTCCTTTTTTCCAGAATCTATCATGGCATTTGAATATATAAAATACCCTCAATAAGTACAGTATTTACAAAAAGAAAATAGGTTAGTAGTCTCCTATTAGCGGTGAAAGAAGAAGTAGAGATTGGGGTTGGAATTATCCCATAGTGTGATTGAAGATCTTCATTATACTATTGTCAGGATCTAGAAAATTAGTTTTTATGCTTTCTGTATATATGATATGTGCAGACCTGTAAAATTGCATATTCCAAGGCTTAGAGCATCTTAACCTTGGTTCCAGGGATGGGTTTCAGAGTAGAGACTGTGAACTCCAGGAATCATATGTAAAGACGAATGTGAACATTTGCATACGTCCATTTTCCTGAAATATAATTCATTACCTTCCTTAGAGCCTCAAGGGGGCCAGTGACCCTCAGAAAGGCTAATTAAAAACTTCTTCCATTTGAAGATTCTGCAGCAGTCTTTCATCTTTGGGTAAACCATTTCTTTCCTATGGTTCTGATTTACAATTTTTTTCTACATTCTTTTTTGCTGACGTATCTCTTGGAATATAAACAATGATGTGCTGTGCTTCAGAAATATATTGAATACTTTAAAGAATGATTCTTAACAAAAGATATACATCAGATTCAACTTGGAGTGTTTCAACAAAATGATATTATCCTCATCCTTCCTGCTTCCCTCACCCATGCCTTTATACAAAACTAAATTAGAATCTCTGGAGATAGAAACTGGAAATTTGTTTTTAAAATTTTTTTCACAATTTTGATATGTAAAACTAATTATGAACCATTAGGCTAACGTGTACATATGCATCTAAAGTGAGAATGAGGAGCCATAGGAATTTGGAGTTAAGATGAGAGTATATTTGTGAAAGAACCAGATGAAATAGCCCTCATTATTTTCTCCTGAAGTCTTAGAGGAACCTTAGTGCTATTCATATAGTAACCATTAGACCAGGGTGACAATTCCTGAACTGGGCAAATTTAGTATCTATTGAATTTGGAATTCAGTTCCTCTTTCCCCAGATCGCAAGCAGCACAGGCCATCCATTCTAGCATTTGAACTATGCATAAGATAGAGCTTACTCTTCTAGCTTGTCTCACTTGTTCTCCTGACTTTGCTTTGTAGACAGCAGTGGCCCTTCCAGCACTGTGTCCAGTGCTGGTCCCTCCTCCCCTACTGCAGTGGATGGCAACTCCCATTTTGGCTTCAGTGATCAAACCTCTCTAAATGCACATGTGATGGAAGAAAGTCAAGGCCTTGGGCTGTTCCAGGAGATGCATGGAAATGAAATACTACAAGAGTTCCCCATTGAAGGGCAACAAGAGCTTTCTGAACTACACCAGTCCCCACAGGAGCCACCTGTGGGAACCAGCCAGCCAAGAGGCCAGGAAGTTGTTGAGAAGGTCAGCCAGCCATGCCAGGTGATCCCTGATATCAGCCAGCCATGCCAGAAGAACCAAGATACTCTTACCCACACATGCCCACCATGCCAGAAGGCCAACGAACTATGCCAGAAAGACTCTAAGGAAGTTTGCCAGCTTTGCCACAAGAACCATGATGATGTGAGCCAGCCATGTTGGGGGATTTCTGTGGAGGTTGGCGGCCTGGTCCAGGAAACCCTTGAGGAAGTTGGCAGGCCAATCCAAGAGATCCCTGAAGAGATCAGCCAGCCATGCCAGGAGTTCTCTGTAGAGGTTGCCAAGTTGGCCCAGGAGGCTTTTGCAATCAATCTTTTGTCTCAAGACATCCCTGAGGTTGATAAGCCATGTCAGGATCTCCCGGGGGAGACTGATATGCAGGCCCAGGAGATCCCTGAGGAGGTTAGTCAGCAATCTTGGGTGGTCCCTGAGGTGATTGATCAGCTGCCTAGAGAGGATGCTCCCCAAATGCAGTGTCTGTCTAGTGATCTAAAGCCAGTCTCTAGCCCATGACCAGCATTCATTCCTTCCACCAGCAACATGTAATTGATCATTTTCTCATTATTGGTGTCACATTATACCAGCTATTTGAGTCAGAAACTTTTTGTGTTGGCTAACTCACTGATCAGAGTGAGGCCTTGGCTCACAACAAAGGTGCCTGAGGATGCAGTCCTCTTGGCATGAAGCATGCCTGTGCCAGGGCTGAGCTTGGGGAGGAGCTAGTTTCATGTTCAAAGCAGCCACTGGCTTCTCACTTAGCCATTAGACTTGAATATGATTTCCTTGGGATAGGCTGGTCTATCGTTACCTAACCTACTCTGATTATCCCAGGAAATCTCAGATTGTTAACTGCTGAAGACACCACTGTGGACAGGAAATGCAAAATGGGGGACTCCAGGGTCTTTTCTTTTCTGGGGAAATATTCAAAACTTTTTCAAGGTACCTTAGACCAGATGTGCATTCAGGGGTTCACAACTTCTTAAGGTACCTTAGATTAGATGTGCATTCAGAGGGACTCTAGTCTTTTAATCTCAGGTGGGCCCTGGATGGCCATCTGAAATGTCTGGAAAATAGAGTTCCTTTCCCAAACATTGTCATGGCCACTATTCTTCAGACTGGGCTTATAGGTATTTCCATATCATCTCCAAGTGATCCCTGTACCACAGTTCTCCTCCTCTGGGCAATTATTTTAGGAAAAAATAGGTATTAGATTGCTGTGCAACTTCAGAGTAACTACTTAAAATGCTCTGGAGGAGTTTTGGCCAATCTGTGAAGCTGGGCCTCCTTTTGTTGTGGGGCTATTTGGCTTAGGAGATGCTGTAGTAGAGAATCAGGTTCTATTTTAAGCAATTAACAGAGATCAATATTGTACAGACATGAGCAAAGATTTTATATATA
>NW_026000229.1:35104993-35120518 GCF_001458135.2 Marmota marmota marmota
ATATATATATATATATATATATATTTATATTTATATTTCTGTAGTTTGCCAGGGACAGACTGGCCAAAGACCAAACACTCCAGGGTCCCCAAGAAGTTTGTCCTCATATCATGTATCTTTAGAACACATGTGATTATAAAGCTTTTCCCAAAGATCTGGGGATGGGAGTGGGGGTGGGTAGGAAGGGTAATGCAGTCATTGGAGTTGGGGGCCGGAACATTATGAGTGCTCAATAAATATGAAAGAACGAAAATGGTGATGGTGGTGGTGATGACTTTGTGAATTTAAGAATGAAGATGACTGTTAGTTAATCTGTGTCTGTGACTGAATCCGAATCAGTCAAAAGCCATTATAGTTTAGCAACAATGGGCCATAAAAATGTAGAGCTCTGGCATCCCAGAAGGTCCCTGGAGCAGTCAGCCCACCATCTCAAATGTCTTTAATGAATAGACTGCTGGGTAGTGGGAGTGGAGATTTGTGTTGAGAAGCACCAGAGGGTACTTGACCCTTGGAGTCTTCGTTTAATTTTTCATTCTGATGACTTGGAATGAATGTCAGGAGGACTTGATATAAAGAGGCCATGTCCCTTCTCTTTCCCACTGACATCTTTACATTGGGAGAACCCAGAACACAAAGAGGACTACAATATCCCCCTCCCTATAAAGGGTTTTGGGGAGGGACTTAACTTTTTACTACATGAGTACTATAAATACAAAAGTGGAGAACTCCAGGGTCTTTACTTTTCTGGGGGAATAGTCACAGTGACTATACAATGAGGGGGCATTTCCAACCTCAATAGGCTCTGGATCTCATAGGGCCCCTCAACTCCTTACCCGTTTGCTATTTCTCTATCCATTTAAAATGGTCCTCTGCTGTTGACCCCCTGGAATACAGATCCCATTCCCAGGAGGCATCCTACCCCTCTTCCATCCCCCAAACCAAATGTATGTTCTCACCTTACACTCCTATTCCCCATACTCAGGCATTCTTTTCCATTTTCAGAAATTATGCTGGCTCCCATACTATTTCTCCCTTCACCCATCCTGACTATGTTCTCTGGCTCCCTCTGGGTCGTGGAACTGCTTCCAGTAATAAAAGGAGTCTTCCAAGATAAATGACAACGCTGGTTGAAGCAGAGAGGTAGAAGCCAGGGCCCAGAAACTCAGCAATGTGTGGAGTCCAAAAAAGCCTAAGCAGTACTACACCATCTGCAATGAACTTGATTTATTGTTAGACTTGGAGGCAGCTCTGTTACAGCAGCTGGGAACTATAGCAGGAAAAGTGCAGGGAGGAGCAGAGCACAGCAGCACGGAGAGGGTGGGAGCTAGGAAGAACACAAGGTGGGCTCATTTTGGTTTCTCAGTCACTTGGCAGAGAAGGTGAGCCCCAATGACTATCAGCGTCTGGATTTCTCAGTCCAGCAGTAGTCTGACGGGGCTGCTCACTGGCTTGCTTGGGGTGAGGTCCTCTCCTGGGGTGGTATTTTCACTTCACTCTGTAGGAGTTAAGCTATAGCTCAGTTTCGTCTCCCTCTTTCCTTCCTCCCTTTGTCCCCCAAGTCCTCTGGCTTGGTCTCCACCTTCCAGATCCTCTTTCCAAGACTTTGGGTTTGGAGAGGCAGCCAGTGTTCCCATTTCAGCTGCAGAATGGCATAGTGAAATGTTGGGGGAGTCACACATGGCTGGGGTGTCAAATGTTGGGATGTCAGGCAGTGGCTTATTTTTAACCCATTACACACCAGGCCACAGCAGATGACCACATGCAGAGAAGCCAAGCAGAGGATGTGAAGGTGTCAGGATAATTGGAATGGGGTGACTGAAAACTTCAAAGGGTCAGGGAGTTTGGAAGAATTGGGATTGGGACTGGGGCTCTCCTTGCCCTTTTGTGCTGCCTTATAGGCCTGGTCTGGGTACAGCCCTAGGATGTGAATGGTATGAAGCAGGGACTGGGAGATAAGTTCCTTTCTCCTCTCACCAGTCTGTTGGTCTAAAGAGCTTCAAGTTTTGGATTGAGACATTCAGATACTGAAGAAGCAGTAGGACAGTGTAGCAGTGGTGTACCCTAAGACCCCTGCTAGAACTCAGACCTTGGCAGCAAAAGGAATGGAAGATGGAGGAAAGGGTGCAGCTGTGGGCACCTCACTGATAGTATCCTATCCCCACATAAATTACTAATGGAAATCCTTCCAGGGATGCTAAATAAATAGAGATAAGGAGGCCCCTGGGATTGGGGATATAATCTCCCTCCATGAGGGAGGAGGTTGCTGAGACCCATCCTCACTCCCCATCCAATACCAAACTTGGCAGTGCTAGGAGAGGGTACCACTCCAGGGTTCTCAGGCATGGGGTGACCTCTTATCCTAATTTTTTGCCCTCCCTCATACTATCCCTGTTACCTTTGGTTTTAAGACCCCTCTCAGAAATTAATGAAGGGAAGGGATAATACCTCCCATTTAGCCCAGACCAAGTCCCCACAGCAAGACACTGCCCACCCCCCAGCTCCATCTCCCACATCCCCAAAGGACTCAGCAGTAGCCATTCTCTAAAGGAGCTGGGGGAGTGGATCCTGGGTAAGGGAGGGAGGTTCTTTCAGAACTCAATCTTGCAGGCTGGGAAGGACTCATCCTGCATGACCACAGTGCTGCTACTAGCCAGGACCAAGACGTTCAGTTGCTGCTGCTGCTCATGAGTCTGCTGGTACCACTCACGAGTCACCTCCGTGTCATGAGTGGGGATCAGAGTCACCTAGGAGGGAGACAAGACATACCTGATGTGAGATCATGAAGGGAAGGTAGGTGAGAGGTAGGGGCACCTGATGGTCTCAGAAGTAGCCTGCTGCCCAAGAAAGGACCATGTTGTTTTATGAATAGGGACTATGTTCTGCTATTGCCTCTAAGAAGCTTTGAACAGAATACTTCCTTGGCATCTCTTGCTACTCACCTGAAGATTCTCCCCCCACTGAGCCTTGCCCTCCAGCAAGGCATCCAGCACAGCCCGGCTTGGCTCGCCATTGGCAGGGTCATTCCCACTGACCACATAGTAGGATGCACGGACTCGACGGAAGAAATCAAGGTCAGCAGTCTTGCCACTACAATGATTTGGTATATAGGCGAGATCCACGTATACAGGGGAGCCAGAGCCACCCTTGGAACCTAAGGTCACTGTAGAAACAAGCCAGGACATATTGTAGAGGAAAAGTAGTACCCTCTTGGCAACCTTCCCCCTCTTTCCCATGGCTGGAGCCTTTGACTAGCCCATACGGAGCCCAAACCCACAATCTCCTCCTTCCTCTTTTCATGATATACTCACTTGGTCCTGCCTTGAGTCCATTGACTAGGCCTTTGGACATGGGGCTATGTCCATCCTTTTCCTCTGCTGGGGTGACCTGGGTTGTAGTGCTGCGTGGTCGGGGGGGTGCCCGAGTTGCACGATCTACAGGCCCTTTACCAGGGGTGGGTGAACGTTTTCCCCGAAGATCCAGACGTCGTGCCGGGGATGCTGGCTTGGCCCGGCCTGGGGCCCGGCGCCCTACTCGCCCCTGAGCCTTCTCCTTTTCTCGAAGCCTCTCTACCCTCCCAGACTCTGAGCTGAGCCCCTCAGGGTCAGCCATGCACACATCAGGGCGGGGAGGGGATGGGTGGGGGTCTGGCTGGGGAACAGGGGGTGGGTCATGGCCAGGTCTGGGATGGTGAGTTCCACTGACCCCCCCAGCTTTGTCCACAGGTAAGAAGTCCCCATCTTCATCTGAGTCTAGCACTGCCTCAGCTGTGATGGACGGACACTCCTCAGTTTCTGGTGGAACATCAGAATCTGACTGTGTGGAGCCTGAGTCACTGGCTGACGTGGGGGGTGTCTCATCAGCCACAGGGCATGGGCCCCCTGTGGCCCCTGGACCTCCAGCCCGGCGCCGCCCCACTTTTCCTAGCAATCGAGCTTCTTCAGTTGAAGGGTCACTGTCATCTGTGAATGGGGGCAGAGGGGGGTTCAGGAAGGATGGGGAAAGCTCCCCGCGGTGTGGCCGGGGATCGGCAGCACATCCCTGAGGCCCAGCCTCAACCTCAGAAGAGACACTGTGGGGTGAGCCAATAGAACCCTCTCCAGGACACAGGGGCTGCTCAGGAGAGAGCAGTGTGTCAGGCCGAGAGCTTCTCTCAGCTCCCTCAGGCCAGGCCCCTCGTTCCCAAGCAGGACAGGCCTTAGCCTCTTCTTTTTCCGTCTTGGCTGTGGCAGGGCCTGGGGGATTCGGGCTGGTTTCAGTTGGGCCATTGGCTGCACAATCCCCAGTGGGACCCTGGCAGGGGCTCAGCTTCTTGGTGGCTTCCCCTGAGCACTCTAGGCGGCAGGGCAGGGTGCCATCATCCATGTCTCTAGCCAAGCTTGGAGCTGTAGCCGGGGCCAACTCCAGTGAAGCTGGGGGTGCTGGGCTCAGAGGAGTGAGGTCCCAGAGGCTGTGGGCAGCTGGCTCCATTCCTGGGTCCAGCTCTCCTGACCCCTGTTCTGCAGCTTCCAGGCCTGAAGGGAAGCGCTCAGCCACACTTGAAATCACAGGTGTGGTAGCCTCAGAGGAGGAGCCTTCAGACAAGGCTGGCGAGGCAGGTCGTGGCAGACTGGAGAGGAGAGGGGCTCCAGGAGAGCTGGGTGATGGGAGCTGGGGCAGAGAGGAGTCCAGGCTGGGGGCCTTGGTCACTTCCAAGTATTCATCATGCCGGGTTCTGGCTGGGGATCCTGGAGCCAGAGCCAGAGCTCGGTCCCCAGAGAAGGCGAGAGAGCCACAGGGTGCAGAGCGGGGTTCAGCTGGAGAGGGCAGCTGAGGGGGAGCAGGCTGCAATGAAGAAAAACCAAAGGCTGAAGCGGGGAAGTCCAGGCTGGGTCGGGCAGGACCCAGGTGTGAGTCCATGGAAGGGCTGGTATGTGCCTGAGTTTCAGGCCACAATGTGGAGGGCCCTGCAGGGGTGGGATGAGGGGGACTTGGGGACTGAGTCTCTTTTTCTGGCTGTTCCCGAGCCCCCTTCTCCAGCTCTGAGTCACTAGTGCTGTCATCCCAGTGACCCTGGACTGATTCTTTGGGGGACGGGGTCCTCCTATCTGGTCTACAGGTTAGAATGTTACCATTGAGAGGAGGGCTTGGGCCTTTGCTGAGGGGTATAGGGACACGGGGGGGCACTGCAGGTGGAACGAGGCTGGGCTCCACACTAAGCCCTAGCTCAGGCTCCTGCCTGGGGGGCACAGTGGGACCTGCCAGGGCTGCATAGCTAAAGCTTGAAGTGTCAGATTGGAGGTTCTTGGGTGAGACAGGAGAAGAAAGCTCCTTCTCTGCAGACGTGTCTCGGCCAGCAGCTTCCTCTTTGGTTGAGAGGCGTGGGGGCCAATCCCCAGCTGCACCAAGTGGAGGCTCCCTAGTGGGGCATGCAGGGCCAAGTCCAGTAAGCATCATCTGCTCATAGATGTCTGCATACTGAAAGCTTCTCTCATCAGGATAGGGTGTGGGCTCCCTTTGTTCTGGCTCAGTCTGTTCAGTATCCCTGGTGGCATGGCTCTCACTGGCCTCTGGGACCTTTGAGCTACAGGGGCTGCTTTCAGGAGCCCCAGCTCCACTTTCCCCTTCCCTTTCCCCTTCAGCCTTGCGGTAGTCCTTCCCTAGGGGGGAGTATGGTCCTCCTTCCAACTCAGCTGCCCCCTCCTGCACTGCAGCCACTACACTGTCATACTCAGCTGTGCCCCAGGAGAAGGGTGCAGGAGTGTGTGGCTCTGGAGCAGGTGTAGGAGGAGCTGGAGCTGGGGAGAGGGGTGCAGGGGGAAGGGGTCTATCCTTAGGCACCCACGGTGGGATGTCAGCCAACCATGAGGGGGTGGTGGGTTCATTCCTCATGGGGGGCATGGGCTTAGTCTCTGGAATAGGACTTTCCTGTCCTGGGGCTGAAGGAACCCGCTGTCCAACCATTTCAGGTGGAGAGGTTGGAGGGGAGATGATCTCAAAGGGAGAGCGGGTCAGCTTGTCCTCTTCCTCTGGTGGCAGCCCAACTGGTGACTCGGCAAGCCAGCGCTCCACTTCCAGCCCTTTTTGTGGTGAAGTCTCCTGGAAATCCTTGAAATCTGAGGCCCAGGGACTCCGGGGCGTCTGCTGCAGAGGGGATACTTCCTGTTCATCTGGTCCCTCATCGAGGAAAGTGCTCTCTCGTTCCTGAGTGTACCGTGGGCGGACCCCCTGGCCATCCAGTTCGTGAGGGAACCAGACCTTCCTCTCACAGCTCAGCTCTCTCCAGTATGCATCCTGTTCGAGTGTCACATCTCTGTCCCTCCAATACCTGACTTCCTGCTCAGGAGATGTGTCCTTCCACGCTGGTACAGGATCTTTCTGTTTTCCAACTGGCTCCTCTCTGATTGGAGGTGTTTCTTGCCACTCCCGGACCATACCCTGCTCCTTCCAGTACCTGTCTTCCTGCTCTTGGCCCTGTTCCTCCTGAACTGGACTCTCTTCCAGTCCCAGAGCTTTGGTCTTCTCCAGCAGAGTTCCTCCCTTCTGTTCTGCAGCTCTGACCTTTTCTGGAGATTTTTCTTCTACTGTTGTCTCCTTTGGTTTCATGGTTTTATCCTCCTGAACGAAGCTTTCCTGTCCCTGAGTTTTGTCCTTTTCTTCCAAAGCCTTATCTTTCTGTTCAGCAACCTTACTGTCTTGTTCCAGGGCTTCATCCTTCTTTCCTAAGGCCCAATATTTTTGTTCTAAGGACTGATCTTTCTTTTCTAAGGCCTTATCCTGTTCCTGGGTCTTGTCTTTCTGTTCAAGAATTCTGTCTGTCTGTTCTAGGGCTTTGCCCTTTGTTTCAGGGACTTTGTCTTCTGGAACCTTATCTTTATGTTCAGAATCTTGCATTCTTTGTTCTACGGCTTTGTCTTTCTCTTCTCCAATCTTGTCTTTTTGTTCCAAGATCTTGTCTTTTTGTTCCTTGTCTTTTGATTCAAGTGTTTGGTCCTTCTGTTCCAGGACTTTGTCTTTTTGTTCTAAGTCACTATGTTTTTTTTCTTTATCTTTTGATTCTGTGGCCTTGTCCTTCTGTTCTAGGGCTATGTCCTTTTGTTCCAGGGCTGTGACCTTGTCTTTTTCTCCTGGGATCTTGTCCTTCTGTTCCAGGACCTCATCTTGTTGTTCTAAGACTTTGTCTTTTGTCTTCTGCTCTAGCCATGTATCCTTTTGGCCTATGTCTTTGCCTTTTTGTTCCAAATCCTTATCCTGCTGTCCCAAAGCCTTAACCTTTTCTTCCAAAGTCTCACCTTTTTGATGCATGGTTGTATCCCTTTGCTCTACAACAATATCTTTCTGGTGCAGAATTCTGTCCTTTTGATGTAGGATTTCATCCTTTGGCTCAGGTTCTTTGTCTTCCTGCTCTGGGGTTCTGTCTTTCAACCCCAGAACCTTACCTTCCCACTCCATGGCAATGTCTTCCATGGCAGGACTTGGCAAAGACTCAGGACTCTTGGTGAGGGAGTTATCAGATGTTAGATGTTCACTGGGGCTCGTGATTACCCCAGGTGAGTGCTTTCCATCCCCTGACAGTGTAGAGTGAGAGAAGGAGCTGGCAGGTAATTTTCTGTCAGGGCTCTCATCTGTGATATGTATCTGTGAAGAATATACAGTGGTCCCATCTGTGGGAGGTGACACTGTGGCTACATTGGGCTCTGGAACAGATACAGGAGCTAGATGGTAAGAGGTGTCATCAACCTGCATTAGAGGCCCCTTTTCATCCTTTTCAAGGCTTAGTTCTCCAAACTGGAGGGTGCCAAGGCTTTCTGGAGAGAGCTGCTTTGAAGAGATATCCAGAGAGGTCTCCTTGCTAGGACTCTCTTCTGACAGAGAAGGTGATTGTGTGCCTTCTGGAGAAACCTCTGGCCAAAGATCTTTATGTAAGTGCTTCTCTGTCAGACCACAGGGAGATCTGGGAGTAGGCTCTTGTTTGGCGGTATCTGGAAAGACTACACTGAGGACAGACAGAGACTCTGCATCTTCAGGGGAAAGGCTTTGATCAGGAATTAGGAGTGTCTCATCTTTCTGAGGTTCACCAGGTTCTTGGAGTGATGTCCTCAATTCTCTGGGAATGGCTTCTGTTCCCAAAATTGGGCCTGGGAGCCCAATTCCTGCCTCCATAGTCTCTCCTGCCTCTATGGTTTCAAAGACTATTGCTTTGTCCTGTTCTGGCAATAGCTGAACGGTGCAGCCGGTATGTATCCCAACAATGCTGGCAGGTGCTTCCTGGGCCTGTGGGCTCTTGGGAGGAGGCACCTTTTCCTCTTTCTCTAGTGTTCCCTCTTCAGGCCCTGGCTTGACTGACTCTTTGGCAGCATCTTCCTTGCCCACAACTGGTGTGTGCTTAGTGTCCCCCCATGAGTCATCTTCTTGAAAATCTTGGGGCTCAGACTTATCTTCAACCGGGGACTGATGAAAGGGTGTATGGGTGGCACTGGGTGGGCCAGATGGAGGAGGAGAAGCCATCTTCACTGTACTATCATCTGGGCTGAGGCACCGCTCCTCTATTTCTCCAAGGGCTGGTTCCCCTGGACGTAAGGTATGTCCAGGAGTACCAAACACTGGAGTTCCATATTGACTGTGAAGTTTCTCAGACATCTCTACATTTGCCCTCTTCTCTTCCTCTTCCACAACTCTCTCCCCAGCCAAACCTCTCCCTACAACCTCTCCTCTTCTCTCTGACTCCCCAGTCACAGAGAAGTCCTCACAGGGTGGTGATTTGAAGCCCTTGTCTTCTTCCAGGGAGGAGGTGGGTGAGATGGTACCTGCTGATGGCACATAATCTAAGCCCTGAGTAGCTTCAGTGCGGGAGGAGGGGATGCTTGTGACTGTATCAAGTAGCAAGGAGCTTTTGCCTGTTTCCTCTGTCTGGGGAGCTGTAAGTGAGGCCACGGACTGGTCCTCAGCCACTGATGTGGCAAAGGAAGAAAGCTTGTCACACTCAGTGATTGAAGTGGCTGAAGATACATGCTCCTCTTCAGCCAAAGGGGCAGCCACCATGTTGGGCGGGTAGGTGAGTTCAGTCTCTGGTGCTCCATAGCCTTTGCTTGAGGTGACAGGAACAGCAATATCAGCAGGCTGGCTGGCTTCAAAGGGACCAGGACCTTCAGGCCCAGGGAGGTCATATGTACTTGTAGGGAATCTGGGTGGAGCTGGGCGTTCCTCTGGTTCATCATGGATCTCTTCATCTGAGATGGTCTGCTCAGTCTCTGAGTAACCAGGGATCGTCTCATCCTGGATGTAAGAGACGTGCTCAGTTGCTCCTGCAGGGGTGGCCAGGCTGCTTAGGAATGATGAGGTCTCCCTTTCAGGCACCTTTCCCTGGAGTCCCAATTCCCGGCCCCCAAGAGCCTCCCTGCCCTTTGGGATTACCTTCAAGGCTTCCTGCATATGTTTTTGGTAAAAACCCACAGCCTTTGTCTCTTCCTCTTCTTCTTCATCTGAAGGGTGCACCTCCTCCATTTCTTCTACCTCAGCCTTTTCTATCACATCCTCCTTTACCTCAGGTTCATTTTCCTCTCTGGCTTCTGCTGTCTCTGGAAGCTTCTCTGTGTCCCTCTGCTTCTTTTCCTCCCAGGTATCTTTCTCTTCCTCTGTTTCAGCCCCAGAGTCTGGGCCTCTGTCTTTGCTGCCTTGTTCTTCAGGGAGGTCTGAGATAACTTCTTTCTCCTTCATTACCTGCTCCTCTTGTTCCAGCCTGGGGGCAGAGAGTTGTGTTCCCTCGATAGCTGTGCTTGGAGGTCCCTCCTCTGTAGTATCTACAGGGAGTGGCTTCTCTCCTAGTCCTATGTCCCTTTGTTCAGCCAGCAAACCTCTCTCCTCACGTTTCATCTCCTCAAAGTCCTGTGTGAGGTCCTCTGGTGAGGATAGGACCATCTCCCTGTGTCCACTGACATTTGGGAGTGGTACAGTCCCCTTCTGCACTGGGGGTGTCCGAGGCTCAGAAGACAGTTCCTTCTCCCCCCGGGAAGCTCGGCTCTTGTCCATCTTGATTCTTCCAGGGGCCTTGGCTTTGTAGAGGGTCTTACGTACCTCAGGGGTAAAGGGCTTCAGGTCTGGTTTGGAAATTTTCTTTGCCTCAGGTTTGGTATCTTTCCTCTTCTCCTCCTTCTTGACATCCTTTTTCTCTTCTTTCCTTCCTTCATCCTTCTTGAGCTCCTTCCTCTCCTTCTTGATCTCTTTTTTCTCCTTGTCTTTTTTCTCTTCTAGCTTTGATATCTTTTCTTTAAGGTGCTTCTTCCCTACCTTGTCCTTGATCAGCTTTCGCTTCTCTGCCTTTAGTACCTCACTTGACTCTGTCCTCACCCTCTCAGGTTTGGCAGGCTTCTCTGGGGGCTTCTCAGATGGCTCTTTTGACTTCTTCTCTGTCTTGGCTAACTCCTTGGCCAGCTCTGAGCGGGCCTCCTTGGCTCCCTCTTCTGCTACTTCCTCCCGTTTGGCCAGCTTGCTCACAGCTGTCTTGGTAGCAGCTTTAAGGCTCTCTTTGCTGTCAGTCCGCTGTTTGATTTTGCTAGGCTTCAGGTTAGCAGGCACAGCCCCAGCAGCCAGGTCCTTCTGTGTGGCCACAGGGTAGCGCAGAAAGTCCAGATGCCGAAGCTTTTCCAGGCCCTCCAAGATCTTGTTCTGGGGAGCATTTCCTGGAAAAAGCACACGTACAATCTTCTCAGTAGGGTTGGCTGGTAGCCAGACCACAAGAGCTGTGATAGAGGTCAAGTAGGGTACTGAGATTTCAGCCTCTTTCCCATTGGCCAACACAATGCCTGTCTTGGCTTTACTATTGCCTGCCCACTTTTGCATGAGAAATTGCATTTCCTTGCTGTCCTTGACAGGGTTGAGAACATACATGTCCAGTCGGCCCACACCCATTTTGTGGAAAAGGGTCAGTGGCTCAATAGTGTTGCTGACCACACGGTACAGAGGCTCGGCCTGGATGCCCAAGCGGTTTAGGTGCTGAAGAGTGAGGCAGGCCTCCTCAATGCTGCGCTTGGCCTTCCGGGAGGCATCAGGCAGCCGCAGCTTATCGGGCACGTTGAAAAAGACAACTCCAAGCTCAGGGGAGATGAGGTTTTTCACCCAATCACTGTAGCTGCTGGAGCCCTGGGACTGCTCCTCCTCTAGTTCTGCCACTTTGCGCTGCAGGAGTCCATTGATGCCTGGCAGGTTGTCTGCCCCAATGTGAGTGAGCAGCACTGAGTCAATGCGGTCCAGGTGGCGCACCAGCTTCCAGAAGCAGGACTTGCGATCAGAACCGCCATCTACCAGAATGTTGAAACCATTGACAGCAAAGAGGGCAGAGTCCCCTCGGCCACCTGGGAAGATATAGCAGCAAGGCTTGGAGAGTTTGAGGAAGCCCCCTGAAGTGGGGGGTTCAAGCAGGTCAAAGGGGGATGGCACATCCACAGTCTCAGAAACGTACTCGGAGAATTCAGCCACACCATCCATGGTGGGTAGTATGGGTTCAGGGTTTAGCCGGAGATGCAGGGTCTCTTGGGAACTGGACAGTCCCAGGTGGCTCCAATCACCCTCCCCTAAGCAGGACACAGTGAGGAAGGCCTGGATTCCAGGGTCTCTATTGCTGAGCAATTGGGCAATCTAGAGGAATGGGAAATAGAAGCTGATCAGATCACTGGGTTTGTCTTAGCCTGACTCATATTTAATTCCTTAATCTTCAGCTCTCTCCAAAAGTGAAATCCTACCTTTCTGTCAGTACTCCTAATAGAAAGGCAATATGAGACTTTCCCTTTCTTGGATTCCTCCCCACAATTCAAATCCTGTCCCTTATCCCCTTCTTCCTCAATACTCAGACATGAAACTTACCTCTGGGTTGTGAAGGACCTGTGCAAAATTTTCATAGGAGTAGGTACCACTCTGAAGGATGAGGTCTCCCCCAGGCTCTAAATTTTGCCCACTCAAGATCAGTAGTTTGTGAGCCGATGGGCTACTAAGGAGATGGTGAACCTGGAATGGAAGGAGGGGAGTGGTCACCGATGTGGGGAACACAGTGGAAAGCACTGAATATTCTTGCCTCCATCCAGTACTGCAAGGACATGCCAGCAGTGTCCCCTACAACACCTTCAGAGTAGGGCTGGATATTGTAAGTCAGCTTAGATGACGGACAGAGGATTCTTGGCTTAAAGTAGTGGCATTGGAAAGGGTGGATGACATCACTTGCAGCAGTCCTCTTGGCAAGTCACAGGCCCTGGCCTTACCTCAGAGCTGATGCTGTCTGCACTGGGGTTTACCAGGATGATGGTCTCTAGGATCTCACTCTGGTGGCAGAGGGTCCTCTGGCCTGAGAGCAGGAGAGGGTAGAATGCACAATCAGAAAATGGGGCTTAGGGGAAAGAGAGAAGCCTGGTTATCCCTTGACTCTGCTGCCTCGTATACAGTTAAATAAGGTCTAGGAACTGGCTGCTCCAGTCTTTCCCTTTCAGGGTTTCCATCTCCCCTCTCCCATACTGACTGTCTTCTCCCTCCCTTCATCCGCCACACCCTCCGCTGCCCAAGTCCCCACCCTTCTGCCTGAAACTCAGACAGTTGACAAGAAGCTTTTGTCCCTCTGGAGCACTAAGCTCCTGGTGCTGCCTGGGGAGGGAGGGCTCAGCTGGATAGAGGTCTCTCGGGATGATGATCCTTACTAGCTTTCTCCTCGCTAGCTTGCCTTTGCCCTGGGCTTTCATGCCAGCAGAGTGTCTAGAAATAAGAACATGGGAGTTTCTGTGGCGTGTACAGACTCCTAGTCCTCTTTTTCAACCTCCTATCCAAAGCCAGAGCTCCTATTCCAGAAGACAGAGAAACAAGTGCTATCTCAGCTCTTGGGGTTTTACAATTCAAAGTGAATACAGGATCTAACTTAAGGTTCTGTTCTCTAGAGCCAGCCAAACCTGCACTCACACGCGAGTACAATCATTTTGTTCCCATGCCCAAAGTTTTCACAGCTTCTTTTTCCACCTCACCTTCATGTCTCTAGGTTCCAGAGAGGCCTGGTTCACTATCGTACAACCCATTCCTTGTGAATAGTTTCTCCTCTCATCCTCGCCCCTCTCCTATGGGCCTTTCTGCCATGCAGATGGGGAGCGAGGGGTTCACAAACAAGAAACACGTAAATGCTGGGTGTGGTGGTACACCTCTGTAATCCCAGCAACTCAGAGGCAGAAGCATTGCAAGTTCCATTCCAGTCTTAGCAACTTAGCGAGGCCCTAAGCAACATAGCAAGACCCTGTCTCAAAATAAAAAATAAAAAAGGATTGGGGATGTAGCTCAGTGGTAAAGCATCCCTGTATTCAATAATACCAAAAAAAGAAAAGAAATAAAGAAAGACACAAATAAGGAAGGAGAGATTCAGGTGTTCCCCAAACCATGGAGAAAGAAAAAACATCCCCATATCCCCTATTAACTGCCCTTCTCCAGGATCACATGAAACACCAAGCAATGAAGCAAAGGAAGTAGCAGGTTGGACCAATACTAAGAAGGATGCTACTGTTCCCAGCTTCCACCCTTTCTCCCCCACCCTCTTCCCAATTACAGTCACAGTGGAGTTAACCTTACAAGCAGAGAATCCAACAGATGGCCTGGGAAGTGGGCTGTCTGGAGGACACTTGTGGGAGAGCTCATAATCTGCTTCCTAGACCCTCTTCTGTGACCCAACTCTTTTCTTTCTGGGCTCAGACAAGAGGAGCCTGGGGCCAAGGCCTTTGTTAAGAGGAAGAGAAATAATGCTAGGATCAGGAAGATCTGGCAGCACAGGGCTATAAATGCAACTGCAGGGGAAATAAACCATGATTGGTGCCAGAAGACCAAATCCCATACGGGGTGTGTTGGGCCCAAAAGGAATTCAAGGATTCTCTTCTATAAACTTGGGATTTGAGGGAAACTCTGAGGTCAGTTCAGAGGACAGAGCCATCTCTGAGCAGGCAGAAGCAAGGTTTAGGCAGGTCAAGATATCAAGGTACAGCAAGCTGCCAGCCTCAAGTAATTTAGATTTAGAAGAACAATGACTCCCCAAACAAACAAGGTCACATTTTTGAGCTAGAAGGGGCAAAAAGAGAAATAACTATGGTGCAAACTGATTTTCTTTTTACCACTATTCCATACAGCTCCACAGTCCCCAGTTTATAACCACAAGTCCTTTCTGATCCAGTTCCTATCTTAACACAAGACTATTCCTCACTGTACCCCTGGGGAGTGACTCTGAGTGTCAGCTCCATGGTTTATATCCTTTTCCCCTCTTTTTCAGGTCTGGGGGAAAGCCTATTTCTCTCTTCTACATCCCAGCTCTCCCACTGAAGGGAACCGACTATTTTTTTTTTTTTCCTTTTTCTTTGGAGAGGATTATTTTGAGGCAGGGGCACTTCACTTGGCCAGTACCGGGGTGCAGGGTGGGCTGCGGGTGTGGAGGCTGAGCAGACAGGAGGGCAGGTGTCTCCGCAGTGAGGCAGAAGGGAAGGGGGGGGGGTGATCCGGCAGCTGCAGTTTGCCGCAGTGTGTGTGAGTGTGCGCACTGAGCTCAGCCTCCAGCTCCGCCCCCACCCCCCACCCCAGCATGACAAGTCATTTTCTTGGCTGCTTCTGCATGGGGGGTTGGGGTGGGGGGGAACTAAGAGAGGGAGAAGAAACTGGCTCCCCTGTTCAAGAGCCCCCATCTTGGGAAGAAAAGCAGAGATGAGGTGGGGGTGGGGCTGAGACAGGGAACCTGAGGGGTAGAAAGTACCGGGAATGCAGGGCAGCTGCTGGGGAGGCAGCGCTCTCAATCTCTGAAGTGGCCTCAGAGGGGCCACAAAGGTGGTGGTGGGGGTTAAAGCCCCAGTCTCAAAGCGGCCCACAGGGTATGGGATAGGGGGAACCCTTTGCAAACCGGTTGGTCTGTGAGGAGGCATGTGCCACGTCTTAATGACCCTTTTCTCCCTTCTTTTCCATAGTGTTCCCCACCTTCCCTTACTTGGCAAAAACTCGCTACCCCATTCACCCTCAGCATAGGAGCAGCTAAGCAATCCAGCAGTTGACACCCAGGAACCCTCCCATTAGGTGCATTCCCATAACACCCCTTTTTTCAGATTCTTCTGCCTCTCACCAAAGACAGCCCCCAAAACCCTCCAGCACCCTGAGCTGCCAGGCAGAGCCAGTGGCACCACCCTCTGCTGCTGCCCCAGGACTGATGTCTCCCACCCCCGCCCAGCTGCAGAGGTGAACTGTCACAGCCCCTGGTCGCCTCTGCCTGCTTCTGGGTCCAGGATGACCCCCGTGTTCATCCTCTCTTTCCATTCCCCCAGCTTGCCCAACCCGCTGGGCTAGTTCAAGATGCACCAGATTGCCAGGTACCAGCTCCCTTTCTGTTACCCCCATCCCATCTCCCTATCACAGCACCCTCACTTCTCTGCCATTGCAAGCCCATCGGTTTGGTTCTTACCCTGGGGTGTGGAAGGGAGCCCCTCATGGAGGCGGCAGCTCCGGCCTCAGCAAGCAGCTTCAGGGAAGAGTCTGCGGCACTTGGGGTGGGAGTGGGGGTGG
>NW_026000229.1:35120543-35180917 GCF_001458135.2 Marmota marmota marmota
GCGCTAGAAGAGGAGGGCGGCGCCAGGGCAGGGAAGAGGGGCAGGTCTGTGACGAGGCACTAGAGACTTAACTGTTTCTTTCCCTTCACAATGTCAGTGCTCCATTGCTTCAGTTTGGCTGTGGTGGGCTGAGGAGTTGTCTAACAGTTTAAAGAGCCAGGGTGACATCCTATGGCCCATAGTATTCTTCTTGCCCAACCCTGCTTAGTTAAGAAATACCTTTTCAGCATCAGCCTAAAGACCAAAGCCCTATTTGCTAGAACACAGAGCAGGGATATAGAAGACCCGGGCCACATGGGCCCTCCCCTTTCTCTTAGAAACCATCTGCTGCCTCTTCTCTTAGATGGACCCAGGGAATGAACTTCAGTCCCTGTAGGAGCAGGAGACAAAGAGGCTGGGGGGCCCCAACATGAGGGGTAGGTGGGGGATGGGAGATATGCTGAGCTAAACTTTCTTTTGAACCACAGCTATAGACACAAGAGAGAGCAGAAATTAGTTTGTTTTAGGGTGAAGGGTGGTTTGAAATTCTGGAGTGGATATGGTTCCTAGCCTGTTGGGGTGGGGCACAGGGACCCTGAGGCACAAGTCTGTGCCAATGCAACACAACAGAGCAACCACAAAGGCCCTGATCCTTGGGATTCTTGAGTCATTGGATATAAGGAAGCATCTCTGAAGGGGCAGGGAGATTTCTGCTTTCAGAGAAGGAATTAACAAGGACTAAGGACCACCAGCTCAAGCAAGGTTTTCTTATTATATGCCAATTATTAATGTAATATAAAGTACTGTTTGGATTAAGAAAAAAATTTAATAATTTTCTAAGGTGATTGGGTCTCTATACCCTTCTTTTCTCTGTACCATTTTGTATCCTTTGATGTCTATGTCTTACATTATCTTGATCCTTCTATTGTTGACCCTGTGTCCCTTAGTCTCTACCTCTGTCTTAGATATACTAAAGTATTTCAGAAGGATCTGAAGAGCTCTGCCATTGACTTCCAACAGTGATGCTTAGGCTCTCACACCCTGCCCTCTCCTCATTAACCCTCCCCAGTCCTGGCCAGCTCCTAAGACCTTGGCACAGAGACTTTCACCCACCCACACCACAGCAACGGCCCCACCCTTGCCCCTGGCTGCCAAGACTGCTTTTGAAGGTCAGAGAAGCCAAAATAGTCTCTGCTTTCAGCATCCCCCCCCTTCAACTGCAGTCAGAGAAGAGGAGCTGAGTCACCAGTACTCCTGGGGGGGGGGAGGCGGGAGGAATCCTTGCTCAGATCCGGGGATGCTAAGCAGCAACATGGCAACAGCCCCATTAGGAAAGAAGAGGCCATCTGCAGAGGTACACAATGCAAACCAGACTAAGTTCAGAGCATCACAAAAGGGAAATACCTCCCTTCTGCAGCTTCATAGTTCTTATTTCCTCCTACCTGAGCCTTCTATCTCTTTTCTGCTTTCTAGGGCTCTCTGGAGTGTTAGGAGGGAAACTTGAGTAGACATTTGACTTGAGAACAAAATAACATTTCCCAACCCAATGTGGAGCCCACCCTTGTTCTTAGCTGCCATTCCCAAGGGCCACACCCTGGGCACAGGTCCAACTCACAGCAGAGCTTTCCTTCAGCCCTCACCCTCTGAACAGCCACCCACAACAACCAACCCTCAACCTGCTGTGTCCCTAGTTTCTGCTGCAATGCAATGATGAGATGCCAAAGAAGAGAGACAGGCTAGAGCTCAGGCACAAAGTAAGATCAGAGTCCCTAGATTTGAGACTCAACTCCACCATTACTAATCATGCTTTTAAACAAGCTACTTTATTTCTCTCAGAGCTTGCTTCCTGAACTATAAAATGAATATAATCTTAGTACCATCCTTTAATAATGCTGTAAGGATTGACTAGCATAAAAGATGAAAAGTGCTGTGTTCCTGAAATCTTAAACTTGCAATGTAAACTTGCCACTGGAAGTCTGCAAAAAGTCACTTAGGTGATCAGGGAAATCCTAAATCAGAATTTCAGACCAGATGAATCCTGGACTACCCCAAGTTTCCAGGTTAAGCCAGGACTGGAGATGCTCTGAAGAATGAAACTTAAGGTTCTATTCATGTTCCTGTTTTCCCATTTCAGACAGCAACATGGACCCTAGTTCCAGGGACCAATTAGCTGTTGTCTTAATTCAGGATAGCTTTCATGTTAGCAGGAGTAACAGAACTATCCTTTCTGAGCACACTGATGATAACAGAGAGTCAAACAGAAGATCTCAAATGGGTTCCTCAGGCTGTTTTTTAGTCCTCAAATATCAATCCTCCTTTTTTTCTTTTTCTTTCGTGTGTGTGTATGTGTGTGTGTGTGTGTGTGTGTGTGTGTACTGGGGATTGAACCCTGGGGTGCTCTACCGATGAGCTACATCCCCAGGCCTTTATATTTTCTTTTGAAACAGGGTCTTACTAAGTTGCTGAGGGTCTTGCTAAGTTTTTGAAGCTGGCCTTAATCTTGTGATCCTAGAGATGCTGGGATTGTAGGCAGGTACCACCACACCCAGCCAATCCTCCCTTTTCTATAGGTGCTCAGTAAAATTATCATAGTATTATTTAAATTCAGTTTTTCTCTCTTTCTTTTCTTCTTTCTTTTCCATTTTTCGTTTTTCGAAGTGTTGGGGATTGAACCCAGGGTCTTGTACATGCCAAGCAGATGCTCTATCACTAAGCTACATCCCCAGGCCCAAAGTTATTTTCCATTGTTCTAACAGTTTCTAGGTTTGTGTTAAAATGCTTAGAAGCTGCAGATATTTTTGCCGGAGTTATAAAGGAAAGCCCCAAGTCACAGCTGGTGACTACTTGATGCAAAAGCTGCCCTTGAAAACTTTTACCAGGCTTGACCACTAGAAGGAGCTGGGCCACTGGCTATCCTTCAGAAGGTCCCTCATTTCTGTGTGTGGGTGGATAAATGTGGAGGGGGTGGTGCCTAGGAATAATTGCACTCTTCCTGTCATCACTGTAGGATACATTTTTTGTCCCCTTTCTCATCATTTTGGCCCAGGTTAGAGATGGTGATAGAAATGGTGGTCCAGTCTGTGAGGTAGGCAGAAAAGGGTCAAGTCATAAGGCACTAGCAATTGTCCTTTGCCTCCTCACTCACATGAGGCTGAAGGGAGGGGCAGTGTCTGCAGCTGCTCTGAGCTGACTGTTGTTTGTGGGGACAGCTGAAAGAGGAGCCAGCAGGGGTGGGGCTGTGGCTGTGGCTGTCTTGAGCTCTGTGGGGTTTTTTCCAGGAAATTCTCCACTATTCTCCAGGGAAACAGACAGGCCACTGTGAAAATGTCCAAACCTAAAAAATATCAATATGCTAAAGTAAGCCCTGATAATGAATGATCATAAGCCCCTGGAGGACACCATAGCAAAACTCTTTGATTGAAAAGGTCTAGTAAGTGTTTCTCTATCTGTGATTGAGAATAATTATACAGCTCCCTGTAAGCCTCTTCCCAAGATCCCTTCATCTTAATCTGCAAAAGTGCCTAAGAACTTTGATTTAAGTTCTGATCATTTCTTTTCATTCCAGAAAATAGCTTACTTTCAAGTCTCTGTGGCCAAAGGGACAAGGTAAGAGAATTCTGTGTGAATTATTAATATCAGCAGGTAATCTCCAAACTTAAATTTAGTCATTAATTTCATCCTCTTGCGCTGGGGTTGTAGCTCAGTGGCAGAGTGCTTGCCTAACATGCGTGAGGCATTGGGTTCAATCCTCAACACCACATAAAAATAAAAACAAATAAAATAAAGGCATTCTGTCCATATACAACTACAAATTTTTAAAAAAATTTCATCCTCTTTCATCCCTTTATCACCTTGTACTAATGCTTCTAGGAGTACTAAGTGGTAAAACGGTTGATTCCTAGTCATCAGGGAAAAATGGAGGAAGCCATGACATGAATAACTTTAAATAGAAAGTAGTCTCAGTGACAAATGTAAATGTGGGGCCCCTTTTTAAAAGATCATTAAGAATTTCAAGACAGGGACAAATAAGCTGTAGTCCTTCTGACACGGGGTGACAGGAACTGCACAGTTCTCATTCCCGTGAAACTGAGGAGGTAGGAAAGGTCATTTTGGATTCAGTCATTGTAAGTTCTGCTTTGCTTTATTCATTACCAAACATTTTAATTAAGCGTTCCAGCCTCTCACAGAGTGCAGTGATGCACGCCTGTAATCCCAGTGGCTGGGGAGGCTGAGGCAGGAGGATTGCAAATTCAAAGCCAGCTTCAGCAAAAATGAGGTGCAAAGCAACTCAGTGAGACCCTGTCTCTAAATAAAATACAAAATAGGGATGGGTATGTAGCTCAGTGGTTGAGTGCCCCTGAGTTCAATCCTCGATACCAAAAAAAAATAGTTCCAACCTCTCATAAACAAATAAATAGAAGGTGGTATCAAAAGAGTAAATGGCTATGGCTAGCTTTACAGGAAGCCAATAACATCAGGAAGATGACAGCCTCACATTTTTGAATTGCTGCAGATATTCCTAAGGTAATGGAGCTTTAGTCATATTAACCTTTTCAGCAGCATCTCTAGAGCAGTTAGTGATCAAGACACAACAAAAACATTTCTGACAGTTAAGAGAAAGAGCAGGAAGAAGAGAGATGACTATCTACCTTAGAGAACTGAGAATTATCTATATGTGAATTCAGTTACTTGGTGGCATGGATTTTATATTTTATAAAGCTACGTGGTCAAGCTTTCAAAATTTACCAATAAGATGATTAGATACCTGGTACTTTTATAACAGGATGTAAGACTTTCTGTAATCTCCCCTTCTGTCATGGAATGATGGTTCTTAAAATATTTTCTCAAATCAAACTCATTTCTCAGACCCAGCAGAATGAGAAATCACCTTCTGTAAGGTGATTTCAGTCCAAATCTCACACTGTAACTGGCTCCTGTAACAATAAATCCAGGAGAACCCATCTTTCCATCTTGGATTTGATGGTTCTTATTAGCCTTTGGCACCAGGATTCTGCCTACTCTGGAGATCTGTTGGTTAGGCCAAAGGCAGATGTAGAAACCCTGAATCCTGGAGAGTAGATTTTGCTAAGCAAGAGTCTGGGAAGGTGAGTGGGACATTATGGGGTGTCTGTAAAGGGAAGCAGGGATGCAGAAAGGGTTATGCAGAAAGGGGAACACAAATGAAAAGAGTGGATTTTTGCACGAGAGTTGATCGATCAGTCAAAATGAATACCTCAACATGGCAACAGCTGTCCACAAACAATTCTCTTTTTGGAGAAATTATGTTCTCCAGGTTCCTTCTACTATCATACCCTGTGTCTGCAAAGTACACTGGGTATGTGGAAATAGCTATGGAGACCTTCGACTTTTCCATCAGGAATCCTCCCTTCTCCCCCGCCCCATGCCTCCCACAATTCCAGTTATGCCAGGGAGACTGGACCTCTGCTTTTCTGTGACCAACCCTCACCCAAAGCACTGAGACAAATGACACTAGTCCTAACCTTTGACCTCTGAGGAGAAGTGAGCTAGGTGCCGGGTAATGAAGAGTCTCAACTGTTGGTTCAAGTCAAAGGATGATAAGTCAATGTTCCAGGAGAGAATCCCTGTGAGAGAAAAGAAACAAAGAGGGTTCTAGATAGAGTTAGTGGGTAGGACTGCAGGAAGCACTTTCAATCTCACATAAGGGGAAGGAAAAGAGGGGATCAGGACAGCTGCCATGATCAGTTATCTCTAAGAAGGATGATTAGTATCTTTGTCTATCTCCTAACCTGCACCTTTTCTTGCCAGTGCCAGAGGAGGACAGAGTTTAGATTAAACTCCGTCATTAATGAATTTATAGGTAGCAATTTTCTAGAAAGATTGCCCAGTTCTGGTAAAAGTAGATCCTAAAGGACCTATACTGTGGACTGCCTTCCTGGTCTTTACATCTTAATCATATTCTAGATTCTCCCTTCTATCTTTCTATGCCCCTCTCCTTTCCTCCACCCCTAGGCGGCTAGCTTCCACCCGCAGGTGGCTCCGCAGCACTGCGCCACAGGCACAGGAGAGGGAGGTGAGGACTGAAGAGCTGATGGTCCCGAAGGTCACTCTCACGTTGGCTGCTGTCATTCAGAGATTTGACATTTGTACGCCGCGTTCAGAAACTTCCCTGTGCGGTTCAGGGACCTAAAGAAGAAACTGAAGGTAGGGACATGGACTTTACAGGGAATGGTGAGGACTTTCAGGACACTGCGGGAGCGGGGTGTGGTGTGACCAGAGGGGCTTCAGGGGCTGCACAGAGTTCCCCCTACTCAAGGAGATTGCGGAGTAGCACCGGGTGTGAGGAAAGGATGGGGAAGCAAGATGTTAGCAGCTTGGAAGGATACAGACACAGGCATGGACGATGCAGGTGACAGGGGCGCTTGTCTCTGGAAGTGCGGAATGGGATGGAGAATGCAGACGTGCGTAATGGGAGATGAATGCAGATGGAGGGGAAGCAAGGGTGGAGGTGCTGCAGGCACAGCCAGGACAGCAGCTCACCTTGTTCAAGGTGGGCCCGCACGGCCCTCAGCTGGCTCTCTGTACCGATATCGCCGATCACGATGAGCAAAGAGTGTTTTCTCAGGTCCCAGCGTGCCGCCGCCACCGCGGCTTCGGTCTCGCACAGCCGCTCCGCAGGGTTCTGAGACAGCGGTGAGCCCGAGCTTCGGAGCTCCAGCCCCGGAGTTGTCTCCATGGCAACGCCGCGAGGCCGCGCCGGCCGGGCCTCGGTCTCCATGGAAACTCCGGAGGAGTGCTTTGCCGGCAGCGTCCGCTGCAGACAGACTGAGCGCGGTTCTTAAAGGCCGGCGGCAGGAGCCGCTCATTGGTCGCTGCCTGTCAGAGGGCGGTGCACTGACGCCGCAGGGGCCGGGCTGGGGCACCCGAGCCTCTGGCTTTGCGTTCTCGCTGGGTTGGAGGTGGTGGCCGCCACCTTTAACCCCCCTCCAGTGTTCCAGAAGGTGCTTCCACTCCGACTTGAGCTGGGGTAGGGGCTCAGAGGGACCCAGCGGAGGGCCCAGTCGATTGCCTTGGCGCCAGAAGAAGCCGCTAGTTAGGATGTGTCCCCGATAAGTACTGTCTGGCAATTCCGCAGCCTCGCCCTAAGTGAGGGAGCCATCTTGTCCCTCTGTCTCCGAGTTTATATCGTCTCCATCTGTGTTTGTGCGTCTGTATTATCGTCTGGCGTTTTTTTTTTGTTTTGTTTTTTTTTTTGTTTTTTGTTTTTTTTTTTGGTCACTGCCTGCCAGGGTCCTGGTTTCCATCCTCTGTTTCCCTGTCCTTGCCCCAGGCCCTGGGTGTGCTCAGAAAGGCTGCGCAGTATTGGGACAGAATGACCTTCCGGCCCTGAGTCCCTGGTGAGTTGTTATTCCAAAGATAGTGTTTGGCTAGTCTCCATCTCTGCTGAGTGCAGGACTCATGAGTGCTATGAGGTCAGACTGCAGCAAAGGGGATTTGAGTAAAACCCAGGAAAGACCTTCCCAACTACAAGTGATGTGACACCGGGAAATCAGTAACCTTAGGAGGCCCTAGAGAGTTCTCAAAACAGAAGGGGTAATGTTTGAACCAAAAAAGAGGTGACGGTTCCCAAACCAAACAATCAGGGAATGGGAAGGAGAATTGAGGAGGCCTGGCACTGTTTTATGACTTACTGGAATGTCTTTATAAAAACGGTGTTGTGAGTCTACCCCACCAACCCATTCCTCCAGGTGTTTCCCCTGCCTGTTCTGCACTACAGCCTCTTTTACCAGGATACAAGAATCATTGTGTGCATATATGTACCAGACTGAAGGCCTGTCTTTTACCCTAGGACGCCAGCTGCCGTCTTCTTCTTCTTCTTTCTTCTTTCTTCTTCCATTTACCTCACACTTTGGGGATGGTAGAGGGTGGTAGAAAGGAGCAGATTATCTGATTCAGCAAGGCTGTCTGTGAACCACATTCTGATTGGGCAGTGTCTATTTGTCAAATACCTCACAGCAATCCTGGTCCCTAGCATGGAACGTGTGCTATGGCAAAACAGCCATTGCATTCTCTATCCAATTGAACATGTCTCTGAAAATCCTTTTTGTAGCAGAGAAAGGGAAATGAGTACTGGTAGAACATTAGTTGGTGGGGATGCTTCACTCCATATGACATATGAGATAATGACCCCCACCCCCATTTGCAGCTCTGAATCTGGAAAACAGCATGAAGAGATGTGCAGACCTCCTTGTCTGCAACTGGAAAAGAGTACTATGTGGAGGCAGAGAGTCAGAATGGATTGTGGGAATAGGTAGGGGTCAGTTTCCATAGCAACTCTAGAGCTAAGGCTTTTAACTGGCATAGGGTCTCAGAGTAAGGTTCAGCAGCAGTTAACCAGAGACTCTGCTTTCATCAAGTCTAACACAGAATAGACAATAGATCTTAATGGTACAGGAAAGGATTGCACACTGATCAGATGGTATTGGGGCAGAAATTCAGGCCTGTAATCTCAGATCCTGCTAGAGTTGGGTTTTATTAATTATAGCTGTAAATATAGACTATGATAAACTAAAATCACCTATGTGTGCTGGATGAGTACTCAGCAGGACCTTTGTCAAAGGCAGACAATGTCAGAAAGGTTAGCTACAGGTTTCTCTTTTCCAGTCACTGGGTGATGATTCCATCATATTATCAGAAAATAGTTTTAAGTGTCAGATTGCACATACTGTTTATTCAGAGTGCTCTGAAAAGAAAATTGTATTCATATCTGTGCTCTAGAATTTTACAACTAAAGGCAGAAAATACAGATGCATATGTGTACAAAATATGGAAAGCTGTATAAAAAATTAAGAAAATACATATATAAATTACAAAGCATATTTTTACATAATAAGGGTTTTTAAAAAATTTTTAGTTGTTGATAGATCTTTATTTAATTATTTATTTATATGTGATGCTGAGAATTGAATCCAGTGCCTCACACATGCCAGGCAAGTGCACTACCACAGAGCCCCAGCCCCAGCCCCTACATTATAGGTTTTTATATAATAGGTTTTCACCTATTACGTGTAAACATTTAGGAAGTGTACTGTGGCAGAAGCCTAATAGTAAAAGGATGTCATTCAAAGACCCATCCAGGGGGATTGTTAGGGATCTGCCAATATGCATGAATGTGAGGTACGTACACGAGGGTGTACAAGGTGACTATGGAGTCTATTATAGTGTTTCATTTAACTGTCAGTCCCTGTATTGACCACATAAGAGCTTTTGGGAACTCCCTCATTCTGTAACTTCTTCCACGGTCTTATCAAGCAAGATTGGCAGATATAGTGGTACAACTAATGTTTTCAAACTGTTTGTGCTGAAGGACTTTTATATTGTGTAATGGGTCTCTTAAGGGTGTATTACTGAAAAAGGTAGTTAGAAGAGGAAGGCAGTAGTATAAGCTCTTGCCTTGGGTGCGCACTGGAATGGGCACAACACAAAAGATAGAATAAAATCTCAAATACTATGAAAGGTGTTATAGCTTTGGCTGTGTTTGAACCAGTTAGGGAGTTCTCAGCCCCAGGCCTCTCTGAGTTCATAATATATGGTGGTGAATTATCCAATAAATAAACTAAATAAGTACATTTACATAGTGGGAGAGCCATATCTATAATTTTTCTGAAAATAGCTTCATATTTTATATTAAAAATAAAATATTGAAATTGCCAAATGAGAAAAATCATTTTGTGGCAATTAATCACATTCATCTTGAGGTATGTGTATGTATGGTAAGGGGAAAACATCATAATCTTTTTTTAAAAAATTTTTTCAGTTGTTGATGGACCTTTATTTTATTTACTTTTATATGGTGCTGAGAATCCAAACCAGTACCTCACACATACTAGGCAAGCACTCTACCACTGTGCTATAATCCCCGCCTGAAAACATCATAATCTTTGTAGTGTTTAAAATCTTCATGAGATTTCAACGAGCTGTGGTAATTCATAAAGAAAAGATGCTGGTTTCTCTTCTAGCCTGATGAATGTCATTAGTTTTTCTGGGGATTTGAGCTCATTTGGCAGAATTCCAGCATGCTCTGCTAGATGGTATGGTCCTATCAACCAAAATATCCAAAGGGAGCCGCACGCAGCTCAGATTCCCACCCTGTACTCAGTTCTGCTTATGATGCGTTCTTCATACAGAGAGAAGCGTGTTGGATAACAAGATTGCTGTGTCAGAGGCTTATTCTTGATTTTTTGGGAAAATACTATGATTATAATGCATACCAGCAGTCATAAGGTCACCTTTTAGCATGAACAGCTCATTCATCTATAAAGGACAGATGTAAAACAACCTCTAAAAAGACTCTGAGTACAATAATCTCTAGAAAGTCTGAAATGGATGAGAAATGCTGCAATTATTACTATGTGTGCTCCACAGAGGAGGCCCATAATAAATATTTATTGAGTAATTTTCTTAATTATTATTTATTCACACTAAGTAAATGGGTAGGACAAAGGCAATGAATTTACCTTCCATCTACAGAGCATTGTGAAGGACAATGAAGAAATTTCCTTTTTATCCTGTTGCCCCATGCTCTTTTATAAAGAAAGTGATCCTCAATGTGAATAAGAAACCTTTATGGATACTGTCTTCCTTTATTACTTCCGTTAGCCTGTGGTCTCTGGCACCATCCTTTACTTTAGTGTGAGCAAAGCTATCTCTTATTGTGGGGAACTCTCAAACCTAAGTGTATGTTATTACTCAATTTTGAGATCATGACTGTGTGAATCAAATTTTGCATTATCAAGGGAATACTCTCTGTGTGTTTCATTTGCTGGCATACAGTGAGTACTCAAACAGTTTTGAATAAATTATGGACATTGTGCTAAACGTATTTAAGAGGTTGTTCCATTTATTTCCCAAAATACCCCCTATAAGGTAGGGTACTATCATTATAATTGTATAGGTTGGGAGAATAAAGCAACTTTATTAGAGAAGGTAAGCAACTTGCCTAAGTTCATGTAGTTGGCAAGTAAGGAAGTCAGTTTAACAGAAGAAGCTGTGTTTAGTTAAGTCATATTCCTAATTATCTATGGAATGAAATGAAACCTTAGTTTAAAAATAAAGTAAAGCATAAAGGTAAATGTAACTAAATATCTAGATGGGAATTAATCATTCAAGAAAAAAGGGATAGCCTAAACAGAAAGTATAGAATGAGGGAAAGATAAATGGTTTAGTTTGACTGAATGAAAGGGGTAATGCAGAATATATGCAGGAGGAAAGGTTGGAAAGGGAAGTTAAGGTGTATTATGAAGGATCTTCAAGAAAGAACTGAAGAGAAAGAAGAGGAAAAATATTTGTGATTTTGTGGTATTGTAAAGTCCTCAAGGTAGTAGTATGCTTTGCATATTCAAAAAATACAAGGGACCTAATGTGACTCCAGCAGAAAAGTGAAAGAAGAATAGGAGATAATAGGAGCCAGATCACATGTTAGCCAGGAGCAGTGCTTCACACTTGTAATCCCAGTGATTTAGGAGGCCGAGGCAGGATAATCATAAATTTCAGGCCCCCCGGACAACTTTTTTTTTTAGATGTTGATGGACCTTTATTTTATTCATTTATTTATATGCGGTGCTGAAAATTGAATCCAGTGTCTCACACATGCTAGGCATGCACTCTACCACTGAGCCACGACCCCAGACCTCAGCCTGGACAACTTATCAAGACCCTGTCGATCCTCAGCACCACATAAAGATAAATAAATAAAATAAAGGTATTGTGTTTAGCTACAACTAAAAAATAAATACTATTTTTTTTTTTGGTAAATAAAAAGAAAAGACCCTGTCTCAAAGGGAATTATAATGCACCAATAAAACAATCAAAAAGGGCTGGGGTTTTAGGTCAGTGTAGAGAGTGCCCTGGATACTGTCCTCATTACCAACAAAACCAAACCAAACAATACACACACAAAACTCCTATGAAGATTTGATTTTTTTTTTTGGCCATGCTAAGGTTTGGGTCCAGGGGCTCACAAATGCCACACAAGTGCTCTACCACTGAGCTACATCCCTGGCCCCATCACTTGATTATACTCTCCATAGGCAGATATCAGTGGTACATGTTTATGGTTGCCACAAGTACACACTGCATGAATAAGTTTATATCAAATTCTAGAATGGGCAAAATTAATCTACAGTGACAGGAAACAAATAATTGGTTGCCTATGGCTGGTTATTGATTTCAAAGGGTACAAAGGAATATTTTGGGGTAATGAAAATGTTCTGTATTTGATTGGGGTGGCAGCATCAGACAAGGCACACACACTATACATTTGTCAAACTCAATCAAACTCTATATTTAAAATGGACGCATTTTGAGCGCTCAGCAGTAGAGTGCTCGCCTAGCACATGTGAGGAGGCCCTGGGTTCAATCCTCAGCACCACATAAAAATAAATAAAGATATTAAAAAAGACTTGTTGATGAACATATGTAATTGCTTTGTCATAAAACAAATCAACCTAAATATCCAGCAACAGAACTGATAAAAACAAATTGTAGTATATGTACACAATAGAATACAACTGAGCAATAAAAAAGAGTGAACTACTGATATATGGCAACAACATGCAAAATGTTATATAGAGCAGGGCGCAGTGACTCACTGCTGTGATATCAGCTACTTGGAAAGAAAGGTGAGGCAGGATGATTCCAAGTACCAAGCCAGCCTAGGAAATTTATGGAGTCCCTGTCTCAAAAAAAAAAAAAAAAAAAGGTTAGGAATGCAGTAGCTCAGTGATAAAGTACCCCAAGTTCCATCTTCAGAAGAAAAAAAAAATTTTGTGGTACACTAAAGAAACTGGCCGCCAAAAACTACACACTGTTACAATTCCATTTATATAGAGAATTTATTGTAGAGAATGGGAATGTAGCTCAGTGGTGGAGTGCTTGCCTAGCATTTGTGAGGCCCTAGGTTTAATTTCTAGCATTATAAAAATTAAAATAACAATAAAATACACTAACTTCTCTTTTTTAAATTATTTTTTTTAGTTGTTGATAGACCTTTATTTATTCATACGCAGTGCTGAGAATCTGCTGAGAATCGAACCCAGTGCCTCACACATGCTAGGCAAGTGCGCTACCACTCAGCCCCAGCCCCAGCCCCAGCTCCAGTAACTTCCCCCCTTTTTTTTTCCTCCAGTACTGGGGATCAAACCCAGGGTCTTGTTTGTGCATGATAGACAAACTCTTTACCTCTGAGCTACATTCCCAGCCCTTAACTGTACTCTGTGTGTGTGTGTGTGTGTGTGTGTGGTACTAGAGACTGAACCCAGGGGTGCTCTACCACTGATCTACATCTGTAGCCCTTTGCTAGTTTTTATTTTGAGATAGGATCTTGCGAAGACTGGCTTTGAACTTGCAATCCTCCTGACTCAGCCTCCTGTGTTTTGCCCAGCTTAACTGTACTCCCTCCACTTTATTCCTTCCTTTCCCTTTCTCCGCCCCCCCCACACACACTTTCTTTCTTTCACAGTACTGGATGAACCCAGGACCTTATTCATGCTAGGCAAGTGCCCTACTACTGAGCTATATCCCCAGCCTAACTCTAATTTTTAAAATATTTTTTACTTATAGATGGACACAATACCTTTATTTATCTTTATGTGGTGCTGAGGATTGAGCTCAGGGCCCCACACATTCTAGGCAAACATTCTACCACTGAGCCAATACCCCAGCCCACTAATTTTTAATGAGAATATGCTCTAAGGAAAAAAATCAACTACAAAGAAATGTTAAACTGCTTTCATTGGTTATCTCATTTTATACACACACACACACACACACACACACAACACACACACACACACACCCTGGAGCTAATATACATGTAGTAAACCAAAGCAAAAAAAATTACATTAATGTTATCAGGAACCAAGACATTGATCATAAGAGAAAAAGCTACAAATATAAAATCAAAGAAGCAGAGTAAAATCCCTGAAATCCCAAAATTTAATTGGAGAAACTAAACAATGACCAATCTAGTAGCAATCAGTGAGCATTCTAACCATCCAGATTGGGATCCCTAAATACCACTTTCTCCTAAAATGAACTGACATGCTTTAGAGAAACATCTGATTCTAGATATGAGGCAGAAATTATCCAAATTAAACATCTATCTTTTTTACACCAGAAAGCAAAGAAGCCATCAAAGACTACTAGAATCACATCAAAAGGGCTCTGGAGCTAACCTGAAGGGATGCCCCCAAAGATGGGACAATATACATTTCAAAATGAATAACTGCAGTAACTGTAATAACAATGAACAATAACATATCATATTTGAATCAAAGCATATCAAATATGTTAAAAATTCATGGGCGCATTATTATTCTAAAAAAATCATTGATTGTCTTTGGAGTATGCTACATTACCTGTCATATTTTTGAAAACTAGTAAATAAAGGGAAAAAATCAAGCATTTATCACAACTTTCCTTAGGTAATCAAGTACTTGATGGGGAGAAAATTCTTTTTTATAGAAATCCAGCTAATAAGTGAAACTATATGTGAAAATTAGAATATCAACATTTCGTTGCCCCTCCCATGAAAATGTGGCAACATTTGAACCTACTAATCAATTTTAACAAAATGGAAATACATTCAATCAAATGTTAATTATGTGCCTCCTGTTGGGTTGAAATAGAAGGTATAGCTGGGCATGGTGCGCATGCCTGTGATTTCAGTGGCTCAGGAGGCTAAGGCAGGAAGATTGAACCTCCAGCCTCAGCAATTTGGTGAGGCCCTAAGCAACTTAGTGAGACCCTGTCTCAAAAATAAAAAAGAGCTGGGGATGTGTTTCAGTGGTAAAGCGCCCCTGGGTTCAATCCCTGGTACAAAAAAAAAAAAAAGAAAGAAAGAAAGTGTAAGACACCACTTATGATGTATTCTTTTTTTTTCATATTGTAGAGTGGATATATTTTATCACATAAGTATGCTTTTATTTTGTTCTTTTTAGTTATATACATGACAGTAGAATGTATTTTGACACATCATACATACATGGAGTATAACTTCCCATTCTTGCAGTTGTACATGATGTGGAGTTACACTGGTTGTGTATTCATATATGAACATAGGAAAATTATGTCTTATTCATTCTACTGTCTTTTATGATGTATTCTTGCAAAAAAAGGAAGATGAATCTAAACAAGTTTTTATATCCAACTCCCTACAATTTTAATAATTCTCCACTTAGGTATTAGATTGACTTTGAGGTATCAGTCTAATACCTAAGTGGAGAATTATGATATATAGTGTTATTATGTATAATATGTGTTTGGGATTTGTATATATTTATAATTTTATTTATTCATATATATATGTAAGTTCGGATTTTGGAGAGGTGTGGTCTGAAGATAGAAAGTTGGGAGACATTGACACATTGATGGTATTTACAACAATGAGCTGGATGAGATAAAGATAGGAACAAGAGTAAATGAGGCACAGTGGCACATGTCTGTAAATCCATTGATTCCAGAGGCTGATGCAGGAGGATTGCAAGTTCCAGGTCAGCCTGGTCAGCTTAGGGAGACCCTGTCTCAAAATAAAAAATAAAAAGGGGTGGGGATATAGCTCAGTGGTAGAATCCCCTGAGTACCATCCTCAGTACTGGGGTTAGGGGGAGATGGAGTAAATAGAATTTAAAGTATTATTAGTACTCAGTAAATATATTCATGATTATCATATGATTAAAATTCTTTCTTTTGACTTTTTAACATTTCTGCAATATTTTTATTGTATCCTGTATCATAATTTGTATACATGTCTTATCTCCTCAATAGATTATAAGTTTCTTGAAGGTAGCGATTGAATCTTGTTTATGCATTGCTCCCCCTCCACTACTACCATGGAGTCAAAATGGTGACTTGCATGTAAGTGAATTGAAATTAATAAACGAACTTGAGTTCATAGATAAATTTTTGGTCAAGGTTATGGGTTTTCTGACATTCTCGGGCATAAAATTCATGAGATTCTATGTGATAAGCTCATATATGAGCAGGACAGAGGTGTGTTACTGTTTTTGCAACTAGCTCTGAATTTATTAGTACATTAGCTCTGTACTACCCATATCAGCTGTTTAGACCCCGCCTGGTTGAGATGACTCTGAGTAGAATGAAGGGGACAACAGTAAGGTGGGGAGTAGGACCCAAGGCTAGACACTTGTGCACATGACTTTATGTAAACACACATTTACCTCAGAAGAGTAGTTCACTGTGTTCTCTGAGGAAGTGGCTCTTATTATTTAGATTTCTCAGTCCCAGAATCTAAAAATTCACTTTTTCCCATTGGGACTTAAGAGTTGCTGGGGTTTTTTTGTTTGTTTGTTTTTTGTTTGTTTGTTTGTTTTTTAATCTACAAGAAAAACTTTTTCACCTTCTACTGTCCTGGCTGTAATTCCTGACAGTTTCCAAAAGCTCTAAGAATATTCCTTCTCTTATCATCTTATTACTGTTGAGTGCAGATACTAAGCCTACCCAGCTCCAATCTTGGATAATTTGGTACTACTTTTTCTTTTTTCTTTTTACACAACCACAGTATAAGTACCAACATCAGAAAAATAACATTGGCTCAGTACTATTTACATAATCTATAGACTTTATTCAAATATCACCTGTATTCCCATTAGAGTTATTTATACAAGAAGAAAAACCAAATTCTTGTCTAGAATTAAATTTTGGATCACATGTTGCATTTAATAATCTTGTCTGTTTAGTCTTCCCAAGTCTGGAAAAGTTCATCAGTCTTTCTTCGCCATTCTTTCCCTGCCACCCTCACCCCCCACCTTTTTTTTTTTCTGAGATGAGATCTCATTGTTTCCCAGGCTGGCCTTGAACTCCTGGGTCCAAGAGCTTTTCCTGCCTTAGGCTCTCAAATAACTGGGACTATAGTCTTACATTACAGTGCTTGACTTTCTTTGCCATTCTTGATATCTCTCTCTTTCTGAAGAATATGGATATTAATTTGTAGAGCATGCGTCAATTTGGATATGTCCTCATGATCAGATTCAGATTATGTGTTTTGGGCAGGAATACAATTAAGAATACAATTAAAGTGATGTTGTATCCTTCTTAGTGTATCTAAGTGACCTGATAGTATTTTGTCACCTTATTGGTGATATTATTTGGAATCACTTGGTCAAGTTTGTGAATACCAGGTTTCCTCACTGCAAATTTATGATTTGTTAAAATAATTTAGTATATCTTAGGGAAATAGTTTGAGACCATGTGTATATCCTCTTTTGCATCACATTGTGAGTTTTAGCATCAATAATATTTATTTTGAATCATCTTTGTTGTGAAATATAATGCACAAACTGAAAAAAATGTATAAATTTATGAGGTATAAATAATACACCTGTATAATGACCCTGGTAATAAAAATAGAACATTTCTAAGCATATCCATTGACTCGTAATGAATTACAACCCCTTTTCCACTCTAAAATTAATAATTAGTACTTTTATAAAAATTTTATTATTAAGAAAAAAATTATGATTCAGATATTCATTTTTCAATACTAAAGTTTAGTGTTGTCGTACTAAAAATTTTTTCTTCTTGTAGTAAAGTCTGCATAACAAAAATCTCTACTATTATAATCAATTTTGGTTTTTGTGATGCTAGGGATCAAATCCAGCTTTGTGCATGCTGGGCAAGTCTCCTAGTGTCAAGCTATATTCCCAGCTCCTCATTATAACTTTCTTTTGTTTGTTGTTTTTGTGGTACTAGGGGTTGAGCCCAGGGGTGCTCTACAGAGTTACAGTCACAATCATTTTTATTTTTTATTTGAGACAGGGTCTTTCTAAGTTGTCCAGTATAGCCTCAAACTTGCCATCCTCTTGCCTATGCCTCCTGAGTTCTTGGATTATAGGTGTGTACCACCACACCCAGTCATTATAACCAGTTTTAAGTGTTCAGTTCTGTAGGATTAAATACACTCACATTGTGAAAAGCTATCACCACCATCCATCTATAGCTTCCTAAACTGAAGGCCCAAAATGAAGCTCTGTAACTTGTCAAACAGTTAACTCCTCATTTCCCACTTCTCCTAGCCCCTGGCAACCACCATTCTACTTTGTGTGCCTACTCTATACATCTCATAAATGGAATCTAATAATATTTATCATTTTGGTGTCTGGCTTATTTTACTTAATATTGTGTTTTCAAGATACATCTGTGTTGTACATGCTAGTACCACTCCTTTTTTTTAAGGGGGGGGGGGGTAACCAGGGATTGAACCCAGGGTTGCTTAACCACTGAACCACATCCCTAAAATTTATTTAGAGTCAGGGTCTCTCTGAGTTGGTTAGGGCTTTGCTGAGTTGGTGAGGCTGGCTTTGAACCTGTGATCCTCCTGCCTCAGACTCCCAAGCTGCTGAGATTATAGGTATGCACCTGGGCACCCGACTGAATGTTGGTACTACTCCACATTCTGATCCTGTAATCTTGGCTTTAGGGATTGGAAAGCTGATATAGAGGAGGAGAACCAGGAACTTTTAAGTCATTGGTAGATAATTTTAAGGAAAAGGGAATCAGCAAAGGCATCAGATGCTACACAGGTAAAATGATAAGGTAATATGACAAGTTTCAGAATCAGTCATTAAGAAACCTTTAAAGTAACCATTTTGTACCTGGAAAGTGTGCTAGGCACTACATTTAGGACTAGTGAAGCCAGATTGCACATGGTTCAGGAGTTACCAGTATGGAGAAAGTGAAATTTGCAGGGAAATGAAAGAAGAAAGCCTGAGAGCTTGATAGAAAAATAGAGTGGTGGGGCAATTTTACTGGGATTTGGAGATTTGAATACTTCTATAAGAAGAGAAAAGAAAATGGAAAAGGGACAGGAGGTTGGGGGAAATGGCAGTCTATCAATATTCAAATAGGTGAAGATTCTGTCAACCCCCACCCCCAAACCTTTCTGTTTCCAGGTAAGTGGCTCCTGGTAGGGTTGAGCTCTTTGGTCTACATATTTGAAAAGGTAGGAGGAAGGACACTGCAGATAACACTACAATAAAAATTGTGCTTGGTTTCTAACAGAGATTCACACTAAGAGGATATATAGCTCACTGGCCAGAAAATGAAGACATCTAAAGGAGTTGCTGGGAGCTGGGGTTGTGGCTCAGTGGCAGAGTGCTTGCCTCGCACATGGGTTCCATCCTCAGCACTACATAATAATAAATAAATAAAACACAGATATTTAAAACAACAACAACAACATAGTAATTATGTTAAAAAGGGGGGGGGGCGTTGCTGTGTGCTGCTTTGCCACATTATCTTCAGAATCTCATCTATGCTTGGGACATGAAAGATTGGGGCTCTGGGAAGGTTCAGAAAGTGGTTAAAATGAACAGGAGTGATAAAATGTGATACAGACACACAATGGAATATTATTTAGCCTTAAAAAGGAAGGAAATTCTGACACAGACTACAATATGGATGACTT
This sequence comes from Marmota marmota marmota, assembly GCF_001458135.2. NCBI lineage: Eukaryota > Metazoa > Chordata > Mammalia > Rodentia > Sciuridae > Marmota > Marmota marmota. The sequence goes on from NW_026000229.1 coordinate 35,139,985, forward strand.
TGGAGATAGTGAAATAAGCCAGAAACAAAAGGACAAATATATTGTTACACTTTTATAAGATAACTACAATATGCAAATTCATAGAGACAGGAGAGAGGATGGTGGTTGCCAGGGGCTTTGGGAAGAGGAGAATTGGCAGTTAGTGATTAATCAGGATAGTTTTTCTTTGAGAAGATGAAAAAATTCTGGAGATGGATGATGATAATGGTTGCAAAATAATGTACTCATTACCTTCTGAATTGTAAATTTTATGTTATATATTCTTTTTTACCATGATTAAAAAATGAATATCAGTTTTACAAAATGTTAATGTGTGAATCTACGTGGAGGGTTCATGAGAGGTCACTATTAAATCTTTTTTTAAATTACATTCTTGTTGTAGCTTTTCCTGTTGTTTTGAATTTTTTTCAATATAAAATGTTTACTTAAGAAAATTAATAGGAGGAAGTTCTGTAGAGATAAGATGCACATATCAGCTGGGAATGTGTCTAATGCAGATGTCACAGGTATCTACAGTTGTACCAGCCTTGAGACTGAGGTTAATATAGTTAATTAACTACCTTAAGTAAGTTTGTTTTCACATCTTAATTATATCATCACCTCTTTGTTGACTTAACCTCCTTCATGAGGATGTGCATTTGAAAATTTTTCAGTTTCTTCTGTTTTGTCACAATATTTTAATTACAAATTTCTAGAAACACGTACATGCAGTCTTCGGATAACAATACATTGTAAAACCCAAAAAAGGCTTTATGTCAACTTTTAGCAACTTGTCACCACTTTTCCTCAATCATGGCTATAAAAAACTTCTGCAGTTATATAGACTAGGTTCAAATTCTACTCCCTTACTAGCTCTGAGACGTTGTGCAATCTTTTTCATCCCTCTAAGCTTTGCTCCTTTCATCTGTAATCCTCAGAGCTATCTGGCTATTAGGTAAGATAACATAAAGCGGCAAAGTAATTGCCATATGGAAAAATGAAGTATATGTTATTAGTTATATCACTGGTATATAATTGGTCATGATCATGTAGATTCAAGTGTAATGGAAGGCAGCTGAGGGGTCAGAATCAGTTAATAGAGTAACTGTCAGCTAGTAGTACCTTACTATTGCAGCTTAAAAGAGATATATAATTGTTTTCCTATCATTAAATTTAGTACTTGTCTGATCCTCAGTGGAGTTCTCTGCCACTGAGCTCCAAACTATGAGTTTCCAGAGGAAAATCATGAAGCAAATCTAATGTCTGATGAATAGAACCTGTAAGAGAAGATTAAACTGCCTGAGATTCTTCTGCTTAGAGAAGTCTGTGAGGGGACCTCAGAAAAACACTGATAAACCAAGTAATGTAACATTTATATTTGTTTGGTTGAGATTTATTGTGAAATTATAGGACCAAATGAGATGATCCCAACTTGATGTGAATCTGTCCAGGTTTTAGATATACTAGTTAAAGACAATATGAGAGGAAATGATTTTAAGATCTAGAAGGAAGGATTTAGATTAAATGATTAGAAGAAAAGTTTCTGACAATGAGTTGTGTTAAACTTTAAAGTAAGTTAACATAGGGACTAATAGAATTTTCTTCTGTGGGAAGACTTTAGAGGTAGATTAGATTTCTGTCTGTGTGAGGTGGCTTAGATAAATATATACCTATAGATAGGTAGATGTACTGATGGTCCTTTGCAGTTTAGGAGTCATTAAAGGCCTATGACTTACCTGTCTGCATTAAGTCACAGTCTCAGTAGCTAACCATTCTGCCTGTATTTTCTGATCTTTTCAGATAATTTAATGATTAATTTTATTGCCACACTGCCGAACGAGGAATTCACAGTTTTTCTTCACAGTTTTTTTTTTTAAACTCTTGATTTATTTAGTAATGGAATGGCCAGGCTCATTTATTTATTTTTAATCATGTTTCTCGATATTTAAATCACCTGGTTTCTTTCTTTCTTTCTTTTTTTTTAGAAAAAAACAAAAACCAAAAAACAGGACTTTATCATTCCCATTACAAGGGGCAGGTCTTTGCAGGGCAGAGGAGCAAGTTCTGACAGTGTGGAGGGGCCCATACTTGCCAGCAATGAGAGGGTTCTGCAGGACCATAGTGACGGAGTTCTTGCTTAGAAACATCTTGGAGATGTAGCGGTCCTTGTTGACTGGCTTGAACAACTATTTGCCCTTGCTACTCTTGGGGACCTTTGTGCCCATATTCACATTTTCTGCATTGTGTTGCAGTTCCTGTCAAAGGCCTTTACATGACCCAGGAGTTTCTTCTTGTTATGGCAGCTGATGAGCACTTGGGTATGTTTTTTGACTGGCTTGGCGAGCACAGAGAGTGGAAAGGTGTTAAATTCCTCTTCTTCCTGCTTAAGCAACTCCTCTGGGCTCATCTCACTCTTGGACTTTTTGAGAAAGCTCATAGTGGTAACTGCCACCCTTTTTAGTTTTATGGTTTTGACAAAGAGTTGTTTGTTGAATAATTAGGAAGACCTGTTTGTTTGTGTCTAGTTAGTGTTATGTCACTAACTATACTGGGTATTAAAAGAACTTGGTCCTTTGGGGATTACATTTATTTGGTCACTGGTCTTTTGCATTGGAGTGGAGAAAGAGAGGAGACAATTATAAATGATTTTAAGATTAAGAAGTGAAATGTGGGGCTGGGGATGTGGCTCAAGCGGTAGCGCGCTCGCCTGGCATGCATGCCGCCCGGGTTCGATCCTCAGCACCACATACAAAGATGTTGTATCCACCGAAAACTAAAAAATAAATATTAAAATTCTCTCTCTCTCTCAAAAAAAAAGTGAAATGTGTCTATTGTGTGGTTCATTTCACTTTTTTCTCTACCAATGAAATATTCTAATTATATTCTAGTTATAGTAATAATAGATTCTAGATTTTTTTTCAAGACAATTTCATTTCAGAGTCAGTCCTTTGGTTCACATAAATAACATATACTCAGTCTTTTGGTTTGGAAAATATGATCACCGTAATTTACAGCAGCAGGAAGAAGATTGGTAGGAAGCTCCACTTTAGCTTAGCTTATTTCAAGTGCCAAATTGGACATTTATAGAAACAGAGAATCATATTTGGGCTGTGCCTAAATAATTCTGAGCCTGGGGTACAGATATAAAACTACCTCCTATTCACTACCTACTATGTATACAGTTGGCATTGTGCTAGGTACTTTCTCTATTGACAGCTGTTCTGGCTAAAATTCTATGCTAGATCCACCGCCATTTAAATAGAAACAACAACAAAAACCAAATACATATGTCTTATGGTGTCTAGTTCATTAGTAGTTGTAACAGCTGCCACACCCTCTATAAGACCCTGGCATCATAATTAGGATAATTGAATCTCAGGGCTTGGAGGATCTTTGAGGTTATAGAGTTCGATAGAATGACAGCTGTTCTCTTTACCACCGATCGAGAATCACAATGCTCAATTCTCTCAATGGGAGGTGCAAAACATGTCTGGGGCTGTAGTCTCTGTAGGCTGTGATCCCATAAAATAAAGTGCGAAGATAAACTAATGAAACCTTGAAATACCTTCCAGGCTGGAAAGGGCAATGGGAAGAAATATGGCTTACTGAGCCCCTCAGACAATGTAAGAAAACAATCAATCAAACAAAACCCCCCAAAACCTAAAACTGGCAGAGGTGTAAGGTGAGAAGCTTCAGGCCCCTTGAATACAGGGAGAGGCCCTCAAAGGGATCTTGATTGACTTTGGTAAATCCCAAAGATCCTTCCTTCTCATCAGCTCTGAGGTACTAGCTACCCTCAATCCTCCTCTTTGCCCTTTTATTATTAGAAAGCCGGGAAACTCTTTTTTTCCATGGAATAGAGGGAAGGGGCTTTAAGGTACATGAACGATAGAAAGCAGGTGGAGATTCTCAAGGGTCTGAGTAGTGGAAAATACAATCGTCTTGGAGACAGGGAAATAGATTTCATGCCCTCTCAAGGTCCCTTCGGTTCAAGGATACTGTCATTCTCTGGCTGTACTAAGGGGAGGGCCTGCAACGTCCAAGCTGCCATGGAAACGCGCCGCCGTGTTCCTTTTTCTTACGTTGGGGCGGGGCATTCCGCCTCAGCCACCTATCATTCACAGGCTTTCTTGAGTGGCGAGCAAAAACAGCGAATGGGCGATCCGATTCTGCGTGACGCGACGGGAAAAGGGGGAGTTCGCGGCCGGTGGCGGCGGTGGCGACAGTGGCGACCTGGGGATAGAGCTGGAGGGACCTGGGGAACGTGCAGAGACCTCTAGCTCGAGCGCGAGGGACCTCCCGCCGGGATGCCTGGTACTGCTTGGAGAAAAGTGGGGGCTCACATGGCTCTGAAAGCTTGGGTTTCGGGTCTGAAGGGATGGCTGACCGGAGGGGGCGGGGTGGCAAGCATGGCGGCGGTGACGGGGAAGGGGTTGGAGTACCCTAAGGAGGGGGTGGGGAAGCAGGAGCTAGGAAGGCTGAGTGGTCTTGAGGAAGCGTGAAGGGCTGTGGGGGTTCCAGCGAACAGAGGTTACAAAGCAGCATTTTGGGGCAGTAGAGGCGGCCGAAGGACGTAGGGAGAGTTGTGGGGGGATGGAAAAAGGGGCGGGGAGAGTAGAGGTTAGGAAGGAGGGGAAAGGGTTTCTGTGGGTAGGTGATGAAAAAGAAGAGGGAGGGAAGGATAGGTAGGCTTATTGTAAATAGCGAGGAAACGGGAGCTTAAGAGGTATAGTAGGAAAGTGCTTGCAGCGATTGCAAATATCGTGTTCTAATCGAAGGAGCCCTGGACTGGTCCCCTTCCCAGCCCTGGTACTTCCGCCCCATTATTTAGGCTTAAATTCCGTGAGGAAGGCGCTTGTAGGTTACAGAGAACCGATCTTTTGTTATTCCATTCCAGGGGAGCAGATGGACCCTACTGGAAGTCAGTTGGATTCAGATTTTTCTCAGCAAGATACCCCTTGCCTGATAATTGAAGATTCTCAGCCTGAAAGTCAGGTTCTAGAAGATGATTCTTGTTCTCACTTCAGTGTGCTGTCTCGACACCTTCCGAATCTACAGACGCACAAAGAGAACCCTGTGTTGGTGAGTGATATCTTGTTTGAAAACGATGGAGCAGTTTTTCCCCCAATTCAGCCCAACCAGCATACATAAGTATTTAGAAGATCACTATCTTTTGGATAAAGTTGGTTGGGAAAATGAAATCATTTTGGACTGTTAGAATATATTGGGGAAATTATATATGTATATTTCCTAGGATGTTGTGTCCAATCCTGAACAAGCTGCTGGAGAAGAACAAGAAAACAGTAATAGTGGGTTCAGTGAACATTTGAAAGACAAGGCTGCAGGTGAGGTGCTTAAAGCTATCAGTCCCTTTTGCATTTTTTTTTTTAAGGTGTTGTTGGAGCAGAGTGGATTAAACATTATATGGTTGTGATGAATGTATGTAAGGAAGTCTAGTGCAGTATCTGGTGCATAGTTAGCATTCAAAGATTCATGATGTTCAGATGTGGCTGACTAGATTGGTATTGTCTGAATTTCTGAATTTGTATGAAAGTTTGTTGGTAAATGCCTTTTGTGCTAATATCCCATTATTATTACTATTATTATTATTATTATTTTTCAGTCCCTGTGGATTCTTCTCATTTGGATACATGTGGCTCCATCAGTCAAGTCATTGAACAGTTACCTCAGCCAAACAGGACAAGCAGGTATATTAATGTTTGAAGGAGTTTATTTAAATTTATCAAGAGATATCAACTCTTATGAGCACCTGTTGCCTCATCCCAAGGATAAATCAATCAATCTTTTTGTGAATTAGGGAATGGGTTTTGAGGATGGTATAGATAGTACTGATGTTGGGAATCTCTTTTGCAAAGGTAAATTTTTTATAGCTGAATATTCAAATTGTAAGTATTCTATCTTATGCCTGTGAAACAGAATAAGCATTTCTCTTAATAAAGATATAACTTCTTAGAAGAAAATATTTAGGCATGTTATCAAAACTATTAGGTGCTGGGCATGGTGGTGCCTGCCTATAATCCCAGCATCTTGGGAGACTGAGGCAGGAGGATTGCAAGTTCAAAGCCAGCCTCAGTAACTCAATGAGACCCTGTCTCTAAATCAAATATAAAAAGGCTAGGGATGTGGCTCAGTAGTTAAGTGCCTCTATGTTCAGTCCCTGGTACAAACAAAAACAAGAACAAAAACCTGTTAGGCGCGCTTTCTATTTACCAACCCAAAGTACCTCACCAGTTTTAGTCCAAAATGTTTAAATTGTACCATAAACAGTATTCATTTACTGTGTCCAGTTTTTGAGTTCATCCTTTGCATTAGGCCCTATGTTGTATGTTTGACTCCTAGAATTGTCTGCTCTTCTTTGACCTTAAGAGAATTGGGGCAGAAGACTAATTTTTTTTAATAACTTTGTTTAATTTTTTTTAATATAGTGCTAAGGATAATTTCCAGTGCCTCACATGTGTTAGGCAAGTGCTTTTGTTTCTATATTCACCTGCTTTACTCCTCTTTATTATCTTGCTTTGTTTTCTAGGCATTTAAGTTTATAGTATCTCTTTAGGAATACATTCTAGGCTTAGCTGTGTTTTTATGGCTAAGCACCTTATAATTTCATTTAAATTCTATCCACAAAACAATTGTACAATAAAGGCATTGTATTTCTTCCATTATATACTAGGAGAAACTGATGGGTGAAGAAGTTAAATAACTTTCTTTAGAATACATTGATAGCAGGTGACAGAGCTAGGCTTTGAATCTGTTCCTTTTGATTCAAATGCTTTTTCCTTTTTAACTGTTCAGTGCTTCTTAGTCTTCTGTCCCAATTCTCTTAAGGTTGAAGAAGAGCCCAGACAACTCTAGGAATCTTGAGGTGTCAGGGTAGAAACAGGACATAGTAAGAGTAAAGTATCGGCTTGAGATGATTGAAGACTTGTTTTAATTTTTTAAAAATAACTTTTATTTGTTTCATTCACTTATTTATTTATTTTTTTATATGGTGCTGAGGATCAAATCCAGTGCCTCACATTTGCTGGGCACAACCCCAGCCTCAAGACTTGTTTTATCTTAAAAAAAAGTGCATTTTTTTCTGGTATATTTTATACTTTGTATTTGCACATAAATTTCTTCCATAGCAAGTAGAAATGAATGCTTTAGAAAAGTCTGCAAACTTGTGGGCTCATGGTTTTTATTAGACCCACACATGGTAAAATATGTTTGAATTAATTGGCAAAATTTAAAAATGGGGAAATTTGTTGTAAAACCTGGATTTCTGGTTTCTGGCTTTACTGGTCTTTATTGGCAACAATTGGTTGGAACTGTGACTAGTAGCTAACCTCCCCTAGATGAAGCGTGAGAGTGCAGTGGTTTTCCGTAGTCCTACAAGTCAGTATTGAAGTTGGACACTGAGGATAGGTGTTTCTTTGTCATTTATCATAGTGCTTGTGCTTTTGTTTCTATACTCACCTGCTTTACTCATCTTTATTACCTTGCTTTGCTTTCTAGGCATTTAAGTTTATAGTATTTCTTTAGGAGTATATTCTAGGCTTATTTTTAAGGCTAAACACCCTTAGTCATGAAAAGGGGGGACCGGAAACATGCTACCTACATTTTGAAGGAAGAGGTATTGTTTGAGAAGTTCCATACTACTACAATTTCTTTTCTGCATCAATGTGTTATTGTTTCTCTATTAAAAAGATTGTATTACTATATTCAATAATAATGTGCTGGCACTGTGGCATGTACTTTAAAGGGGTTTTGTTTTCAGAGATCTTATAATTTAATAGGGGAGACAGATTTAGACAAGTCATTATGTAAGTAGCTCTTCATTTACGATTGTAACCATTGTGAAGAGGAAAAAAAACCTAATATGGGGAATAAGGGAACACCTTTTTTGGGGAATGCAATCTAAACAGTAAACATGAATTTGCTGGGAATAGTTGAAGGGCTAAGGAAAAGCATGCAGTGTGAGAGCAGGAGCTTTCCAGACATGAACTACAATTGCAGAGGCTATGAAGCTGAAAGGAGTTTGAGGTTGATTCCAAAAGATTGAAAGTTCTTTAAATCATGTATTAATGATGAATTTATCTTTATTTATTAAAGCAGATATTTTGGGAAGAAAGTCTACTTTGGGAAACTTTCTCTGTCATAAAATTCCAAAAAATTTATCTTACCTTATCTAATGTCCTAGTGATATAGCCTGACATACCTAAACAGGGAGTGTCCTAAAATATAATACAGAAGAAATATAGATATTTTTATTTTCCCATTAAACTGTTTTTTTTTTTTTTTTGTAGTACTAGGGATTGAACCTATGGGCACTCTACCACTGAGCTATATCCCCAGCCCTTTATTCTTTAATTTTTTAAAAAATATTTATTTTTTAGTTTTAGGTAGACACAACATCTTTATTTTTTATTTTATGTAGTGCTAAGGATCGAATCCAGTGTTTCATGTATGCTGGGCGAGCACTCTACCCCTGAGCCACAACCCCAGCCCAGCCCTTTATATTTTTTGAGATAGGATCATCTCAAATTGCCCAGACTGGCTTTAAACTTACCATCCTCCTACCTCAGATCCCCAAGTTGCTGGGAACACAGGTAAATGTTACCACGCTTGCCCATCAAACATTTTTAAAATTAAGATAATTTTAGATTGATATGCTATTATAAGAAACAATACAGGGAGATCCTGTATATACCTTGCCCAGTTTCCCCCAATGCTAACATTTTACAAAACTATAATACAGTATCACAACCATTTTTTCAACATTGATAAAATCTACAGAATTTATTCAGATTTCTTGTTTTATTTGTATTTGTGTACAGGTGTGTATATTGAGTTTTACACTGTTTAATTTTCTGTGTAGTAATGTATCTACCACTACAGTTAAGATAGTGAACAGTTTCCAATACACGAATATCTAGTGTTGCCCTCATAGACAAACCTATCTCTCTCTTCACTTAAACCCTTGGCAACCACTAATTCATTCTGCATTTATAAAATTTTATCATTTCAGAATGTTAGATACATACATAACTTTTTGGGATTGGCTTTTTTTTCCCCCAACAGCATAACTCCTGGGAGATCCACCCAAGTTTTGCCGATATCAGTAGTTTATTTCTTATTGCTGAGCAGTGGTATGGATATACCACTATTTGTTTAACCTTTTATTTATTGAAGTACATCTGGATTGTTTTCAGCTTTTGATTATTGTGATAAAATTACTATAAACATTTGTGTATAGGTTTTATATGAACTTAATTTTTCATTTCTTTGGGATAATGCCCAGGTTTTCAATTGCTTTGTTGTATGGTAATTGCGTCTTTAAGAAAATACTAGACTATTTTCAAGAGTTTTTGTATTGTTTTATAGTCCCACCAGCAATATATGAGTGATCCAATTTCTCATTATCCTTGCTAGCATTTTGTGTTTTTTTTTTTTTTTGGTGGAGGAGTGCTGGTGATTGAACGCAGACCTTTAACCATGCTAAGCATGTCCTCTACCACTGGGCTATATCCCCAACCTCTTCACTAATTTTTATTTTGGCCCCTGTGATAAGCGTACAATAATATCTCATTGCGGCTTTAATTTGTGTTTCCCTGTGGCAAATGATATTGAATATTTTATCAGGTTTTTATTTACTGTCTGTCGATCTCTTCAGGGATGCCTGTTCATATCTTTTGCCCATTTTCTAATTGGATTATTTTTCACAGTTGTGTTTGGAGAGTTCTTTATGTATTCTAGGTACTAGTCCTCTGTAGAATATGTGATTTGCTAGTTTTTTCTCCTACTCTGTATCTTTTCATCCTGTTCACAAAGTTTTTCACAGCAAGTTTTTAATTTTGATGAGCTATGTTAAATGTATGTGTGTATTTATTTATTTATTTTGTGATACTGGGGGTTGAACATGGGAACTGTTAACACTGAGCTACATTTCTAGCCCTTTTAAATCAATTTTTTTTGGAGAACAGGATCTTGCTAAGTTGCTGAGACTAGCTTACTTGTGATCGCTTACTTGTGATCTTCCTGTCTCAGCCTCTTGAGTAGCTGGGATTATAGGCATGCATCATTGTTCCTAGTTGCTAAATATTTTTGAATAGGATAATATAAATACTTATTTTATTTTTTTAAGTTTATAAACTGGATGTAGTGGCATATGCCTATAATCCCAGCTCCTCTAGCAGAGGCAAGAGGATTGCAAGTTTGAAGCCAGCCTCAGCAACTTAGTGAGATCCATTCTCAAAAATAAAAAAAAGTTAAAAGGACTATATCAGTGGCAAAGCACCCCTGGGTTCAATCTCTAGTGCCTCCCCCAATCCCCAAAAGCCTAAAAGTGAAAAACAGTTCTTCCCTGTCCTAGGTTCTCTTTTACAAAGGCCACACTTCATTTTTTGCTACTCTGAGAGATTGTCTTCCTAGATCTAATACTGTTGTAAAACTATAAATGTTTTTTTCTGTATAAAGTAATAATATTGTACTGTCATCTCTTATTTTATCAGATTAGAACAACTGAATTCTGATAATAAGAGATGGGAGTTTAACTCATCAGTAACCCCCCCCCCATTTTTTTCCCTCCCAATTTTTTTTTTTTTAAAGAGAGAGAGAGATAGAGAGGATTTTTTAATATTTATTTTATTTTTCAGTTTTCGGTGGACACAGCATCTTTATTTTATTTTTATGTGGTGCTGAGGATCGAACCAGCGCCCCGCGCATGCCAGGCGAGCGTGTTACCGCTTGAGCCACATCCACAGCCCCTCTCCCAATTTTTGATAATAATTATTTTAGTTCTTCTGGCTCCTTTTATATTTCTAAGTAATTAAATTTTATTTTCTTTTTACATTATTTTTAGACAGTGAAGAAAAGTTTAACCTCAGTACTATTTTTTGTCTATACTCTGATTTATTTTAACCCTCTTCTATTTACTTAATTATTTTATAAATATTTTAATTGAGTATTTCCTACATGCCAAATGTTCTTGGGTTTTAGGGATACAAAAGGATCAGAAGAAATTAAAACCCTAGATCTTTTTTGGGGGGATGGTACTAGGCATTGAACTCAGGGGCACTCGACCACTGAGCATGTCCTCAGCCCTATTTTGTATTTATTTAGAGACAAGGTCTCACTGAGTTATTTAGTGCCTCACTTTTGCTGAGGCTGGCTCTGAATTTGCGATCCTCCTGTCTTAGCCTCCCGTGCTGCTGGGATTACAGGTGTGCGCCACCACGCATGGCAAAACCCTAGATCTTAATGTGGCTTACATTCTTGTATGGAATGTAGTAATATATGAAGATTAAGTAAGTAAATAAATAAATATATATGTGTGTGTGTATATATATATAGAGAGAGAGAGGGAGAGAGAGAGAGAGAGAGAGACCATTTGATATTGATAAGGTCTGAAGAGAAAAGTAAAAGGTAAGGGAATAGGAAGGATTAAGGAGTTACAAGTTTATACTGGGTGAATAGGGAATGCTTCTCTGATGAGACATTTGATTGAAAATCTAAAGTGAATAAGTGATCTCTGCTGTTACCTAAGTTAAGTACTGTCCATACATAGAGAATGGCACTTGCAAAGTATGGACATGACTGGAGTATTTGAGAAATTGCTAGGAGGTTAATATGATAGGCGTGGATCAGACTAACAGAAATAGGAGAAGAGTTTTTTTTTTAAAGAGAAAAAAAAGGAGGACCAGTTTATGTAAGCTTTATGGGTTAACATGAGCAATTTGGCTTTTATTTTTGGTGAGATAGAAAGGCATTTAAGTGTTTTGAGCAGAGGAATGCCTGATCTTAGATTTTTGGGGCAGGATGTGGAGATTGAATCTAGGGGTACTCTACCACTGATTTATATTCCCAATCCATTTTATGTTTAATTTTGAGAAAAGATCTTGCTAAGTTGCTCAGGATCTCACTGAGATGATGTGGCTGTCTTTGAATTTTCAGTCCTTCTGCCTCAGCCTTCTGAGTTGCTGGAATTACAGATATGTGCCACAATGACTGGGTAGAATAAAGGGGAGACAAGGGCAGAGCCATAAAGACACTCCAGAAATTATTTTAGGAAACTACTGAAATAACTTAGGTAAAATATAACAATGGCTGGTTTAGGGTAGAAGAGAATGAAGAATAGTGAGATTCTGAGATTTGAAAATAGGATTTAAAGATGGATCAGATTTGGAGTATAAAGATAGGAAGGAGGTAACAATAATTCTAGGGTTTTGGTTCAAGCAAGAAGAATAGTGTGGCTATTAATTGAGATGGAGGAATGCAGGAGGAATAGTTCAGTTTTAGACAGGTTAAAATTGAGCTATCTTTTGAGCATCCACCTGCCTGTACAAGTCTGAAGCTCAGGGGAAAGGTCTAGGCTGGAATTTCACATTGCAGAGTCTTTAAAAACAAACAAAAAAAACCTTTATTTTATTTACTTATTTTTATGTGGTGTTGAGGATTGAACCCAGGGCCTCGAACGTGCTAGGCAAGCGCTCTACTGCTGAGCTACAACCCCAGCCCTCACATTGCAGAGTCTTAAGCATATCAAAACCAGGAGTCTGGATAAGGGGGCGAATATAGCTAAAGAAGAGGTCTAGGGACTCACTGAGCCCAACAGCATTTCGAGGTCAGGGACATGAGGAAGAACCAAGAGACTGAGAAGAATCAGATAAGTGGTTTTGTGCTGTCTTTTTAATTGCTTCTCTGGTACCTTTTGTCACATTTGCTCTGGGACTTTCCCCATATTTTGCAAGATCATGAATTTGGTCCTCCCAGTTGTATGGGTAATGTTATGTTTTATTTTATTTTAATTAATTAATTAATTAATTTTTGGTGCTATGGATTGAAAGTGTACTTTACCACTGACACATCCCCGTTCCCCACCTTTTTTTCCCCCAGTTTTGAGACCGGGTCTCCCTGTTGCTTAGGGCCTCACTAAGTTGCTGAGGCTGGCTTGGAACTTGTGATCCTCCTGCCTCAGCCTCCCTAGTTTTGGGATCACAAACATGCGCTACAATGCCTGGCTGTTTTTGTGAACATGTTTGCTTAGTCCTTTTTCTCTTCCTTGGATCATGGCCCCCAACTCTGCAAGTCTGTTTTCTCCTCTTTTATGTTAAAGTTAGGTTGAATGCTCTTTGTATGAATTACTACATGTAGAAAGTTGTAAGGAAGCAAAAAATGTCATCTCTAATCCTGCCACCCAGAGGCTAATTGCTGTAAACATTTTGGCATATTTGTTCTTTTTTTGTGCATTTAATTTACATAGTTGACATCACATGGAAAGTAAGTTTGTATGTAACATTTTTCCTGAGTTCTTACTTTAAAAGTTTAAAAAAAAATTTTTTTTTTAGTTATAGATTGACACAATACCTTCATTTATTTATTTTTTATAGTTGTAGATGGACAGCATGCCTTTCTTTTATTTATTTTTTTATTTTTATGTGGTGGCTGAGGATTGACTCCAGTGTTTCACATGTGCTAGGCAAGCATTTTACCACTGAGCTACAACTCAGCCCTATTTCAAAAGTTTAACTTACAGAAGAGATTAAAGAATATGCATCTGTTCTGTGTATGTTCGTGTGTGTGTACTTTTATGAAATACTGAATGGTTTGAATACTTTAACATTTGTCCCCTAAGAATAAATATCTTATATGATATGATCATAGTGTTATTATTATACCTTAGAAAATAATAACTACATATTATCAAATAATATAGTTCATATTCATATTTTCCCAATTGTGTCAAAGATGTCTCCCATATTGTTTTTTTTGTTGTTGTTGTTGTTTGTTTGGTTCCAGGGATTGAACTGGGGGCACTTAACTACTGAGCCACATCCCCAGTCCTATTTTGTATTTTATTTAGAGACAGGGTCTCAGTGAGTTGCTTAGCGCCTTACAATTGCTGAGGCTGGCTTTGAACTTGAGATCCTTCTATCTCAGCCTCCTGAGCCACTGGGATTACAGGCATGTGTCACCATGCCTGGCCCATATATATATATATTTGTTATTGTAGATGGACAGCATGCCTTTATTTTGTTTATTTTTATGTGGCGCTAATGATTGAATCTAATGCCTTACGTGTGCTAGGCAAGTGCTCTGTCACTGAGCCTACAGCCCCAACCCTCTACCATATTGTGTTTGTTTTTAGAATTAAAACATTTTGTTTTGTCATAAGAAGCTTTATGAACTAATATCAGGTAATGGTATTAATTAATGTGCTAGGCAAGCATTTTACCACTGAGCTACAACTCAGCCCTATTTCAAAAGTTTAACTTAATGAAAAGTAATACTTAAAGTCATGACAGAGAAGATTGTACAAGTATGAACATTACAGTATTAGGGAAAATGAGTAGGGTTTCATACAATTGACAGAGGTGAAGAAGCCAGTGTTGTTGAATTAGTACTTAATTCTTTAGAATATGCATGCCCTGACAATACAGAATACCTTGATCAATGTTTACCATTTGTTTTATCTTCTTAGTACAGTGGAAAAAATGTGGCATTATTCCTTCATATTGGTTGTACATGGGGGATTGTTAACACCCAAGTGATAACAATCAATTAAAATATTGTTTAATCCTGCAAGACTGTTATAGCATTTTAAATAACCTGCTTACTTTCCAGAATACTTACAGGTAATTTCACATTAGTGAAATTTAATTTCACATTAGAGCAAATTTGAAGCCCACCTGAAAGAATAAAGGAAGTTCAGTAGCCATAAAGCTAAGTATGAAATAGAAAAACCCCATGGTAAGTTTTAAACAGCAGCTCGGTATAAATTTCCAATACAGTAAGACTGGGAATGAAGAGTTTTTGTCCAAAAGGAATATTCCAGTGAACTTTTGAACTTTGAATAAAGAAATTTCTAGAAAAACTGAAGACTGAAGAGTAAAAAAAAAAACTGAAGAAGTAAGAGTCTTCCAGCAAAATTGAAATTTAATTTTCCAGTTTTCCTTCTCCCAAAAAACTCCAAAAGATACCTTTGGTAGGCATAGATTTTTAAATTTTCATATTTAGAATTAGCACGGCAGCCGCAAATAATTACACCAGTATTACTCAGGATTGATAGTTTTTATTTATAGAATTAATTCCTGGTTTGTCATAAAAGGCTTGTAGAAATGACAAAGTTTTACTATGACAAACTAATTTGTAGAAATGACAAAGTTTTACTATGACAAACTAATTTATCTACAGTCTGAAAGATCTGGAAGTTCTGCTGGCATTAGTATCATTTACAGTGGCAGAAGTAATTAAGTAACTGCTGAAATAACATTAATCAAGCTTAAATTTCCACTGAGAACATTTTATAGTCAGAGAGTAATGTTAACAATATCTATACAGAAAGGAAACAGATATTATGATTTCAGAGATCAGAGTCTTAAGTTATAAGATGATTTCAGATTTTCTAAGTTTAGTTGATAAAATGGTTTGACGGTCTAGACTCACAGAACAGAAAACAGATAAATCCACATCACTCCACCCCTTGGTAAACAAAGAATTGTTTATCCTTTTCCTTGTATTATTGCAAATATTGATGCCAAATACCCTCAGCTACCAACTTAAGATACACTGAATGATGTATATATGAGAAGTTATGATTAAAGTTTTAAGTTCAAAGTCAAGAAATAGACTGTTTTTTAAAAAACATGGTAAGGAGAAAGAAAATATCTATGTTGAACTAAGAAATACTTAAGCAAGGTTACAAATGACTAATAACTAAGAACAATAATCTTTTTCAGTATCTATTTTTTTTCCTTTGCAAAAAAAGCCATTTACAGTTCAACAAGTTAATTTTTATAAATGCTAGGCATATATTTGTGCCAACCCATTTTAGTATGAGCAATTAAGTTTTAACTTTATTTTATTTATTCTTTTGGACCCTGTATCCAGTCTTGTTTCACACATTGCATTTGATTGTTTCAAACATTGTTAATGTTGGCCCAATATTTCATTTTATAGATTATGGAATTATTTAGTCATTTTGCTAATGCTAAACTTAACAGGTTGTTTCCTAATAACAGTAAACTTTTAGAAGTAAGTTTACATAAGGATCTTTCCACATTTCAAATTATTTCTTAAAATTGAAATGTTTGAAATTAAATTACTGCTATGAACATATTTCCAAGTTGTTCTCCAGAAAGGATCCCTTTATTTTTAAATGTTTTATTATTTTTTGGTACTGGGGATTGAACCCAGGGATACTTAACCACTGAGCAACATTGCCAGTTCTTTTAATATTTTATTTAGAGACAGGGTTTTGCTGAGTTGCTTGGGGTCTTGCTAAGTTGCTTTGAATTGTCCATCCTCCTGCCTAAGCTCCCAAATCACTGGGATTACAGACTTTATCACTGTACCTGGCTGTTCTTAAATTTTGAAAAAAATTATTTTTGCAATACTGGGGATTGAACCCATGGAACACTCTTAATTACTGAACTGCATCCCTACCCTTTTTATTTTTTACTTTGAGACAGGGTCTCACTAAGTTGCTTAGGGCCTAAGTTGGTGAGGCTGACTTTGAACTTGTTATCCTCCTACTTCAGCCTTCCAAGCCACTGGAATTACAGGTGTGTGCCACCGTGCCCATATACTCTGTTTTTATATAAACAATATGATTATGTGTATCTTACCTTAGTTTGGGTGGCACTGAGTAGTAGAATGGTATTTAAAATGTTTTTTTTCTGATTTGTTTGGTAAGATTGGTTTCTTTGATTCTTTTAGGTGTGTAAAGGTACTTGTTATTTATTTATTTTTTTCAATGAGTTGACTGCTGTCATTTATTGGGAATCTTTGTATGAATTCTTTTTTTTTAATTTAAAAAATGAAATTTATTACAGTAATTGAATTACAATTAAAGAAGAAACCAGGCCCAAATGGCTTCAACAAAGGAAAAAATAACTCAGTCTTCACAAAAGGAAAGAACAAAACTCATCTACAAAAACTCTTCCATAAAATAGAAAAAATGGGCAGATTCTACCAATTAATTTTGAGAACAACCTAACATTTATACTAACCTGACAGTTATAATAAAGAAAATTATAGGTCACTATCACTTATTTTTTTAAATTTGAAATCATGCAGACTGTTTCCTGTATGATTTATTGCATTAGAAATCAATCACCTTAAGATATGTAGAACCCCATCCCCATGTCTCAACTACTTCAAAATTAAACAGCATATTTATAAATATCTCACAGGTCAAAGAAGAAAGCACAAGAAAAGTAAATAAAAAGTGGGCTTTTGTGGTACTGATGACTGAACTGAGGGGTGCTCACCCACTGAGCCATTTTTTATATTTTGTTTAGAGACAGGGTCTCACTGAGTTGCTAAGTGCCTCACTAAGTTGTTGATCTTTGAACTCATGATCCTTCTACATCAGCCTCCCAAGCCGCTGGGATTATAGGCATGCCCATTGCGCCCAGCCTAAAAAAGTGTTTTGAATTAAGTGATAACAAAAGCTTAAAATATCAGAATTTCTGGGATGAAACAGTACTCAGATAAACACTTACAATTTAAAGTACTTGTATCAGAAAGAAGTTAGATTAACAATCAGATTACTTTCAAATTAGATAGTAGGGAGGAAAAAATAAGAGTAAGAGCAGAAACATGAAATAGAAAAGAAGTAATACAGCTAAAAGTTGATAAAAATCTAAAAAGTCTAATCAGGAAAAAACACAAAAATTAATTCTTTATGTTTTATGTAATTTAATATTTTATTATATTTGTTGCAGGTATTTTCCTAATTTAGTGTTTTAGTTCTGTCATGTTTTTTGATTGTTGTTAACTTCTTTTAAATACATAGTTTTCTTTTATATTTTGTTGTCTATGAACCTTTACTTATTTTTATGGGTGTTGAGAATCAAACCCAATGCCTCACACACGTGCAAGGCAAGTGCTCTACCACTGAGCTACAACCCCAGCCCCCTACATAGATTTTTTTTTTAATATTATATTTTTTAGGTGTAGATGGACACAACACAATGCCTTTATTTTTTATGTGGTGCTGAGGATCGAACCTGGGTCCCGCCCGTGCCAGGCAAGCGCTCTACCACTGAGCCACAATCCCAGCCCCCTACATAGATGTTTTAACTTGCATTTTATTTGGACTTTCCAGTTCTATGTATCCTAAGGTTTTTTACTATTTTTGTGAACTTTGTCCAATTTAATAGCTGTGTTTTTTGACTTCCTTCCTGCTTATCCATATACATCTTTTCTTATTGCTTATCAGTAATTCTTCTGAATACAAGATTTTTAAAAAATCACTGCTTGTAAATAAAGTTTTTTTTTACCTTAATTCTGCTTTATTTTTGTGTAACTTGATTCAGTGCAGTATATTAAAAGTTGTTGACTTTTTGGGTACTTTCTTAGGTAGGAGGACCAGAGGGGTGAGATATTTTACATTTTCGAATTTGGGAAAGAGGTATTTGATATATGTAGGGAGTCATAGTAAAATTCAGGTGCTTTGAACAGTGGCCCAACCTATTTGGAACACATGATTTTGTCCTTCCTCTGTGTAGTGTTCTGGGAATGTCGGTGGAATCCACTCCTGATGGAGAAGAGAAGGAAGAGTTGGAAGAAAAGGAGAAAGAGGAGGTAGAAGAAGATATTTCAGAAGATACTACACACTCCTTTGCTGCTGAAGGTAGCTTATGCCTTCCTTTTTCAAGATAGTAGATTGTTTTATATTCCTTTAATGTGATAGTGTAGATGTCTCAGTTTTGTTTATTTTATCAGGTTGTTTTTCTCATGATTAACTTAAGAGTCATTAAGAAATTTGCTCATAATTTACAATTATGAGCTTTATGAGCTCACTATTCCACAATTTAGATCGATAACTTGGTGTTCTGGAGTTTATAGCTCTTTGGATAGTCCCCTTTCTGCATATTGACTCTTTCCTCCCCGCCCCCCCTTTTTTTTTTACCCTAGTGCTTGAGTTTGAAGCCAGTGGTGCTTTACCACTGAGCTCCATCCCCAGCCCTTTATATTTTTTATTTTGTTACAGGGTCTCACTAAGTTGCTGAGACTGGCCTCCAACTTGGTGATCCTCCTGTCTGAATCTCCCCAGTAACTGGGATTACAGGTGTGCACCACCATGCCCAACTTCTTCCTCCTTTTTTTTTTTTTTAATAATCTTTTTAGTTGTAGATGGACACAGTATCTTTATTTGTTTATTTTTTTATGTGGTGCTGACCATTGAACCCAGTGCCTCACGCATGTGAGGCAAGCGCTCAACCACTGAGCTACAGCCCCAGCCCCTTCTTCCTCCCTTTGTATTCATTCGTTTTTGTATATGTTTAGCATCTGAATTGCTGTTTGTTGGGTGTAGTTTATGGTACACCTTTAGAATATAGACATGGTCTACCATATTAGATGCTGTAATATTTTGTGGTACTCAAGTTTTTTCCTGCCATATATTTTTCCCCTTCATTTTTAATGCATTTACTCTTGATTTTTTGGTGTTGTTGTTGTTGTTATTTTTTTTCATGGTGCTGAGGATCAGACATGTCTCATGCATGTTAAGCAAGCACTCTACCACTGAACTACATCCCCAGCATCTTTTTTTGGGTGTGGAGGGCGCCAGGGATTGAACTCGGGGACACTCAACCATTGAGTCACATCCCCAGCCCTTTTTTTTAAAATATTTTTTTTAGTTGTAGATGGACACAATACCTTTATTTTATTTGTTTGTTTATTTTTTTTAATGTGGTGCTAGGGATCAAACCCAGTTCATCATGCATGCTAGGCAAGTACTCTACCACTGAGCCACAATCCTGACCCCCCAGCCCTTTTTTGAATTTTATTTAGAGACAGGGTCTCACTGTTCCTGAGGCTGGTTTTGAACTCCTGATCCTCCTGCCTTAGCTTCCAGAGCTGCTGAGATTATAGTCATTTGCCACAGTGCCCAGCCCTAGCATCTTATTCTTGATTTTTTGGGAAAAATTTGGGGGCCAGGGCTTTGTGAAGGACTTAACATGACCCTCCCTTTTTTTTTTTTTTTTGTACTGAGGATTGAATCCAGTGGTGCTTAACCACTGAGCCACATCCTCAGCCCTTTTTTAAATTTTGTTTAGATACAGGGTCTCACTGAGTTGCAAAGTGCCTCACTAAGTTGCTGAGGCTGGCTTTGAACTTGCCATCCTCCTGCCTCAGCCTCCTGAGCTGCTGGATTATAGGTGTGTGCCCCTGTGCCCGGCTCTTATTTTATTTTTTTAATTAGTTATATATAACAGTAGAATGCACTTTGATACGTTATATATAATAGAGTATAATTTCTCATTCTTCTGATTATACATGATGTAGAATCCCACTGGTTGTACAGTTATATATGTACCTAGGGTAATAATGTCTGATTCATTATACTATCCTTCCTACCCCTATTGGCTTCCCTCCCTTTACTATCCTCTACCTAATGTAAAGTAACTCTGTTCTTTCCTAGCCTCCCACCTAATTGTGAATTAGCATTTACATATCAGAAAAAACATTTGGTCTTTGTTTTTTGGGGATTGGCTTATTTCACTTAGCAGTATATTCTCTAGCCCTATCCATTTACTGGCAAATGCCATATTTCATTCTTCTTTAAGGCTGAGTAATATTCTATCTCACTCACACACACACACACACACACACACACACACACACCACATTTTATTTTTTTATTTATCCATCTGTTGAAAGGCACCTAAGTTGGTTCCATAGTTTAGCTATTGTGAATTGAGCTGCTGTAAACATTGATGTGGCTGTAATATGCTGATTTTAAGTCCTTTGGGTATAAACTGAGAAGTGAGATAGCTGAGTCAAACAATAGTTCCATTCCAAGTGTTCTGAGGAATCTCCATATTGCTTTCCATAATAGTTACACCAATTTGCATTTCCACCAGCAACTTTTCCCCTACATCCTTGCCAACATTTATTGATTGTATTCTTGATAATTGCCATCTGACTGGAGTGAGATGAAATCTTAGAGTGTTTTTGATTTGCATTTCTCTAATTGCTAGAGATGTTGAACATTTTTTCTTAAATTTGTTGATTAATTGCATTTCTTCTTCTGTGAATTGTCTTTTGAGTTCCTTAGCCCATTTATTGATTGGGTTATTTATTCTTTTGGTGTTAAGTTTTTTGAGTTCTTTATATATCCTGTAGATTAATGCTCTATCTGAGGTGTATGTGGTAAGGATTTTCTCCTATTCTGTAGGCTCTCTGTTCACATAATCTTATTTCTTGGCTTTGGGAGTCTTGTTAAGGAAGGCAGTTCCTAAGCCAACATGGTGAAAATTTGGGCTTACCTTTTCTTCTGTTAAATTCAGTGTCTCTGGTCTAGTGCCTATGTCTTTGATTTACTTTAAGTTGATTTTTGTGCCGGGTGAGAGATAACAAAATTTCATTTTATTACATGTGGACTTCCAATTTTCCCAGCACCATTTATTGAATGTTGAATAAGCTATCTTTTCTCCAGTGAATGTTTTTGGCACCTTTGAACATGACCCTCTTTTGCTAAGGGCCAGCACCTGCACATTGATAATGTTGTAGAATTGTAACTGATTTCTTGGAATTTTGTTCCTAGATCCTGCCTCATCACAGTTGGGCTTTGAGGTTCTGGAACTCTCCCAGAGCCAGGATGTTGAAGAACGTACTATTCCATATGAAGCGGATAAGGAGCATCTACATTCAGTAACCACCAACTCTGGTTATACCAGGCAATCTGAAACAGATGCAGATACTGGTATGAAATATGTTTTCTCATTTTTGGATTTTTTTTTTTAAAGTGTTTTCCTCCCTTGCTAAAGCTAGTCATTGTTTTCTTTGATAAGTTTTTTACCAAAATTAATGTAACCTAATATAAGTGAGTTTGCAGAGTTGGCTGGTAAATATTTGTCAGTTGATGGCTTGCAGATTGAAGTTTCCTGTTAAGTAGGTAATTGATTACTTTTCTTTTTTTAGAATGGTGTGTGTTTGTGTGTATGTGTGTGTGCTTATTTATTTATTTGATACTGGGGCTTGGAATCAGGGATACTCTACCACTGAGTTACATTCCTAGTTCTTTGTATTTATTTTAATTAATTAATTTGTTATTTATTTTTGATACCAGAGATTGAACCCAGATGTGCTTAACCTCTGAGCCACATTCCCAGCCCTTTTTGTTTTGAGACAAGGTCTCCCTAAGTTGGCTTAGGATCTCATTAAGTAGCTAAGGCTGGCTTTGATCTTGTGATCCTCCTGCCTCTGCCTCCTGAGCAGCTGGGATTCCAGGCATGCACCACTGCGCCTGGCTATTCTTTTTAAGACAGGGTCTTGCTAAGTGGCGGGTAAGTGGCTGAGGTTAGCCTCAAACTTGTGATCCTCTTGCCTTGACCTCCTGAGTTGCTGGGATTATAGGCATATACCACCTTGCTTGGCTTGTATATATTGTTAAACTGGATTTATTTCTGTTGAAGTATTTGCCTTCTAAAAATCATTTAGGTGGCTGGGTAGTTGGCACACGTCTGTAATCCCAGCGACTTGAGAGGTTGAGGCAGGAGGATCGTGAGTTCAAAGCCAGCCTCAGCAACTTGGCAAGGCCCTAAGTAACTCAGCAAGACCCTGTCTTAAAAAGAAATGCCAGGTGCTATATTAAAAAAAAAAAAAGTGGGTGGAGGGCTGGGGATGTGGCTCAGTAGTTAAGTGCTCCTAGGTTCAATCCTTGGTACCCCGTCCAAAAAAAAAAAAAAGTCATTTAGGTGGACCAGTAATATAGCTCAGTTGTAGGGTTCTTGTTTAATGTGTGCTAAGTCCTGGGCATGATCCTCAGTACTGGAGAAAAAAAAAAAAAAAAACGCATTTAGGACTGCTTCTGGTACTTTGATAAATTAAATATTTCCTTCCTATCTTCTTCTTGTCTTCTTCTAAAACTTGAAGCAGTTAAGCATGAAGAACAGTCCAGTGAAGATATCCCTATGGAAGAACAGCCCAGCAAAGACATCCCTGTAACACTAGAGCCCAGTAAAGGTATACATGCACTAGAAGAGCAAAATCTACCACCTACAAGGTAAATATATGTATGAAAAAAAATATATGTATGGGTTTTTGCCTTTGGATTATATTAACTTCATTTTGCCAAGTGAAAACATTTTTAGAAATTGTTGATATGTTTTTTGCCCTTTGAAATTGGTATATTTCTGTCCAGTAGAAACATTGATGATTCATAAATATTGGTCATTTTTGCAGTATGTTGTTCTTATCTTACTGTGGGCCTTTTAAAAGGTGATTTATTGCTGCTGTAACTATAAGCCTGACTCTATAATCTTTAGTTACTCTCCTCTGTAATCTTTGCCCAGAGTCTGTAGGAAGTCTTTTTAGCTTCTCTGGTGTTAGGCAGAATCACATGAATACAATGTTTGAAAACCTACTGTTTCTATACTTGAGCATCAAGATTTCTTTGGATCTTTAGGTATCCTGCATCTGGTAGTTTATGATATAGATATATATAGATTTCTATTAGTGTTTTAGCTTCTTAACTTGGTATGAATTTGAAGAGTGAAGATATGCCTCTGCTCTGTGATGATTATTTTATCCAAAACTTTGCCTCTGATTATTTTACCCAAAATTGCCCCTGATTTGTATGTGAAGTTTGGATATGACAGGAAAATTGAGATGCTTCCAGTTTGGGATGAGGATGCATAAGCATTCAGTTTTGTTTTGTTTTTTCCTTCATAGGAACAGTGGGATTTCCTGGGTATGGTGGCCCATGCCAGTAGTTCAGGAGGCTGAGGCAGGAGGGTCTAGGGTTCAAAGCCATTCTCAGCAAAAGTGAGGTGCTAAGCAACTCAGTGAGACCCTGTCTCTAAATAAAATACAAAATAGGGCTGGGGATGTGGCTCAGTGGTTGAGTGCCCCTGAGTTCAATCCCTGGTACCCCCCACCAAAAAAAAAAAAAAAAAAGAAAGAAAAGAAACCCAGTAGGATTTGAGGTCCTAAACAAAGTTGAATATTAAGAGAAGTTGTCTTGGGCTGGGGATGTGGCTCAAGTGGTAGCACACTCACCTAGCATGCATGGGGCACTGGGTTCGATTCTCAGCATCACATAAAGACAAAATAAAGATATTGTGTCCACCTCAAGCTGAAAAAACACAAATATTAAAAAAAAAAAAAAAACAAGGAGAAGTTGTCTTTCTAATGTAAAATGCTTAACTTAACAGTGGCAAACTTTTTAGATTTTTTCTTTAAGAAAACTAGAACAAAATCCACAATCTGCAAAGTAAACCATGTAAGAAATTCTTCCAGCTAGTATTTCTTCCTAAATAGGTGAAACCTCTGGGAAGGGGCTGAAAATGAGTTTCTTAAATGTGTGAGTATTGTCATTGTGAAGAGCTCTTGGTTTGATCATGGGTTGATTAGATCAAATGGAAAAGATCAGCTGAAAATAATATGTGTGTGGCAGTAGTGCAGAAGATAGTTCACATATAAGTACTTTTCTGGGAAGGTCATCATTTGATTGCTTCCCTTAGTGGCTTTGTGTTCTGGATCAGAATTCTTTATATAGGTCTGGATAACAGCTCATGTGACAAAAATTCCCAGATCACTTATCAGAAATTTTGGAAAGTTCAAAGTACAGGGTGAGCAGAATTGAAAAGAGGTGTTGCTGTGTGAGAGACTGAGGCAGGCTTTGAAATGGGCTGAGGCCTTTGCAAAGTAACTTAATTCACTTTCAGTAGGCAATTTCATAGATTACAACCTTCTGCTATTCTTGAAATCATTGATGAAAATCACAAAACAAGTAAAGTTTTTTAGTTAAAAGATCAAAGCAATTGAACTTAGAATCCTTTTCTCCTGATGCTATGAATTTTCTAGATCAGAAGACATGTCTTTTAGTCCCAAAGTGTCTCTTCCTGCTGTGGAAACAAAAGAACAAATGTGTGCTCAAGAACTTCTGGAAGGTGGACTGCAGGTTCAGAAGTCACCAGAGCCTGAGGTTTTGTCAACCCAGGAAGACTTGTTTGACCATAGCAATAAAACAGGTACCAAGGATGATCAGTTATTATAACTCCTTTTCTCCTCTTATTTCTGAGGTTGCTGTTTTAAGGTAGAAAGCACTTTAATAGTTATGCTGACATGTTTGTGAAATGTAATGAAAATATGTTTCTAGCCTATTAGTGAGAAGGGCTTCTGGGGAATGATTGCTATTTGACATTTTAATATAAGTTTCTCTCTTTGGAGATATTGAAGAATAATAGCTAATAAAATATATTCGATAATATGGACAGAGTAGCCTTTTTTTTCCTGTTACCATGTTTACTAATGCCTCAAGTCCTAAATATTTTAAGTCAGGTTTTTCATGTTCACTTTGTTTATTAGTTCACCTGCCACAAAAAGTAAGTTAAAAATCTAGCAGAAAGGACATAAAACAGAAGACTACAGTGGTATTTGCTTCATACTTTTGTATTCTCCCACCCTCCCCATTTCACAACTTCAGGGAGCATGAAAGCATTAGTAATAACCCTCAAAACATAACTTGTTGCTAGGTGTAGTGGAGCATGCCTGTAATCCAGCAGGAGGATCTCAAGTTCAAGACCAACCTGGATAACTTAGACCCTATCTCAAAATAAAAAGTGGAAAGGGCTGGAAATGTGGCTCAGTGGTAGAGCACCTTGGGTTCAATCCCCAGTACTGCAAAAAAAAAAAAAAAGAAAGAAAGAAAGAAAGAAAAATATTGTATTGATTAAAGAGATAAGGAAAGAAGGCTGTATTCTTTTACTATTTTGTGAGATAGATTTAGAAAGTCACCAAGAAGCCTTCACTGAAGCTACAGGTTGTTTTTAAGACATTTATTTTTACTTAGGATTAATAAAGTTGACATTCCATTTGTTGCTAAGGAGAAGAATCCAATAGGAAACTTCATGATACATATCAGTGATGGCTGCTTATATATTCTTTTATTAATGCATTATCATTTTTCGTCTCCTTTGAGGAGGCCCAAGTTCTAATTATGAAAATTGCTGCATTCGTATCATCAGGTGTCATGCGCTTTGTTTTGACTTCTCCCATCTGCATCATGGCATGAGCTTTACTACATCTTAGGTAGACCTTGGAATAAAAGGCTCGCTTGCTGTTTTATAATAGAAGCATCACAAGGAAGAAGAGCAGCCAAGCAGAGGTATAAGGATTCTTTTCCTCTCCAAGCTTAGATTATGACAGAAAGGACTAAGGAACTCTTTTCATCAATTCTTTATTTTAAAAACCCATAATTTTGGGGGGGTTGATGTTCACAGAAGATTTGTGTTGTATTGACAGTCCATTAATTATATACAATTAGAAAAGAATTTCTGCCCTCTTAAAACATGGTTGAAAATATGGATGTTACTGTTTTTGCAGTACTGAGGTTTTTTTTTTTTTTTGACAACTCTGTAATGGCAATCTGAGAAATGAATGCAACCAGAATTTCTGTTTTTCCAATAGCTTCTGATGGTTGCTCCACTCCTTCAAAGGAGGAAGGTGGGTGTTCTCTGACTTCCACACCTGCTACCACTCTACACCTCCTTCAGCTCTCTGGTCAGAGGTCTCTTGTTCAGGAGAGTCTTTCCACGTAAGTAAGCCTGTAATATCTTGGGCCAAAGCAACATGTCCCTGAGGGTCATAGGCTGTTTTTGAAAGAGTTAAAGTTGCCTGCTAGCTCAAAATTCTTCTTAGAACCAAAAGAATCTGGGCTTTAGAGTTTTGGGAATGAGAACTTAGTGGCACTATTGAGGGAAAATAGATCTGGCTTTCCAATGGAGGCTTTATTATAGCCCAAAATTTTCACTATGAAAGAAAATGTTACATATTCAAAACAAGCTTTCTGCTCCTCCATTTTACTAACAGTTTTTCCCATATAACAGTATAGAGTGGAGAATAGGTTGTTATAGTTGACAATTAAATGTATTTTTTCATCTCTGTAGGTAGAGCAAAGAGGTTTTTTTTTTTAATAAAATTTGCATAGTCTTCCTATTATGCAAAAAATGGAGTAAAAAGATTTTTTTATCTGTAATCTACAAATGAATTATATTTTTAACGCTTATCATGTTTTTCAAAATCATGATGTTCTTGTGTCTGGTTTCCCATTTCGTTCTTACTCTTTAAAAAAAAAAATTCTTATATTAGAAATGTGTGGTGTGGGGGCTGGGGATGTGGCTCAAGTGGTAGCTGCTTACCTGGCATGCGTGCGGCCCGGGTTCGATCCTCAGCACCACATACAAACAAAGATGTTGTGTCCGCCGAAAATTAAAAAATAAATATTAAAATACTCTCTCTCTCTCTCTCTCTCTCTCATTCTCTCTCTCTGTCTCTCTCTCTCTTAAAAAAAAAAAAAAAAGAAATGTGTGGTGTGGGAAATAGTTATTCAGTGGTTCTTCCACTGGTCTCATATTGCTTTGTGGGGGAAATGCTATTATCTGAATGACTTAGATATTTTTTCTATTAAAAAGTAAAAACTTTGGGAACTGTGGTTATGGTTAAATAATCTGTGATTCTCTCTTTTTATAAAGGAATTCCTCAGATCTTGTTGCTCCTTCCCCCGATGCTTTCCGATCTACCCCTTTTATCGTTCCTAGCAGTCCCACGGAGCAAGAAGGGAGAAAAGGTGAGCTCTCTTCATCTGTCTGTTGATCTAAGATTAAAAGAGGGCTGATGATGTTGCCCACTGGTAGAGCCCTTTACTAGTATGCAAGAAGCCCTAGGTTCCATTCCCAGCACCAGGGGGCAAAAAAAAGCAGCATTGCATCTCTTCCTTCTTGCAAAATATTCTGTTCCTTTATACTTTAGGTCACTCTGCCCTACGCTATTCAGGAGGACTCCTGTCTCTCTTTCAGTTATATAGCCTAGTGTAAAGTGCTCTCCTCAGTTGCTTTTCTAGCATAAATTCTTCTTAGATTTTTGTAATACTGACTCAATTTTTACAAAGACCCTTAAGGAAAAAAAAATAATAGTTGGAAGTTGAACTCAAATTAATATGGTGAAGAACTGGATTTTGAATTTTTTTTTTTTATTACTAATGGTCTGGTAGTCTCCAATAGCATGCTAATACATCATTCTGGTGAGAGAGGACCAATAATTCTTTCTTATACTCTTTATAAACTATTTTTTGCTATTATTAAAATAGTTTTATCCAGCGGTTGGCTAGGAGCAAGTGGAAAAATTTAAATTTATTCACATTCTGAATAATGTGAATAAATTTAAATTTTTTTGAGGACTTAGTGATTTTATATTACTTTATTCACATGAATACTTCTCTTTTCATTTGCCTGGTTTACCTTACTTATCTAAACTGCTCTTTTGCTCTGCCCTCATCTTCTATCCAATTATTTAATACATTTCTAAATTCTGCTGTTTCTACAAAGAAGTTTTTTCTAATTTATGATTTTCTTCTTTTCATTCTTTCAGGTATTAATAATATTATAATAGCATATATTTGTTGAGTACTTAGTATATGCTAGACACTGTTCTAGGTGCTTTTCTTTGGTTTTAGGTGTCTCTCTATGGTTTTTCTCATTGAACCCTTACAACAATCCTAAGAAGTAGGTATTTCTTTTACAGAAGAGGAAATGGAGGCACAGAGAGATTTCACACCTCATAAGAGGCAGGATTTGAACTTGGGCATTTGCCTCTAGAGCTTTTGCTCTTATCTGTCCTGTAATGTGCCTTATGTGGTATCCTGTTGTTTCTGCTTGAGTACTGTAAATTTACAATTTAATTGTTTTTCAAGGGTAATTTATCCATAATAAAAGTTAATTTTAGAGTTTCTTCTGCTAGCAAGTTTGTCTCTAGCTATTTTCTCTTAAAATTGAATTATCTAAATAGATTAATATGATTCTAACTATAATGTGATTAGTGACATCTTCAGTTAAAAATGGTAAATTCATTCTATTAAAAATTCTGTTAGGGCTGGGGATGTGGCTCAAGCAGTAACGCGCTCGCCTGGCATGCACTGGGTGCTGGGTTCGATCCTCAGCACCACATAAAAATAAAATAAAGATGTTGTGTCCACCGAAAACTGAAAAATAAATATTAAAAAAATTCTCTCTCTCTCTCTCTCTCTCCCCCTCCCTCTCCCTCTCTCTCCCCCTCCCCCCTCCCTCTCTCCCCTCTATCTAAATTCTGTTAATGCAAGTTTGGTTAATTCTTAGAACAGTTTCCTCTGTCTTTAGTGCAAACATTGAAAATATATAAATGTCGTTATATTAAAAATGCTGTCTTTGTGATCAATACTCATAGAAAGTTTGGAAAATGTATAGGAAAGTAATGAGAAAACAATAAAATCACCTGTGATACCACAATCCATATTGAATTACAATTATCATTTGGATATAGTCCTTTCAGAGTGTTTTCTCTTAAATATGAAAAAGCGTTTTTACAGTTTTTACAGGCATCATATTATGTGTATGATTCGGTTTTCTTTTTTCCCTATGTAACATATTTTCCCTTGTGAGTTGTATTTTATTTTATATTTATTTATTAATTAAAAAATTTTTTTTTAGTTGTTAATGAACCTTTATTTATTTATTTATATGTGGTGCTGAGAATCCAACCCAATGCCTCACACATGGCTAGGCAAGTGCTCTACCACTGAGCCACAACTATAGCCCATGTAAAGCATTTTTATATATAGTGCCTAAAATAGCAGGTCCTTAATGTGCCTTCTCAAGACAAGGTCAAAAGGTGCAATAAAAATACTTAGCACAGCTGTGGGTAGTGTATTAAAGGCTTGTGGCACCAGCTTCCAAATTAGCATTAGACCTGTATGCAAGATTGAGGCCAAACTAAACAGATACAGTAGGTGTTGGGAGTGTGGTTGCTAGTTACACAAATGTGGATTTTGTGTAAAACTAAATGGCATAGGAAGTTTTATGAGAGGCCTAGAGGAAGCCTAGTTGGGGTTAAGCTGTAAGGGGGAAAAGGCTGGCTCTAAGGAAAGTTCTGGTAGCCTACAGGTGGGTAGTATAGTATGAGAAAGCAGTGTTTTGTGTTTTGTGTGTGTGTTCCTTCCTGAGTAATTGATGTTAGGTTTAGTGTCTTAGTTCTTTCATAAGTCAGTGCTGATTGATATTAGTAGGGTTTTTTTCCTTCGTCTTTCTTTTAGCATCCACCCCTCTGCACTAAACAGTTGTTAATGCAAATATTATGAGTTAATAAATATGTAGATGTTTATTCAGAGTGCTGAACAAGTTCACTGCCTTATAAGGCCTGGAGCAGAATATGTGATGATTAAATTAAATGGCATGATCTGGGTATTCTTACACACACAAAAAATGAGCTGTATGTAATTAAGAAAGGGGCTCAGAGGAGCCAAGTTAATTTATCATATTTTATGGGTGGGTGGGTAGGTATCCCCAGATGAAATCCCATTTTAATCTGTATATAAAAATAGAAGTATGGTCACCCTTCCTGAACCTTTCCCAAAGAGGACATATTGCTATGCCCCAATATATTATAATTCCATTGTTTTTCTGAAACTTAAAGTCACTATTAGAAGCCAAAATTGCTGTATATAATTGTTGGTTGTGATGCTGAATTGTAATATTATGATTCTTTCTTTCTTCCTTTCTTTTTATTTCTTTCTTTCTTCTTTTTTTTTAAGTAGATGAGCCAGTGGATATGTCAGTGTTGTCTGAAGCAGGACGAGAGCCTTTTCAGAAAAAACTTCAAGGTGATGAACCTGTGGAAGTAGAAAACGCCCCTCTCCCACCTGAGCCCATTGTATTACCACAAGCCTCAACACCAGTGTCTCAGAGCACACCAGTCTTCACTCCTGGATCACTTCCAATCCCATCCCAGCCTGAATTTTCTCATGTGAGTATTGTGGAAAAAGTTCTTTTCTCCTAACATCTTTTTTTTTTTTTCTTGTGGCACTGGGAATTGAACCCAGGATTTCGTTCATGTTAGGCATGTGCTCAACCACTGAACTGTATCCCTAGCCCAACATCTTGTTTTATTAAAACAGCTTTATAAAATTCACCCATTTTAAGTGATCAATTTAGTGATATTTTGTAGAGTTGTGCAGCTGTTATCACAATCTACTTTTAGAACATTTCAAAGTCACCAAACATTTTAATACACTTTTTGTTTAGATTTTGAACTGTTTTTAAATATTTTAAGCATTTTTATTAATTGTTGATGAATTTTTAAATTTTATTTATTTATTGGTATGTGGGCTGAGAATCGAACCCAGTGCCTCACCCATGCTAGGCAAGCGCTGTACCACTGAGCCACAACCCCAGCCCTGTTTTTAAATATTTTGAAAATGTTATTAAAATTGAAAAGGTTCATGAATCATTATTCTATCTTAAAACTAATACAGTTTTTTTCTTTCTACATGTCTACTTTTTTAAAAAATGAAGCTTTTCATAGCAAACACAACTATAATCTTCTTTTTCCAACCAACATTGTGTCACAATAATTTTCAGTGTTATAGTCATGTTCACGATAGCCTTTCGAAAGTTGTGTAGTATTTCTGAGTGAATGTACCATAATTTAAGTAATCATTCTTATACTGAGAGCATCAGAATGATTTTTAATTTTCTGGTATATATTTTCTTCTGACAACAAGGGAACTAATATCTAATTTGCATAATTTTAAAGTTAAATATTTAAAGAAATTAAATATAGGTATCAAGATGAATCGAATGACCTTAATTACATCTAAGTGACTATTTGTTCAATCTAAATGTCTCTTCTTGTAAGACTTTACTTTACAAAGGACAATTGTGGTGTTATTAGGATTATTTCTTTTATGGTTCTTGTTTGCAGGTGTTATAACCAGAGTTAAAATGAATTGTAATGAAATATGCCATGATTTTAATGAGAAGGAGACAGCAGGAAGAAATAATTTAATTGTTTCCTGGTGTATTAGCTTCTTTTGTCGAAGACTTCCATTTTATGCAAATTATTAGGTCATTTGGTGGAGTGGTTAAGAACTAGGACTCCAGAGACAGAATTTCCTGGAGTCACTACTTACTCTGCTATTACTATCTCTGTGATCAATTGAAACCAAGCCTCAGTTTCTTCATCAATCAAATGTTGAGATTGATACCATCTACCCCCTAAGGTAGTCATCAAGGATAAATGAGTGGTAAATACTGCATAAGAATATTTATTGTTGACAGTGAAAGAGCTGAAGATAAGGTCACATAGAACTGAAGTGGATATTCAACCGCTATATATCTTTTTTTTAACTTTTATTTTTCTGTCAATGATGTACATAAACATAATGTAGTACAGAAGAGTTATCAGAATTTATGGATAAGCTATAAGCTCTGACATAAAGCATTGAGAAGAATTTTCCAGAAAATATAGGTGATCTTAAAGACTGTGATAGATGTTTATTAGTGACCAAAGAAGATTTTTATGGGAATGATGTCTTTGAGAAGGTATTCTTATTCATGGGGGTGGGAAATGATGCCTGGTCACAGAGAACTGACTTTATGCAGATCAAGGCACTATTTAAAGAAATTGTTCTATATTCAACATTTACCAAATATATTAAGGAAGCTGTAAAATCAATAATGAAATTCTGAGACAAATGAGTGACTCCAAATACAGTGTAAAGATTCTGGAAGCTACTATGACTCTAGTCAAATTTCTTTGGACTCATATTTTAAAATGTTTCATTCAGTGAAGCCCATGCCTTTTAGAAAATCTCTTAAGAAGCTGGGTGCAGTGTGTATACTTGTAATCATAGCGCCTGGGGAGGCTGAGGCAGGATGGTTGCAAGTTCAAGGCCAGCCGCAGCAAGTTAGTGGGGCCCTAAGCAACTTAGGCCCTGTCTCAAAATAAAAAAAATAATAATAATAAGAAGGGCTGGGGATGTGGCTCAGTGATTAAGTGCCCCTGAGTTCAAAAATAAAAGAAAATCTCTTAAGAGGCTGGGTATGGCAGTGCTTGCCTATAATCCCAGCTACTTGGGAGGCTTGGGCTGAGGCAAGAGGATCACAAGTTCAAAACCAGCATGGACAATTTAACAAGTTGCTGTCCTAAAGTAAAATTTACAGAGGGGTGGGGATGAAACCCAGTGGTAGAGTGTTTGCCTATCCTGTACAAGGTCCTTGGTTTAATCCCCAGTACCACCAAAAAACAACAATAATTAAAAAAGAAAAAAAAAAAGAGGATGTTTATAATATAGCTTTCAATTTTTTTAAATTAAAGATTTGATTTGAGGTAATTAATAAACATTTGTAAAAGTAAAAAAAGTTAAAAATAACATCTCTCCCCAGTTCTATTGGAAGGCAGCCTCTCAGTTTTCTAAGTTTATTTTCCCCCTTTTTGATATTTATCTCCATAATTCTACGTACCATGATTACATTTTTATAAATTCTGGTTTAAAAAAATTTGAGCTATTTCCCCATCTTCTAAGTATAAATTATATTATGATTTATTTAGATCATTATTTGAATTAACATGGCTGTGTAAACACTAATTACAGTAGAGCTTGTGGACTATTATCAGTCAATTGTCAAGATTTCCTTTCAGGGGCTGCGGATGTGGCTCAAGCAGTAGCGTGCTCGCCTGGCATGCGCGGGTCACTGGGTTCGATCCTCAGCACCACATAAAAATAAAATAAAGGGGGCTGGGGATGTGGCTCAAGCGGTAGCGCGCTCGCCTGGCATGTGTGCGGCCTGGGTTCAATCCTCAGCACCACATACAAACAAAGATGTTGTGTCTGCCGAAAACTAAAAAAAATAAATATTAAAAAATTCTCTCTCTCTNATCATTCATATATATATATATATATATATATAAAATCTCTTTCTTCTCTCTCTCTCTCTCTCTCTCTCTTTAAAAAAAAAAAAAAGATTTCCTTTCAAGATGTTCTGGAGCCTCAAATTTTGTTTCATCTTTTTGGAGGAACCTCATTTGGAGTCTACTGATTTCTAATTGTTTCTAATTGTTGTCCTCTGTGCCTGGTGCATAACCGTAACCTCCCTGGACTGTCATTCTTGGAGTTTCCTCTCACCTTTGTTTTGGGTATTTCTTAGACTCTATGTCTCAGTAGTCCTTCTTTTCTTCTGCCTTCTCCTCTTCTTTTTCATCTTTGCCTTCTTTTTTTCCCCCCATCCCCACTGCCTCCTCCCTTGTGCATACTAAGTATATGCTCTACCAGTGAGCCACACCCCCACCCATTCCATATCTTTAAAAAATTTTTTTATTAGTACATTATAATTGTGACATATTCAAATATGCACATAACATAATTTGCTCCATTTCATTCCCTAAGTACCTCTCTTTTCTCTCCTCTCTATATTTATTTGATTTTCTCCCTCATGTTGATGGAGGACATTCTCTGGGAACTTTTATTCTATTCTCCTACTTGATTTATAGTTTATAAAAGTATAGAATTGTAAATTGGTAATGTTCTTACTTTCAAAGTTTGTTTTTATTTTGGTATTGGGGATTGAACCCAGGAGGGCTTTACCATTGAACCATGTCCCTAGCCCTTTTTATTTATTTATTTTTAATATTAGGTCTTGCTAAGTTGCTTAGGGCCTTTCTAAATTGCTGAGGCTGCCTTTGAACTTGGAATCCTCTTGTCTCGGTCTCCTGAGTTGCTGAGACTACAGGCATGTTCTACCACACCCAACTTTTAAAGTATTTGAAGGCAATGTCTGTTGTCTTTGGATTTACAGTGTTGCTGTTGAGAAGTTCAAGGCCATTCTGATCCTGATTTTTTTTTTGTGTGTGTGTGCGCTAGGAATTGAACCCAGGGTGCTTAATCATGGAGCCACATCTCTGGCCCTATTTTATATTTTATTTGGAGACAAAGTCTTGCTAAGTTGCTTAGGGCCTTGGTAAATTGTTGAGGCTGACTTTGAATTTGTGATCCTCCTGTCTGAGCCTTCTGAGCTGCTAGGATTACAGGCATGTGCCACTGCACCTGGCCCTTATCCTGTTCTTTTATCTTGTGACATGTCATTTATTTACTTATTTATTTTTTACATTATGGGCCTTTATTTTGTTCATTTATTTATATGCAGTGCTGAGAATTGAACCCAGTGCCTCACACTTGCTAGGCAAGTGCTCTACCACTGAGCCACAACCCCAGGTTCTTGTGACATGTTTTTTTCCTCACTCAAATCCTGCAGGATTTTCTTTTTGCTCCCAGTATTCTGAAATTTCCAAGTCTTTGGCATGGGTCTATTTTCACTCATTGTATTGGATGCCTGGTAGGCCCTGTTAGTTTAGAAACTCAAATTCTTCAGGAAATTTCAGATATTTAATTTCTTCCTCCATGTTTTTTTCCCCCCTTTTTTTTAATGGAATACCTATTATATGATTTTTTTTTTGATGGTGGTTTTCTATTGTATGAATGTTGCAACTCCTAAAGTAGACTTTAATTTTCTTATTCTGTCTCTTAACTTTTTATCTCTCTTTTCTGTTCAACTTTTTGGTTGATTTCCCAACAGTCTTTTTCTTTTTTTTAAAATAGTTTTATTGAGATGTAATTCACATACCATATAGTTCTGTGTAAAAGGTGCAATCCAGTGACTTTTGTTTTATTTTATTTTATTATTTTGAGGCACTGGTTATGGAACCCAGAGACTCCGTCTCCAGCTCCCAACAACCTTTTTTTTTTGTGGTGCTAGAGATGTGTTATGGTTTAGATATTAGGTGTCTCTCAAAAGCTCACATGTGAGACAATGCAGGAATGTTCAGAAGTGAAATGATTGGGTTCGGAGAGCCTAAACAAAATTAGTGAATTAATTCCCTGATGGGGATTAACTGAGTGGTAACTGAAGGTGAGAGGGTGTGGTGGAAGAAGTGGGCATTGGAGGGCTGCCTTTGAGGGGTATATATTTTGTATCTGGCCAGTGTAGCGTCTCTCTGCTTCTTGATTATTATGTGAGCTGCTTCCCTCTGCCACACTCTTTCAATTTGATGTTCTGTCTCACCTCTCGCCCCAAGGAATGAAGCCAGCTGTCTATGGCTTTGAACTTGTAATCCTCCTGCCTCAGCCTCCAGAGCTGCTGGGATTACAGGCTTGTGCCACTGCGTTGGCCCCAGATAGGTTTTAGTTGGTTTGGTTTTGATGCTGGTGTCAAACCCAGGGCTTATGTATGCAAAGCACGAGCTCTGCCACTGACCTATAAGTCCCAGTCCAGTTTTGTTTGTTTTTATCTCTTTTAAGTAGGGGCTTCCCTTAGGTGTCTGGGAATGCTTCATTATTTGATGATATTTAGGGTTTTTTTGTTTTATTTTGTCTGTGGTATTGGGGACTGAACTTCTCTACTCATGCTAGACAAGTGCTCTGTTACTGAGCTATACCCTCAGCTATTTGCTGATGTTTAAAAGTGAAATACCAGAAAGGTGATTGGTAGTTCTCTACTGGTGGTTGGGCTTGTTGTTTCTGGGACTCACTGTAGTGTGATCTGTTGGGACATTTTGTTAAGACTGCCCTAATGTCAATAATTTTGATTGTCTTGGCCTTGTCAGATTCCCCAGGGAAATGTCTAATCTACTATATCTTGGCCTGGCTGTCATTGTACTAGAAGTTCATTAATGGAAAAGGACTTTGTGTGTTGGGGGGTATTCAGAACATAGGTTTCATTCAGCAGGTGTATTTTCTTTTAATCCCCCAGTTTTCAGTATATATTGATAACTACCTCTTGTCCTCCAGTCCAGGGACACAATACTCTCTCTAGGGAAGAGGAGGTTCAAGGAGAAAGGATAGGGGAGTTCAACTGCTTCTTAATTAGATTTCCAACCACTCTTCCTCCTGTTTTTAACACCACCCTCACTATGCTTCCAGAATTATCTGGTGCAACTGCCAAATCTTGTGACTTTTATTTTTTTTTCTGGTGGGGATTTGGGGAGTGGTTTGGTTGCATAATTCTGGTTGCTTCTTTGCTTTCTCCACTTAGGAATTTAGCTTTCATTAATGTGCCAAATAGATTATCACTCTTCCAGAATTTTTTTCTGGAAAGATAACTCTTCCAGTTATTATTTCTTCTTCTTCTTCTTCCTCTTCCTCCTCTTCATCTGCTTATGCTGCTGCTTCTTCTCTTTCCTTCTCCTTCTTCTTAAAAAAAAGCCCCTTTATTATTGCTTATTAGGGTTTCAGAAAGAGTTCAAGTAGATGTGTATATTCACTTAGCTCTTTAAAAAAATTTATATATATATATATATATATATATATATATATATATTTTAGTTGTTGATGGACCTTTATTTTATTAATTTATTTATATACAGTGCTGAGAATCGAACCCAGTGAATAGTATTCTATAATGTGGACACCCTTATTCATTAACCAATAAATGACATTTGGGTTCCTTCCAGTTTGGGGCTATATTATGACTAACACTTGTTATGAACATTTGCATACTTATCTTTGCGTGGACATATGTTTTTATTTTTCTTGGGTAAATGCCTACTAATAGAATTTCTGTCATTTGGTAATACATGCTTAAGATAATATTGTACTGTTTTCCAAAGTGGTTGTACTTTTTTGTGTTCCTGCCAGTAATGAATGAGAGTTCCATTTGTTCTATACACATACTTGCCAATACTTAGTTTTGTAAGTTCTTTAAACTTTAGCCATTCTTGTGATATATAGTACCATTTCATTATGATTTTAATTTTCATTTCTGTTGACACTAAGGCTATTATGTCTTTGAATTTTAATATCTGCTTTGTGAATGCTAGTGTGTTGTGAGATAGTAGAAAGTAAAATGAGTACATACTCCTACTTTGTGAGATCTGAAATGGGCTCTTTATATCCCAAAGATTGTTATGTAACAGAGCCCATCATATGCATGACTCAAGTTTAGTAGCTTGATGGTATACAATTAAACTTAAGTGTCTTCCTACTCTTGAAAGGGTAAGGTAGCGCTTTTAGGTTTTTGTTTGGATTATGCTTATTCTCTATCACTGATTTTATAAGGCCCAAAACAGTGTCTTGTGTAGATAAAAGACTGGTGATTTGAACTTTGTATTTCTGAATTTATTTCTTTTTTTTTAATACCTTTTTTTAAAATTTATTTTTATGTGGTACTGAGGATTGAACCCAGTGCCTCACACGTGCTAGGCAAGTGCTCTACCACTTGCTACAACCCCGCAGCCCATAGAGTACTTTTATTTTTTATTTTTATTTTTTAAAAATATTTATTTTTTAGTTGTAGTTGGATACAATACCTTTATTTATTTATTTATTTATTTATATGATGTGCTGAGGATCGAACCCAGGGCCTTGCCTGTGGTAGGCGAACACTCTACCGCTGAGCCACAACCTCAGCGCCCCCCCCCCCACTACTTTAATTCATAGAGTACTTTAATTCTTGATTTAGAAATTTTAGATGAATGCAAGAGTTAGATATAAAAGAAATATGATTGTGGTAATTTGTCACTTTTTATTCTTCCTTAGGACATTTTCATTCCATCACCAAGTTTGGAAGAAAGATCAAATAATGGGAAGAAAGGTGGAGATTTGCATAGTTCATCTTTGACTGTTGAGTGTTCTAAAACCTCAGAGATTGAACCAAAGAATTCTACTGAGGATCTTGGGCACTCTTTGACAGGGGATTCTTGCAAGTTGATGCTTTCTACAAGTGAATGTAGTCAGTCTCCAAATATGGAGAGCTTGAGTTCTCACAGGATTGATGAAGATGGAGAAAACACACAGATTGAGGATACTGAACCCTTGTCTCCTGTTCTCAATTCCAAACTTGTTCCTGCTGAAAATGATAGTATCTTGATGAATCCAGCACAGGATGGTCAAGTAGAACTGAGTCAGAATGATGCTAAAATCAAAGGAGATGACACAGAGAACAGAGATGACATTAGTATTTTAGGCACTGGTTGCAGAAGCAGAGAAGAAACTGTTGCAGAAGATGTTTGTATTGATCTCACTTGTGATTCAGGGAGTCAGGCAGTTCCTTCTCCAGCTACTCGATCTGAAGCACTTTCTAGTGTCTTAGATCAGGAGGAAGCTATGGAAATTAAAGAACACCATCCAGAGGAGGGGTCTTCAGGGTCTGAAGTAGAAGAAATCCCTGAAACTCCTTGTGAAAGTCACAAAGAGGAGCCCAAAGAAGAAAATATGGGGAGTGTTCCTTTGCACCTCTCTCTGACTGAAAGTCAATCCCAAGGATTGTGTCTTCAAAAGGAAATTCAGAAACAAGAATGCCCAGAGGCTATGGAAGTTGAAACCAGTGTGATTAGTATTGATTCCCCTCAGAAGCTGCCAGTACTTGACCAAGAATTAGAACATAAGGATCAGGAAGCTTGGGAAGAAGCAACTTCAGAAGATTCCAGTGTTGTCATTGTAGATGTGAAGGAGCCATCTCCCAGAGTTGATGTTTCTTGTGAACCTTTGGAGGGAGTGGAGAAATGTTCAGATTCCCAGTTGTGGGAGGATGTTGCTCCAGAAATAGAACCATGTACTGAGAATAGATTAGATCCCCAGGAAGAAAAGAGTATAGAATACGAGGGAGAAGTGAAATCAGCAACTACAGAAAAGGAACCTGTAGAGGAAGACTCTCCACATCTTCCCTTGCCTTTAGTGAGAGCTGATGAACCTTCCAGACCTGACCAGGAAATGAAACAGCCCCAACCTCAAGAGAAAACAGATAACTCATTAACAGAAGACTCAAAAATGGCTAGTGCAAAGCAGTTAGGCTCAGGTATAGATGCCCAGCAGCTTGACAAGGCCTCGGCTCATGTTTCACAAAGCTTCTGTGAAAGTTCTAGCGGTGAGTATGATGTATATTGTTCTAAGTATACAAACAGATTATAATTTATAATGAAAGATAGAACTGAATGCTTGTGTCAGAGCTGAACATTAATTTGAATTTCTGTTTATGAATGGCCAATAATATTTGGGAAATTTTAATAAGATTTTGTTGCAAGTTGTAGATGGCATTTATAGATGCAGTTATTTGTATCAGAGATCATTTGAGATTCATCAGCTTTGTAACTCAGGAGTAGTCATATGAGTATTTACAAGTTTTACCCATCTTTTTTTTTCTTTTTTCTTAGGTCCTACTTTGTGCATACGTTCTCTTCTCACATATAAATATGTGTGAGAGAGAGAGAGAGAGTGAGAGTGTGTGTGTGTGTGTGTGTGTGTGTAATTGTTTTATATGTACATTTAATTTTTTTTCCAGTGTTGATATCAAACCTAAGGCCTGGCACATGCTAGGCAAATGCTCTGCCACTAACCTACACCTGAAGCCCTAATATATTTTTATATTTCCACAATTATTTTGAAGTACAAGGATATTTTTAAATAATAAAATCATATTCAAAACTCTTGTTACTAGGTATGCAGTTCCTGGTTGTTTCCTCCTATGGCCATTAAGTAAAATTTCCAAATCTGGTTCAACATATATATCTTTTCTTGGTGGTGGTGCTAGGGAATCTTGTGCATGCCAGACAGGTGCTCTACCACTGAGCTATGTCCCCAGCCTTTAACATATGTATATTTTAAATCTTAAACTAGAAAAGATATTGATTCTTGTTTTTTAGTCTGTTTTATGAAATTTGGCATCAGAACATAGATTACTTTGTAAAATATTGGTAGGATATCATGTGTGACATTAGCTGCAAGAATTCAAACTTTCTAAATCTCCAGTTAGTATAATATAAAAACAAAACAAACTCCAAAAGCAAAAAATAAGAAACACAAA
This sequence comes from Marmota marmota marmota, assembly GCF_001458135.2. Lineage (NCBI taxonomy): Eukaryota > Metazoa > Chordata > Mammalia > Rodentia > Sciuridae > Marmota > Marmota marmota. The sequence continues at coordinate 35,180,580 of NW_026000229.1, forward strand.
ATACAAACTTAACAAGTTTGTAGGGATATAAAATTGAGAAAATGGCATTTGGACCACATTGTATCTATCAAACCTTTTGGTTTGCCTGGAGTAGTCACAGTTTATTCCTGTTGCTTAGATGTAGAATGTATTTTGACATATTATACATACACGGAGTATAGATGTGATTTTTTTAAAATACTTCTTTTTATTTTATTTTTATGTGGAGATGAAAATGAGACAGTGAAGACTGGGTAAAGATAGTGGCAGTGCTGCCTCCAGGGCCTATAAAAGTCTCAATTTTCTATTAGGTTGTAATGATGCAGTTAGACAAATGGTCTTAATTGTGTGTGTGTTGC
>NW_026000229.1:35180938-35188149 GCF_001458135.2 Marmota marmota marmota
CCCCCCCCCCCCCCAGCTGCTTTGTTACTTCTTTTGCAGATTATTAAGTATTAACATCAAACTTCTCTTTGGGGAATCCTATAGACTGCTAAGGATTATAAATGAACTCCTTGGGTTCATTAGCACTGCAGTGAATTCTATTATCCAGATTCTACTTGAAACTATCCAAATTTTCATCACTGTGTATCTCCAGATGTACTGTTTGAAGTTCAGATGTTTTTATGTTCCTTTTGACCCCGTGTTCCTCAGGCCTTCCAAATTTGGGACTTCTGTTTGTCTGTTGTCTGGTCATATATTTTTTGTCAGTCCTATTGTTGATGGCTCTAAAGAGAGCAGAGAAAATCGTAGGAGATTAATTTGCAGACTTGGTGAAGGTGATAGGAATAGAATAGAATTTGGGAACAAAGGAAAGAGCAATTGAGATTTTTTGTAGCTGTCCTCATTTTACTTATTTTATACTTCTGTTTATCATTGTTTTGTTTTCATTTTTTATTTCAGAAACCCCATTTCATTTCACTTTGCCTAAAGAAGGTGATATTATCCCACCATTGACTGGCGCAACCCCACCTCTTATAGGGCACCTAAAATTGGAGCCCAAGAGACATAGTACTCCTATTGGTGAGTGAATAAAAAAAAAAAAAATAGTGATTTTTTTTTTTTTTTAAGGCAGGCTTTTGGAGTTATCATTCTTTGTGCAAGTGATATTTTTAGATCTGTGGAGTTGGGCCTGACTGATGAAGTTAATTTTTTGTTGTTGTTTTAGAAGAATAGGGCTTGGTGTTTGATTGTATGATTTTGCTCCCAAGATATAAGAGGTGATGAAAAGAATGAAAGAAAGGGTGGAGGGATGGAAGAGGGAGAATTACATATAAGAATTTTATCACATTATTTGCAGAGCAGTAGAATCTGAGCGATAAGTAGTTATACAGAATTGTTTTATAAGGAAGAGATGAAAAGTAAGGTAGAAGTACTATTTATTCAGAAACCTGGCTAATCGTCAGTCTGCTGCTTGACAGGGCAAGACTTAGATCCTCCTTCCCTGAAGCAGCCAGTAGACTTCTACATTAACCTATTTGTTTTCTCTAGTCAGTGCTGGGAGGTAACAATCATGCCGTCTGGAGTCTCCTGCTACCTATGCCTGATGCTGGCAGATGTGGGTTGGCTGAGGGCTCATGCAGCATCCTTTGTCCAGATGCAGAAGTGGAACTGAATCCTGTTGCTCCTCTTAAGACCAGGTGTTAATACTAGTTCGTAGTTGTTGATACTTGTGACAGGATCTATCCTAGGAACCCCTTCAATCCTGCAGAGTTTTGGAGCCAAACAGGCAAATTGATGATCCTTGAATTGCTGTTTTTCTTGTTTGTATTTTAGTGTTCTTTCTTTCTTCCTCCCTGCCTCCCTTCTTTCAGGTATTAGCAACTATCCAGAAAGCACTGTAGCAAACAGTGATGTCATGTCTGAAAGTATGGTTGAGACCAATGATCCCATACTTGGGAGTGAAAAAGGTGCTGCTCCAGAAGTGGATGAGAAACTGTGTCTGAGAATGAAACTGGTCAGTCCGGAGACAGAGGCGAGCGAAGAGTCTTTGCAGTTTAGCCTGGAAAGTAAGTTTCATTTTATGTTAATCTTGGGTAATTAGTAGTTCTAAATCATCTGGGAAGTATTGATTATCTTCTGTTTATAATGATTGGTACTTTTATAATTTAACTAGATTTGTGAAGTCCTATTCTCAATTTTTTTGGTTTCTGTTTTGATACTGGGGATTGAACTACTCAGGGGCACTTTACCACTGAGCTGTATTTCCAGTCCTTTTTATTTTTTATTTTGAGACAGGGCCTCACTAAATTGCTGAGGCTGGCCTTGAACTTGTGATCCTTCTGCCTCAGCCTCCTGAGTCGCTGGGATTACAGGCGTGTGTCACCATGCCAGGTTATTCTTATAGATTTAATTCTTTGCTTTTGGCTAGTTCCTGTCATGTAACTGAAGATATGCCATTTTATAGTCTCTGTTGTTTCCTTGTATTTCTGTATTAAACTTGTGTTTTCATTAAATAATTGTTTTTCACATTCAGAAATAGTTCATAAGAAGGTAGAAAATTTGAATTGTGGATTTTACATTGTAGATTTGTGTTGACTCTTTCTCATATGAATTGTAAATTGTTTGGTATGGCTGGGAAACAGGAGAGTACCAGGAAGTGAATGCAGAATAGGACCAGGTTCTGAAAGCCGTTTTACATCATGCTGAGAAGCTTAAGAATTTAGACAGGAAAGTTGTAGGATCATGTTTGCTTTTTTCGAAGGATTAGTTATGTGTTTTAAAATTTTGTACAAGATGATTCTGTTGTTTGCCTAGCCCATTTCCTATTCTTCTGCCTTGCAAAATCCTACCCATTCTTTAACCAGGAAGTGGGGTTATTGGTAGATGGGATATAGATGAGGGAATTACTTTGAGAGGTGAACAGAATAGAACCATGGGGCTAGTTAAAGTGAAAGTAAATAGGGGCAGAAAAAAATTACTTTATACATATATTGTATCATCTCATTTTCATAATAGTGGGCCAGGGTAGGCAACCATCTTCCCATTTTATTGGTGGGAAACAGAATGGTTTTTAAGTTATGTGCCTAATGTCATAATTGATAAAAGGTCGACTGGACTTTGAGTCAGATCTAATTCTAATGCCGTTTAAGGGGGCTAGAAGGGGAAGGAGTCTCATAGAAGAGATTGTAAAGGACCGTTCAGAGAGGAGAAAAAAATGGGTGAGTAGCATGAAGTGATGGAAACCTACAGGGAAGAGAGTTACAAGAAGATAATGTCAGATACAGGAACTGACGTCTAGAAAGATGTGCCTGAAAATGTAGTTGGATTTGGCAATTAGGATTCATTTGCTAACTTAGACAAGAGCCATTTCAGTGCAGTGGTTAGCTATAATGAAGATAATTGGGGAAGAATGGGGATGAAGAGAAAAATGAGCAACAAATGAACTCCATACTTTTAAGAAGTTTATATGAGAGGGCTGGGGTTGGAGCTCATTGGTAGAGTGCCTGCCTCACATGTGTGAGGCACTGGGTTTGGTCCTCAGCACCACATAAAAATAAATAAAGATATTGTGTCCAACTATAACTGAAAGTATATATATAAGTTTATATGAGAAAGGAAAAGAAAATGTGGTAAGTTATAGGGAAATGGAGGGTTGAGGGATAATTTATTATTTTTACTTGGGAGAGACCTGAACAAATTTATACTGAAGGAAGGATCCAGAATGGAGAATATAGGTTAAAGATGAGGGAACAGGTAATACAGTTGATGAATCAAGGTCCTGAAGGAGTTGGGAGGGAAAACTTTCAAAGAATGCATAGAGTAGGTAGGCTTTTTTATTTGGCTGTACTGGGTTTTGAACGCAGGGCCTTGTGCACTGAACTATATACCTAGCTCTTTTTGTTTTATTTTGAGACAAAGTCTAACTAAATTGCCCAGGCTGGCTCAAACCTGCAATCCTCCTGCTTTCTTAGCCAATAGGATTTCAGGTGTATGCCAGTGCACCCTACTAAATAAGAGGGACTTCTGTTCTCTCTTACCAAAGGGAATACTTTTAGCTAATAAATTTTGAGCTTTTGTCAGACACTTTACATGTATAGCTATTAAATCTCATAACCTGTGGAGTATGTCCTGTTATTATCCTCATTTCATAGATGAGGAAACTGAGGCACAAGAAGGTTGAGCACCTTCTCTAGTCACACAGAAGAACCTGGATTCATATCCAAGTGGTCTAGTTCTAAAACTCTAATGTTATTCTGCCATTCAGTGCTTACTGACTTGAATAATTAATGGGAAAGTAGTACATGATTTCATCTTTTTTTTTTATCATTTTTTCTAGAAAAATAAGAGCTCATCAAGAAAGAGTATGTGGTGCTGGGTGAGGTGGTGCACACCTGTAATTCCAGAGGCTTGGGAGGCTGAGGCAGGAGGAGTGCAAATTCAAATCCAGCCTCAGCAACTTAAGAAGCCCCAAGCAACTCAATGAGACCCTGTCTGTAAATAAAATATAAGAAAGGGCTGGCTGTGTGGTTCAGTGGTTAAGTGTCCTTGGGTTCAATTCATGGTGCCAAAGTGCAGTGGAGGGTGGGGGAAGAAATGTGGTAGCTTTGAATCTTACTTTACATCTGAAAGAGAGAAAAAAATGTGGTAGCCTTGAATCTTACTGTAGATCTGAAATAACAATTGGGAAGAAAAAATATTAAGGATGATCACATCTGTAAACAATACCACCTTTCCCAGTATTGAGGGCACAGTAGTATGCACTGTAGTCACAAACCTACAAGGATGGTCCTGGTTTATCTCTACTATATGAGGAGACTACGAACAACAAAGTAGTTTACCCTCAGATTGGACTAAGTGCAGGAGCTTGGACATGGAGCTAGGTTTCTGTTTCAGAGCCAGGGCTTTAACCGCTGAAATTCACTTGCCTTCTTGATGGACTAGATTTCATTGAGTCACAAATATTTTAGAAATATTAAAAAATATTTAAGGGTAATTTTTTTCTAAGAACAGAATAAATTCTAAGTGAAAATTCCTTGACATTAGTGACATTCATATGAAAATGAGTCTTTTTAGTATCATCCTTAAATCTTTGGTGTAGGTTCTTTCTTGGAAACGTATCTTATTTTTCAAATGTCTTATTTAAAGTCCTTTGGGAAGAACTTGGGTACCTTCTGTTTATGGGTATTCCTAAAGTGGTACTATATTTGCACATCAACCCAAAATATTTTCCTTTATGTCTTTTTTTTTTGGTACCTGGGATTGAACCCAGGGGTGCTTAACCACTGAGCCACATCTAGCTGTTTTTTGTATTTTATTTTGGGGCAAGGTCTCACTGAGTTGCTTAGGGCCTCATTAAATTGCTGAGGCTAGCTTTGAACTCCCAATTCTCCTGCCTCAGCCTCCCAAGCCACTGGGATAACAGGCATGCACTACCACACCCTGCTCTCTTTCTTTCTTTCTTTTTTTTTTTTTAGTTGTATATAGACTCAGTGCCTTTATTTGTTTTTATGCGGTGCTAGGATCCAACCCAGTGCCTCACACTTGCAAGACAAGTGCTCTACCAATGAGCTAAAACTCCAGCCCTTTTTATCTTTTTTATTAAGATATATTTTAATTTTCTTTTTTAAATTCTTAAATTGCTTCAAATTATTTTTATGACTTAAATATATATATATATATATATATATACACATATATATACATATATATATATATACACACACACACACACACACATACACACACACACACACACACACATATATATATTTTTGTACCAGGGATTGAACCTCGGGGTCACTTAATTACCTAACCATATCCCCAGTGCTTTTTTTAATGTTTTATTGTGAGACAGTGTCTTAGTAAGTCCTTAGTGCGACACTAAGTTTCTGAGATTGGTCTTGAATTTGCAATCCTCCTGCCTTAGCCTCCCAAGTCGCTGGATTATAGGTGTAAACCACCATTCCTGGCTAATTTTAAAATTTTTTATGTGGGGAGAGATGAATTGGGATTCAGGAGAAGCTTAAATTTTATTATTTTTTTAAATTTTCATTTTAAACGTTACTGTTATATTTCTGTTCAGACTGACTCGTTTTCTGTGGGAAATTAGAATTAATTGGTAGAAATGAGAAAAACTTACCATTAAATTATAAGAAATTTGTTTATGTTCATGTATTAGTCTTATTTCTATTTCTTTTTGTTATTTGTTGCAGATACTAGTAGAGCAGGATAAAGGTTTTTAGTTGTGATACTGAATTCTGTTTCTCTTTCCTCTCTTTTATTTTTATTCAGAGCCTGCAACTGGTGAAAGAAAAAATGAATCTGCTGTTGCTGAGGCTGTTGCCAGGTAACCAGAACTGGTTGCTATTTAGAGGAGTTCAATATAAAGCTTCTGGTAATGAAGGGAAGATGATTTATCAACAGATATACAAACTTAGCATGAAACTCCAGCATAGATTGAGGAATGTTTTGACTTGATCAGAGGCTTTCTTATTAATACTTTTTAAGTCCAAGACTTTGCTATTTAAGGCTTATCGTCCTAAAACTCAGCGTTTAGAGGACTTTGCTCTTATTCATGAGAGTGCGCCCCTCTTCCCCATTGTTCTTGCTTTTGGTGAGAAAATAGAGGACTGAGCAAGAATGAACTGTGGACATTGTTCCTTCTGCTCTTTTGTACTCATCCACAGGCCTTAGGCCTTTCTCTCTTCTTTCTGCCAAATTAACTACTATGTTGAGCTGTTATTTTTGCTTTGTCACGAATGCCGTAATGCTTTGAGGAAAGTGTTATCCCCTACTATGGTTTTCATGGTGAAGCTTTGCCATCTTGTGGCTGTGAGAGAATTGTTTCATTTATTTTTGACCAGAGTCATCCAGCATGAAAACATTAACAGTAGTTGGTTAAATAAGGGTCAGGTTTCTTCAATCAGAGGCTAGACAGGTACTTTAAGTAAGTAAAATAGACTAGGTACAAGACTGTTGGAGTGTTGAGAATGGCAAACTGAATAGGTGCCCCATTTAAAACAGTATGTCCCTGTTCAGTTATAGCCAGTGGTTGTTATTTGTGAATGCAGATTTACTATTGTCACATGTTTAAATTTTTTAAAGAAAAATCTGTGTGTGTGTGTGTGTGTGTGTGTGTGTGAGAGAGAGAGAGAGAGAGAGAGAGAGAGAGAAAGAGAATGAAAAGTAATCCTGAGGTTTCAAAGTTAGGCAGCAAACTGAACCATGGCTTTGAGGGTAACAGAGGGGGTAGATAGATAGATAGATAGATAGATAAAATAGATTGGGATTGAATCCAGGGCACCCTACCACTAAACTATATCTCCTAGCTCTTTTTAAGTTTGTTTGTTTTGTTTTTTTTTTAACTTTGAGACAGGGGTGTTGCTGAGTTGTCTAGGCTGGCCTCAGACTTGCTATTCTCCTGCCTCAGCCTCTAGAGGTGCTAGGATTACAGGCATTTACCACCATGTTTGACAGATATCTGGATTTTTAAAAATAAAATTTAATACTTGTCAGTATACTAAATTCAACCTTCATTTATGTTGACCCATCTCCAAATTCTTTGATCTATTCTTAGCCATGTCTTAGTTGCTCTCTGGACTTTTATATATTTAATCTGAATGAGCACCTTATGTTTCTTATTTGGTAGAAAATTCTACGCCCCCCCCCCCCCC
>NW_026000229.1:35188904-35210331 GCF_001458135.2 Marmota marmota marmota
CCCCCCCCCCCCCCATTTACTTTCCAGTGCTGAGGATCTAACCAAGGGCCATGTGCATGTTAAGCTAGTGCTCTACCACTGTGCAATACCCGCTGCTCAAAAGACCCATTAATGATATGTGGTCATAAAAGTTGAAGAAAGTGGCATTTGTATCTGGTCTCTTTGACTTTAGGAGAATTGTGTGCCAGGCAATTGTTATTAGCCTGTATATGTGCATTTTCAAAGGGGATAGAATGTAATGCTGAAGCTTTTGAACCCTTAGGGCATAATGTAAGGTGGAGAAAAAAACCTTGATCAGAGGGTTGGGATAGTAGATAATGGAATGAGATGAAATTCATTAGTATCTTTGTGAAGCAAATTTGGTATGTAAGAAAATGTTTTTTAAAATTTTTGATCATTGATTTTTACCTTTGAGTTCACCATAAGAAGTCACTTAAAAGTAAGCTTTTTTTTTTTTTTTTTTAGAATATTATAACTAATCACTGCTTCCTTTGCATTTAGGTGAAACTTTTAAGTGTTACCTGTAACTGGACTGTATTCAAATTTCTTGGCATCACTGTATTTCTCAATCATGTTACAATGGAAAGTTTCAGGAGTGATAGAAACTTTTAAGCACTAACAAAAATAGAAATATAAAGCATGACCATGTTTCAAAGATTGCCAACTTGTGGCCATTCTTGTTTCATTTATAAATACTTCCAGCACCCCCTTCTGCACTGGATTATTTTGAAGATAATTCTAGCATTATGTCATTTTATCTGTAAATATTTTAATGCTATCTCTAAAACATAAGGGTTTTTATTTTAAAAAGTCAACCACATAATTGACAATGATTTCTTTTCTCTCCCTCTCTCTCTCTCTCTCTCTCTTTTTTTTTTTTTTTTTGGTACTGGGGATTGAATTCAGGGGCACTTGACCAGCCACATCCCCAGCCCTATTTTGTATTTTATTTAGAGAGGGTCTCACTGAGTTGCTTAGCACCTTGCTGTTGTTGAGACTGGCTTTGAACTCGTGATCCTCCTGTCTTATCCTTCTGAGCTGCTGGGATTATAGTCATGTACCACTAAGCCTGACTGACAGTGATTTCTTAGTGTTATCAAATATCCAGTGGTCAGATTTCTCTGCTCATTTTTTTTTTTTTTTTTTTACAGTTTGTGTCAAAATTGCATTTGATTGATATGTCTGAATGCTTTCTTAAAATTATATATTTCCCTCTCCATCCCTCACATTCTATAGTTTCTTACATTCTGGATTTTAATGATCACATCTTTATAGTATTTAATATAGTACTCTGTCTACTTATTTCCAGTGAATCTTACTTGAAAGTTTATTAGGCTACTTTGAAATATGATGAAGAATTTGCATTTTGGTGTTTGGAATGCAGGGAAGGGATTCCCTCTGTGCTTAAAGGATAATCTCCAGAGGTACTTTTTCTTCCTAAACTAACACCATATATTGCTTTAATGTATTGTCTTAGTCCCCAGAAGACCATGTCCGTGTTTAGCTGTATCTGTGAAGCCCGACAAGAGGATGAGACTGTGGGTGAGGATCCCACCTCTGTACCCATCAGGTAAAATTTATTTTCACAGCATTTTGGGGGGTATATCAATTTTGTTTGGTACCAAAATTCATATGTACTGCTACTGTTTTGTGAGCTTGAGCTTTTTTTTTTTTTTAGTCTGGGGAACTAGGACATGTGGATTGAGTCATAAATGAGATGTTATGAGAAATTTTAGTAAATATTTTATAGATACAGATTTTATCTGCCAGTTGTATTAGTTCAAAATGACTCAGTCTTCATAAATTTAATATGTTATTCTGTTCTGAGGTTTGTTTTTTTTTTCTTAGCTGAAGAAATAATGTTTGCTTTTAACAGATTTTTATTCTCTTAGTTTCCTATAGGGCAACATATGAGATGCTTAATATCTCAAATTTAAAAAGTTTTTCAACCTTAATGAATTGATTTTTCCATAATTTCTTTATTTCATAACCTTTTAGGATACTCTGAAGCAAGAAAAAGCAAACAACAAAAATCTCTTGAGTCAAAGTGTTTCTTTTCTATTTAAATTATTACAAAGTACCATGTTGGGAATATATGATTCTTACATTTAGCATAGGGGAAAAAGAAATGGCAATGGAAGTAAACTTTTATTTTCATTATTAAGTAGTATCTTTCATCTCTAGAATTCATTGATTTTTTTAAATAGATAATGTGATGATAATTTGTTAGTAGGTATATCCCTAATAGTGTATTGGTAGCATTTTTTCTGTGTTCTAGAAATAGTTAGAAGAGACATGTCAGTGCCTTTACTGGGTAATCTGATTATTAAATGTGAGCTTGTTGATATTCTTAGGACTTCATTGGCCTTGATGGCAAGAAAATCAGAGCCTCTTTTGTGTTCAAAAAAAGACTCATTGTGTCAAATATCACTTTGTGTGATTCTAAAAGTGGTATTATGGCCTAGCTTTTACTAAATTTATTGATGGCATTGTATCCTTTTTATTAGAGTGATTTAAAATAGAGGGGCAAAGGGAAAAAGAAGAAAACTAACAAAAAAAAAATGTTAGGAACATTAACAGGACATGGGAAGCAATCTGGATTTGATTGCAGTTGTTCCATGGTCAGACCTATACACAGAACTGAATGGTTACAACTTTCTTAAAGTGGAGACTTATTTATTCTTCCCTGATTCACTTTGGATTAATTTTATCCAGGCTTTTTTCCTGCTAAAATTTGCTTTCTTAACATCTGTTTCCAAATCTTGGTATATGGTGACCAGAGTACAATCATGTAGCTGTAACTAATGGAGAAAGAAGTGTGTACTACTTATAATTTATTGGATTTCCTTGCTTTTAAAGCTCTTTTCTGATGCCAAAGATTCTTCCTTTGGTGATTATTGAGACATTAATATACATTTTCATGGTGGATTTTTCTTATGGCTTTGTTTTTATCTAAAGATTTATAAACTTGGTAGGAGTGGGACAACACTTTTTGCAATATATATGTTGCAATTATGGCTTTTTTTTTTTTTTTTTTTTTTTTTTGAGAAAAAAGAAAAAGTTAATTGCTTTGCTAAAGCAGAGGAGAAACACAGGGAACTCCTGTCCCAAAGGCTGTGGTTCTGCCCATCATGGGGAACAGGGTTTTTAAAGAGGTGATTCAGAGAAAATGAGATTAGGGAGGGGAGATCAGGAAAGAAAAGATCAGGGAAAAGAAGAGCAGGGAGGAGAAGAGCAGGAAGGAAGAGGTTAAGGAAAAGAAAATCAGGGAGGAAAAGGTCTGGGAGAAGAAGATTGGGAAAAAGAAGAAAACATGTAAGTTTCAAAGCCACAAGGAATATAGTCAAAGCATCAAGTGAACCCCTGTTACATTTCTCCACTGTCAATTTCTGGCTTCCATTTTGACGGAAAGTGGGTGATAATATCTCAAAGCTACTTCCTGGTGAAATGGGGTGAAGATGGGGGAAGTAACTCAAAGTCCTTGTTCTCTATCCTTGTTCTGGGTGGAATGTGGACAATTAAGGGCATTCAGCATCAGAGTAGTTCAGAGATCTACAGTGGCAGATAGCAGGTGACTGGACAAGGCATACATAGGGGTAGGGATCATGCTAAGACAACAATAAAAATAGCAAAGCATTAATTTTTTGTAAACAATTAGCACAAAAACAATTAGTATTTCAGCCAGTCTCTGAAAACCATGAGGACAGTAATTCAATCTTATCAGTGAAAAACAGATCAAGTTCTTCAGTGTATAAGAGATTAGGAAGATTTGTAGGTCTATGAAATCAGACTCAAATTAACTCAGGACAGATTTGCAACTCTAGTGATCATTATTATTAGACACTCTCACACAAGAACCCTTCCTTCATAGCCTCCAGCTTTACTTAAGAGTCAGCTTAGATTCCTCAGAGATCACTCTTGGAGATGTGTGCGAAGCCTCTTGGCTCCTTTAGCTTTCCTCTACCAGTGGTGCCACCTGCCAGGATGGCTCAGGCTCTGGTTGACCACTTGTGGCTTCTCTTGAAAGTATCAGGAACATTTCTGTCTCCAGTGACCCTCCTCTTTGTAGAATGTACACTGATTGGCTTACTGTTCTCTAGAGTCCTCTCTATTAACCAGAGTTGCAGGGCCCAGAGAGGGGTCCCCTTTTTCTGTGTATCCTGGCTGACCTTAGAGGGCAAGGGCCAAATGTTGGCTGCTTTTCCCTTAGCCCTTTTACTTCCTTGACTTTGTCCCAAGTTTTTGGTTTTAAACACCCAGAAAGCAATTATTTTTTTTTTTTTTGCCTCTTATTAATTTATCATCAAATCTCGTCAGTGAATACACACACACACACGAACTTGAGTGGCAGAGCCTGTACTTTTAACATTAATCATTTGAGCAATGCTAACATGAGAATGATAAATACCAAATTTCTGATATTTTGGTAGGGGAATCTGCTGAATATTGCTAGTGTGTTAATGAGTTGCTTTTGGTCTTTAAAGAGGGAAGAATTCTGATTACATATTTAGAGGGGGTAAAAAAACCAACCTTAATACTTGAGGGGGAAGAAAAAGTTCAAAATAAAATAGAACTTTAGGGCTGAGGTTGTGGTTCAGTGGTAGAGTGCTTGCCTCGCACATGCAAGGACCTGGATTAGATTCTTAGCACTACATAAAAATAAATAAATAAATAAATAAAATAAAGGTATTTAAAAAAATAGACTTTACTTTAGCAGTGAAATTCCATTCAGAGGTTCTACCCCAATGTCTTAGTCTCTTTGGGCTGCTGTTATAAGCTGTCATTACACTGGGTAACTTATGAACAACAGAAATTTCTTATTGTTTTGGAAAGTCTTAAAGCTTTGGCAAACTTGATGTCTGGTGAGGGCAAGGGCCTCACTTTCTATGAGGAAGCTCTCTGAGGTCTCCTTTATAAGGGCATTCATGAGGGTTCTGCCCTCATGACCTTACTCAAAAAGGCCTTACCCCTGAATAAAATTACCTTGGGGGATAGTATTTAATTTATGATTTTTGAGTGGACACAGATATATGAGGTAAAATGTGTAATCTTACTCAAGGGTGGGAAGTAATGGTAATTGAAATTATTAATTGAATCCTGACCCTTTTGGCTTTTGACTTACCTTCATTTTTGCTTAACTAATGATATGTTAGATATCTTAAAGGTTTAAACATAAATATTCAATTCATATAGAAGGTGAATTGAGTCTCTTGGTTTTTTTTGGTTTTTTTTGGATACCAGGGATTGAACTCAGGGGCACTCAACCACTGAGCCACATCCCTAGCCCTATTTTGTATTTATTAGAGACAGGGTCTCACTGAGTTGCTTAGCGCCTCACTAAATTGCTGAGGATGGCTTTGAACTCACAATCCTCCTGCCTCTGCCTCCCGAGCCACTGGGATTACAGGCATGAGCCACTGCACCTGGCGAATTGAATCTCTTTAATTGCTTTATTTTGTGCAACTAGTATTGGTTACACATCTATACAGTACTTTTTTATATATGATCATTTATAAGACTTGTTAGAAGTAGGTGCTACTCATTATGAGTGTCTCTTCTTCATTGGAGCATAGATCCACATTCAGCTGAAGTTCCTGAGAGCACAGAAGTTTATTCCTTATCCTTCCTCAATCTTCTATTATATTAAACTGAACTGAACAACATAGAAACCTTAAAAATGTTTTCTTTTCCTCATTCAAGATCCAGAGCAAAGCAAGCCCTAAAGAGCTATTCATGCTTCCTTTATTCTTTCTACCTAGGTGAGTTCAGCTGCTAAGAATGAGAGCTGCTCCCAAATAGGAGAAAGCCCAAATTCGGTCTTTCTTTGGCCAAATACTTAAAGCAACAAACATATGATGTGGTTTCTACAGTCTCAAGGTTATCTTCAGGATTTATTTCAGTTTATGCCTTATAAAATGTGATACCCCAAACTGAAACATATTCTAGATGTGATCTCAGCATGGTCAATTACGAATGGATTTTTTAATCTTTATTCTGGCTATTTAAATATTATGTAGACTAAAAATGCACTAGTGTGTGTTTATTTAGTCTTTTAAAATTTTTAGTTGTAGATGGACATAATACTTTTATTTATTTTTATGTGGTGCTGAGGATTGAGTGCCTCATGTGTGCTAGGTGAGTGCTCTGCCACTGTGCTACACCCTCAATCACTGTTTATTTAACCTTAAGTAGAGTTTTCAGCTTATTGATTCAGAGAATATTCATTCTTTTGTTCAGCTTACATGTATTAAGCACTCATTTTGAACTATGTGTTACATGTTTTAAATATAAAGATGAATAAGATGAATTTCTATGTAACCTCCTAATTTGGAGTTAGCCTGGGCCCTTTTTATTCTGGAGAATTGTTAAGGACATTTAAGTTCCTAGTCACCTCAGAAAGCATGATATTTAATTTATAGGAGACATTCCGCAAATGCTTGTGGAATAAATGAGCAAATCACTGATGCCTAAGTGGAAAGACTAATGAGAAGAAATGGACTATATCTTTGAGAACTATCTTTGAGGAACCAAGTTACTCTGAAATTTTATCTGTAAATATACCCATTTAGCTAGCAAAACCAGAATCTCACCAACAACTTTCTCCTTTAAAGATTGGATTTGATTTCTTAAAGTTATTAGCCAGGAGAAGATAAATGGTATCTGTAATGTTAGGTATCAGTTAAGGAATCTTAGACCTATTCATTAACAAATGAGACATCTTAACCTAGTTGATTTTTTTTTTTTTGAAGTAGAACTCTAAGCTGTCTTGTATTGTCTGTGACTTCAGTGATGTCTCTACATCTTAATTTTCACCTTATTTTCCTGCATTAGGTTTCAGTGGTCATACTACTGTTAGGAAGAAATGATATGACCATTTTAGCCTCATGATGGAATGGTCCTGCTACCATTACTTGTTCATAGGAATGCATTTGTGATGGGCCTCACAAAGTGATGTGCTTGGCCATAGTAATTTCTCTCATCCTTGTGTTACTAAAATTGTCTGAGTTCCCCATTGCCACTATACATTCTCTGTTTCTCTTTTGTTCTCTGTCTTATTTGACACAACATCCTGGTTCACTTCATCCATTTTCTGTTGCTAATAACATAGTACACAGTGTGGGTAGGTTATAAAGAAAGGAGGTTTATTTGGATCATAGTTCTGTTCCTAAGTCAAGGGGCTGCATCTGGTCGTGGCCTTGCTGTCAAGAGTCTCATGATAGGGCAGGGCATCACATTATAAAAGAGAGGGAGTTGCATGTATTAGCTCAGGTCTCTTACTTGTGCGGAACCTACCCTTATGACCTTATCTAATCTTAATTATCTCTCAAGTCCCACCTCTAAAATGTGATAGTTGGATTAAGTTTCAACCCTCTTAATCCCGTATGACCACATGAGTTTAAAAGGGAAGGAACCATGTTCACACCACAACACATTGTTTTAATTTTAGGGGGAACTTACTCCATTTTCCAAGTACTCAAGAAGAGGAGGAGAAAGAAAAATTGGAAGTTGATCAAAGGATCAGGCAGAATGAACAGCCTATGAAGCCCATCAGTCCTGTTGAGGATTCTGCCTCTCTTGCCTCACATCAGAGGATCACACAGGGGCCATCCAGCCCTCAAGAAGAAGTGATGGAGATGGATGTACAAGAAGTCCAGAAAGGACAGAACACCAATCAGGAAAAATCTAGTAAGGCCTTGATTGAAAGGCCTACCCAAAATAATATAGGAATCCAGACCATGGAACGTTCTCTGTGGGTCCCAGAAACAGTTTCAGCTGCAACCCAGACAGTAAAGAATGTATGTGAGCAGGGGACCAGTACTGTGGATCAGACCTCTGGAAAACAAGATGCCACCGTGCAGACTGAGAGGGGAAGTGGTGAGAAACCAGTCAGTGCTTCTGGGGATGATACAGAGTCACTCCATAGCCAGGTGAGAGCATACCAGAACACTTCAGAGGCCTTGCTTTTGACTGAATACTCAGAGAATTTAAGTTGTAACACTTCTTCCTAATGACAACTCTTAGAAGTTTTGTATAGTTTTGTTCAAAGAAAAGCAGCTTATCCAGGATAGAGTTAGGGTGGTGAAAATTATAGTTAACTCTACAGTGGGTATTGTTTTAGGGAAAGTGGACTAGTGCTAGTTTGTCAAATAGGCCTTTAGTGGAATAGAAAGCAAGGATACAGTCTGGGTCCTACAATTTTCTCCACAGTCTTTTCCTTCTGTTTCCATTTCACATCCTTTATTCTAATTATTAGAGCTAATTAATTATCTCTCCCCTAAATCTGTTTCACCAGCATTTCCAGGAATTCAGACAGTAGAAAATAAAGTGTATCACAGTAGTGGAATCAGAAAGAACAGTGACAGGCATAGAGAGATAGGGAAGGGTCCAAAGTGACTGGGAACTAAAGGAAAGAGGCTAAGACTAGAGACAATGGGACTGATGAAAGTGAGGTTAGAGGAAGAACAGGTTCCTAGGATAGTGTAGGGAACTGTGAGTACTAGTAAAAATTGAGTAGGTAAGAGGATAAGAGTAGTAGAAATGTGTTAACAATAGAAGTTCATAAAGTTCAGTTGGCATTGCTTTTTATCTAAAGAACAGTTGGAACTGTAAATTTGTATGTTAATTAACAAGGCATCATCAAAATGAGAAGGATTATAATCTAAGAATAATGTACTTTTAAGTATCAAAATTTGCTTAAATACCCCTAGACATAAGCAGTATTAGGTCATTTCACATCAAGGCATGCTGACACATATCTTTCTAGTGTCTGACTATATAGCTGGTCCATTTTCTGACTTATCTATAGATGAATAGAAAGCAAAGCAGCTGGAAAGTTTCATCATGTTAGATTCATGAATCCTCTGAACAGCACTCATCATTAAGAAGTTGATTTGTGATTCTGGCATTTACCGTTAGACCTGTGCTTGTGTTCTGTATCTGTCATAGGGGGAAGAAGAGTTTGATATGCCTCATCCTCCACATGGCCATGTCTTGCATCGCCACTTGAGAACAATCCGTGAAGTGCGTACAGTTGTCACCCGTGTCATCACAGATGTATATTATGTGGATGGAACAGAAGTAGAAAGAAAAGTTACTGAGGTAATACCCTGGGTCTGTGTGGCAAGTTTCTTTGTATTGAAAACTCATCTTGCACACCCCTTTTCCTATGCCACTAGTTCTAATACTTGGTTTTCCTCCTTCTCTTCCTCCTTTTCCTCTCCTCCTCCTCATTATTATTATTATTATTATAAAAGATATAAGAATTGGGTTAAAAAAGAGAAATTCTGTATTCTGTGTTTTCTTCAAGCATGGCTTGCTCTTTGATCTTTGGTCAGTCCCATTAGGTTTTTCCTTTTCTGTAAAAAACAGGTTGATAAATCTCTAAATCTTTCATGTATATAGATTTTATGTATCAGGGGCTGGGATTGTGGCTCAGTGGTAGAGTGCTCGCCTAGCATGCATGAGGCACTGGGTTCGATCCTCAGCATCACATAAAAACAAAATAATATGTTCACCTAAAACTAAAAAAATACATAAATAAATAAATATTTTTTAAAAAAATTTTATGTATCATTTAAAATCTTTTGAAACTCAGATGAAGCTTAGAATTCCCTTTTTAGATGCATGTGTTTCTTTGTTGTTGTGTTTTATTTTAATTTGTTTTAGTTATACATAGATACAATATCTTTATTTTGTTTATGTATTTTTATGTGGTGCTGAGGATCAAACCCAGTGCCTCACATGTATGAGTCAAGTGCTCTGCCACTGAGCTACAATCCCAGCCCCTCCTTGTTGTTTTTTATGTCTAGTCATTATATTCTTTTTTGGTCTCTATCTGTGTATTGTCATAGGTCATGGACTTGTTGGTAAGAGATGCACCTTAGTTTTTCAGTGAGATTCATTATGGACTTACTAATATGTCAGTGCATAATATTGGTATTTATTGACTTGTTAATGAACAATGTCATTTATTGACTTAATTTAGATTTAATATTGGCTGAGATTAGATAGATTTTCTAAAGATCTGAGATCTTTATTGGTACATATGGTGGTATGTGGAACTATTTTATTAATTGATAGGAGGCACAACTATTATCTTCCTCCTTTCTTATCTCCTTTATCCAGACATTTTTCTGTAATGATAATAATAACCCTATTTAACCCTACATTGTTGCATAATTGTGAGCTAACCATGTAGAAAGTTGTGCTTAGGAAGAATTAAACTCTGGTATATATGTTTCTTAAATGGAACATTCCTATTGTTCAGTAATATACAGTTGTGATCCTCATGTTAGATAACATTTGACATCAATTTGAGAAATTGTCTTTTATTCTTTATCATATACAGATTCTCAAAAATATTATAAAATATTGATTTATCTTCTTTTTTTCTTTTCAATGCTGGGCATGGAACTCAGAGCTTCATGCACTGAGCTACATCCCCAGCTTTTTTTTTAATTTTGAGACTGAGTCTTGTTAATTTCCTAGGGCCTCAAATTTGTAATCCTCTGGCTCAGCCTCCCAAGCAGCTGGGGATTATAGGCATGTGCCATCATACTTGGCTCAACTTTATTTTTAAATATTTATTTTTTAGAAGTAGTTGGACACAATACATTTATTTTTATTTATTTTTATGTGGTGCTGAGGATCGAACCCAGGGCCTCACACGTGCTAGATGAGTACTATAGCTGAGCCACAACCCCAGCCCCATTAAATATTTTTTAAAGCATTTTTGTTCATGGATTTTTTTTTTTTAAGATTTTTTTTTTAAGTTGATGATAGACCTTTAATTAATTAATTAATTAATTTATTTGTGGTGCTGAGAATCGAACCCAGTGCCTTACACATGCCAGTCAAGTGCTGTAGCCACAACCCCAGCCCTGTTCATGGAATTTTTTATGTCATGATTTTGGGGAATTTATGAACTCAATAGTTTTATTGAAAAATAATTTGCCTTCGTGAAAAATTGAAACTGCTGTAGTCCACATTAGTATAATATATCTGTGTCAGATATACTGTATTTTATATACACAGTATATACAATATACTGTATACATGGTAATATATATATACACACACACACAGTATATTAAATAGAATATATTATATTGTGTATATATATAGTATATACAGTAATATATAATATATTGTGTATTTGTGCCAGATACACTATATTGTTATACTTAGTACTTCATTTAGTATTTATTCTGATACTTTCTAAAGTATATATTTCTGGAAACAATAGTACTGTTAGATAGTCTAGAGGGAAGAGTTTCATGGTCATGAATAAGTGTAAGATACCAAATGTTATTCAACCCTATCACTACCACCATCGTCATAGAAATTCACATATAATCACATTTAAGGTTCTGAGAAGAATTCTGGTAAATATGGCTATTTTAGTCTGTTTAACCAAGTACTTCCTGAACTTATTTTTCTTTGAACATATATTAAGATAATGCCTATTATATGCCTATGGAGTATGGTTTGTTAAACACTAATTAAATAAAATAATAATAAAGACTAATCTTTAAATAATAACTTTAATATTTACTCACATAACATTTGTTATGTACCAGGGATTATTATAAGAACTTTAGTGAACTAACTTATTTAATTCTCAAAATTTTGCTGTGAGCCGGGCATAATCCCTATGGTGCATTATGTAGCACCATAATCCCTGCGGCTCAGGAGTCTGAGGCAGGAGGATTGCAGGTTCAAAGGTTCAAAGCCAGCCTCAGCAATTTAGTGAGGCCCTAAGCAACTGAGTAAGACCCTGTCTCAAGATATAAGGGCTGGGGTTGTAGCTCAGTGTGTGAGGCATTGTGTTCGATTCTCAGCAGTGTATATAAATAAATGAATAAAATAAAGTCCATCAACATTTAAAAAAATTGAAAAAAAAAGGGGCTGGGATTCAACTCAGTGCTTAAGCACCCCTGGGTTCAATCCCTGATACCCCCCCTCCAAAAAAAATGCTGTAAGATAAGATAGGGTTATTATTATCATTTTGTAGATGAGGACACAGAGGCATAAGAAGTTAAAATATTGACTAAAGTTTTGTAGAGCCAATAGAAGAATGAGTATTCAATTCAGGTGGTATAATTTCAGAGCTTGTGTTCCCAATCTCTACATAATGCTGCCTTTGAAGACAAAAAGTGATATGGCCAAAAGAAAGGCACATATCATGGTAGTTCTAAGGAGGAATAAATTCATTGGAAGATAATTTTGTTTAAGTCTTTTTGGGTGAGAAAAAACATTTTGAGATGGATATTAAAGATTTTAGATATTGGGAGATAGGAGGAAAGGGCTTGGTGAGCAGAGGCACAGAGGCAGAAAGCAAAGAGCATACAGAAACAGTTGGTGGGCAGCACATAACAGACGTGTGTGGGGTGGACAGGGATTTGGGCAGAGAACTCTGGGGAATACTCCTAGGTGTAAAACTATTCATGTTCTGGGAAGGAGAGAAAACATAACAATGAAGAACTTTGCTTTCTGTCATCTTTTACAGCTCTTGTTTCTTTTGTCATCTTTTGAAGATTTTTTTCCTGTATTTGCCAGCAGTTTCCTAGTACTGTGGCAGACACTGGGACTGTGAAGATGAAGAGATAATGTTCCTGATCTGTAGGCACTTACAGTTGACATGTAACAAGACCAGAACTTGTTGATTGCTGTAGTAGAAGGGTTGGAGGATATGCTAGAAATAAGGGATGGAGCCTACAAGCCTATTTGAGGAGGTCGAAAGGCCTCACAGAAGATATAGTGCTCAGAGGAGTATGGCAGATAACACTAAGAGGTAGGGTAGGAGGATATTCCAAACAGAATGCAAAGTAGATGCAATGCTGGATTATTATTTTTACTCTCAGTGACAAAAACATGTTTGGTAAGGAAGGCTGAGTAAAGGTACTGTTGAGATTGGTAACGGCCTAGGGCCTAGTGCTTTATATGTCATAGAAAAGAGGATAGACTTTTTTAAAGTATTTTTATTAGTTGTTGATGAGCTTTTTTATTTTATTTGTTTGTATGTGGTGCTGAGAATCAAACCCAGTGCCTCACACATGCTAGGCAAGTGCTCTACCACTGAGCCACAATCCCAGCCCAAGAGGGTAGATGTTTTTATCTCCTGTGTTGTGGGAATCATTTAAAAGTTTTTGGGAGAAGGAGTTACATGCTCAGATTTGCATGTTGGAAGTGTCAGATTGGCGACAGGATGACAGTGAATTGTAGTGGTTTGAGATTAGAGGCATAATTTAGGAAAGAGATAATGAATGTCAAGGTAGTACTGAGGCAGTAAGGGCTGAGAGGAGAGAATAGATGCAAGAAATATATAAAGGGAAAAATTGATAGACCCTTGTGAACTCCTGAATGTGAAGATTTAGGCAAAAGGAGCAATCTAATATGACGCTGGGTAGCTACATAGATGGTGGTACTGTGAACTGAGACAGAGAAAATAAGTAGGCTTCTGGTTTGCAAGACAAGATCCTTCATTCAGTAAACATTCACTGAGGGCCTCATTTGTGACAGGCACTGTACTCTATTTTGGTATTATATCCAGAGAAGATGGTTAAGATTTCTGTCTTCATATAGCATATGGGGCAATACACAGGAAAATAAGTGAACATATTCACTTTTGGATTGATGCAGTAAGATGTAAATCATAGCAATTTTGTTAAATAAATCATTTTTTAAAATAATTAGTTTCAGGTGGACACACAATACCTTTATTTGATTTATTTTTATGTGGTGCTGAGGATCGAACCCAGTGCCTTACACGTGCTAGGCAAGTGCTGTACCACTGTGCCACAATCCCAGCCCTAAGTAAATCACTTTAAACTGGGGGAAAAAAAATAAAGCCATAACAGGCTAACTTAGAACTTTGGCTCCAATCATTATAAGAGTAGGAGCCTCTACTGTTGTAAAGGCAGTTAGGCTGGCTATTGATTTTTGGACCTGCTGTAAACTGAGATATAGCCTTAGACCCCTACTTATTTGCCATGTCTGAGAAAATAAATCATCTTACATTCTGGGCTCATGACACCTACTTTAGTTAAGTGATCTTGGCAGATTGTACTAACTTGGATCCAGTTAGAGCCAGAAAGTTGGATAATAGGAGATAGTAATTGGAGAGTGGCTTCTTTGTAGTTGAGACTTTGGGGGTGTACAATAAGAACCTATAAGTAGATGCTGAGGTCAAGTAGAGGAAAAGGATAATGATGGTAATTAGTTCAGAAAACTAGGAAGTTGCTGTGAGTCATCTAATGTATGTGAGCCATTGAGAAGATGATAGAAGCAGAGATGGGGAAGGCAGGAGGGCTGTGAACCGGTAGTTAAGGTCATCATGTGAGAGTGATTGGAAGGATACTAGTAGATAATAGAGGAAGGGGAGAAGATGGTTGAAAAGAAGAGTGGTTTGGTAGGAGTATGAGGTTGGGAAGTAGAAATGGTATTTATATTAATAGTATTTATGTAGCAGGAAAGTCTTACCCTTTTAAAACTCTTTTATGGAAGTTTGGTTGAAAAAAATCTGCCTTCACTAGATAGAGCTGCTGGGGATGTGATAAGCACTGTGGATATCTAGGATTCATTCATAGAGGCAAGGAAATAAGAGGTTCATAGATTGAGTTTTGAATGTGTTAGATTTCAGGTGTCCGGTACATCCAAGGGGAAGAATTTGGTAGGTGTTTGTGTCTCAATTAAATGCCAGTAATTTAATTGAGTTTGTACTGTTAGATCGAAGGGGTTGAGTGTGGTAAACCTACCTAGGGAAAGCATATAAGAATGAGGAAAGAAATGAGAACAGAATCCTGGAAAATACCAGTTTTAAAGGCAGAGATAAAGGAGCCCCAAAAGAAGCATAAAAAGGAGTAGCCAAAACAAGACTCCTAAAGTGCAAGAAATAAAATCAAGAATTAATAAATGTGATGGACTCAAACTAAAAGCTTCTTTTCAGCAAAAGAAACAATCAATGAGGGCTGGGGATGTGGTCCAAGCAGTAGCACGCTCGCCTAGCATGCATGCGGCCCGGGTTTGATCCTCAGCACCACATACAAACAAAGATGTTGTGTCTGCCGAAAACTAAAAAAAAAAAAATATATATATATATATATATATTAAAAAAAATTCTCTCTCTCAAAAATAAATAAATAAATAAGTAAAAAGAGCAGTTTCTTTCTTAATGTAATATTAGGATACTTAACACTAAATACTTCCGCTTCTATGGAACTTTAAAAAAAAAAAAACAAAGAAACAATTAATGAGGTGAAGAGAGAGCCTACATTTTGAGAGCAAATTTTTGCCACATGTCAGATAGAGCACTAATCTCCAGGATGTATAAAGAACTCAAAAAACTTCACACACACAAGAAACAAACAACCCAATCAATAAATGGGCTACGGAGCTGAACAGACATTTCTCAGAAGAAGATGTATATTCGATCAGTAAATATATGAAAAAATGTTCATCATCTCTAGCAATTAGAGAAATGCAAATCTAAGATTTCATCTTTACTCCAGTCAGGATGGCAGCTATCAAGAATACAAACAATAATAAGTGTTGGCAAGGATGTGGGGGAAAAGGCACACTCATACATTTTAGTGGGACTGCAATTTGGTGTAACCACTCTGATAAGCAGTATGCAGATTCCTTAGAAAACTTGGAATGGAACCACCATTTGACCCAGCTATCCCACTCCTCGGTCTGTACCCTAAGGACTTAAAATCAGCATACTATAGTAACATAGCCACATCAATGTTTATAGCAGCTCAATTCACAATAGCTATACTGTGGAACCAACCTAGATGCCCTTCAGTAGATGAATGGATAAAGAAACTGTGGTATATATACACAATGGAATATTACTCAGCATTAAAAGAGAATAAAATTATGGCATTTGCAGGTAAATGTATGGAGTTGGAGAAGGAAAATATCATGCGAAGTGAAGTAAGCCAATCCCAAAAAAACCAAAGGCCAAATTTTCTCTGTGATATGTGGATGCTGATCCATAATGGGGCAGGGCATAGTAAAAATGGAGGAACTTTGATTGGGCAAAGGGAAGGGAGGGTTGGGTAGGGGCCATGGGGGCAGGAAAGATGGTGGGATGAGATGAATATCATTACCCTAGGTACATATATGGTGCGATGCTATATAATGTACAACCAGAGAAATGAAAAAGTTGTGCTGCAATTGTGTACCATGAATCAAAATGCATTCTGCTGTCATATATTTAAAAAAAATGCATTCTACTGTCATGTATAACTAATTAGAGCAAATAAAAAAAAAGAAATGCAAAAAATAATAAAAAAAGGAGTAGCCAAAAAGGTAGGATAAAAAAAAGAGAATTATGTTATGGATTTTAAAGAAGGGAGACGTAAAAAATAATAATTTCATAGGATTAGCTAAGTGTATGTATGTGTGTACATTGCATATTGTCTTCCCAGAGAGACTGTAAACTTGTTGATGGACGAGTCATATTATACTTCTCTGTATCCTTTCTGACATTTAACACAGTGTCATGTGAACAGCCTACACTCAATGGCAGATGTTGTAACCTGTATGCTGTAATTTCTTTATTGTGTGCCTATAGGGGACATTGCTGATTGGTCCTTTGAACCCTGGGGTTTAGCCTCAGAAGGCTTAAAACTAGGCTCTATGCAGCCACTACCAGCCCATTAAAGTGGGAATGTGAGATGAAGCCAAATTGACATTCTTTGTTCCCTTCGTACTGAAAACTCATAGATTGATTACAATCATTTCGGTCTTCATTTTTCCTACAGTGATAACCATTTTTAGTCCATTTTTTACTATAATTGTCTGCTTCCTTGATCACTTATTGAAAGGTAATATAGAAAAATCATGTTAAAAAGTGTGTAATTAATGCTGCCCACTGTTTGTGTTTGTTTGGATTTTTTTTAGTTGTAGATGGACACAATACATTTATTTTATTTATTTTTTTAATGTGGTGCTGAGGATTGAATCCAGTGTCTCACACGTGCTAGGCAAGTGCTCTACCACCGAGCTACAACTCCAGCCCCTGCCCACTGTTAGTGAAATACTTGGAAGGACTCCTAATGACCCATTTTCTCCTCTAACCTACCTACCTACCTCCTTGCTTTTCTTCACTAAGGAAATTACCACTGTCTTCTAGGTTAGAATTTTTGCTAACAAAAGGTTGCAAACTTTTCCAATAAAAAGATAACAGCTCAGTATAAAGGTTTCTTTCTTATTAATCATTTGCTATCTTTACTTTTTATTGAGATTTCATATATACCCAGTAAAATGAACAGATCCTAAGCATTGAGTGACCTTTGATTTTTTTTTTTTTCCCCCTTAGAGACAGGATCTTGCTAAGGAGTTAGTTGCCCAGGCTAGCCTGAAACTTGCAGTCCTCCTCCTTTAGCCTTCCAAGTATCTGAGATTTCAGGAGTTCTGACAATTTTATGTAACTACTACTCAAAATAGATACAGAACATTTCTATTATTTCAGAAAGTTCCCTCCTGATTTTCACTTTCCTGAATTGAAATTTCTTGCTATCTCTAGAGGATTTTCAAACCATCACATTGGCACTGTTACTCTGCTTTCTTTTAGCTTTTGTATCCATTTCTTCTCTGCAGGAGACTGAAGAACCAATTGTAGAGTGTCAGGAGTGTGAAACTGAAGTTTCCCCTTCACAGACTGGGGGTTCCTCAGGTGATCTGGGGGATATCAGCTCCTTCTCCTCAAAGGCATCCAGTTTACACCGCACGTCAAGTGGGACAAGTCTTTCAGCCATGCACAGCAGTGGCAGTTCAGGGAGAGGAGCCGGACCACTCAAAGGAAAAACCAGTGGGACAGAACCTGCAGATTTTGCCTTACCCAGCTCTCGAGGAGGCCCAGGAAAACTGAGGTGCAGACAGGGTCTCCCAAGAGAGAGTCACAGCAGGGGCAGGGTTGCTAACATTCTAATATCACAAGAAAAGGGGAGTAATGGGAAATCCCTGTCTTCGATTTAGGATGAATTGACTTCATCTTCATCTCCATTTATTCCTTTCCTATTTGGGGTTGGTATGGGAGGAGCCCTGTGGAAAGTAGATTTTGTTGGCAAAGAAGCCCTTGAGAAAATGTAGAAAACAGGTGAGGGAACTTTGGGAATGCTGGGCAGTTGCTTCTACCACCCCTGTATTCTGCAGCCTACCCACATTTTGGTTGGGAAAACAGGAAGTTTGGGATGGTGGCCCCACTTGATGTATCTCTTAGCTTTTTTTTTTTTTTTTAATCCTTTGAAGGGCAGAAATGGGTGTGCTGGTTTTAAGGGCAGCAGTAGGAAGTTTTGTCAGGAGGGAGTAGACATTCATACAGGAAGATGTCCTTCATTTGTTATCTCATACTTTGAACTCTCTGGCTGAGATTTTGGTGGTGGATGTGTGAACCACCTTTCTGCTGCCCTAGCACATGTAGATTGGTTGGAGGGCCACGGGGAGACTATGAAGGAGGATCCAGTAGCAGGTACTATCAGACTAACCTGTCTTCATTCTCTAGTCCTAGAAAAGGGGTCAGTCAGACAGGGGCGCCGGTGTGTGAGGAGGATGGTGATGCAGGCCTTGGCATCAGACAGGGAGGGAAAGCTCCAGTCACGCCACGTGGGCGCGGGCGAAGGGGCCGCCCACCTTCTCGGACTACTGGAACCAGGTACCCCGGGTAGTGTGAGATAAATTTAGTCTGTGACTTGTTCAGAAAATAATAGGAATAGAGAGAACAGATGGGAGTAGAGTGTGTGTGGGGTATTCAGAGGGAGAAGAGGGTCCCATGCTGACTGGGGAGTGGGCAGAGTGAGACCATGAGAGCCCAAGTTTACTTATGCCTGTGATAAGGTTAATAAAGAATGGGCTACCCAGAACCATAGACAAAGGAGTGGGGAAATTGGTAGATATGAACTTCTGTCTTATATTCACTGCCTTTTTCTGTCTCTTTTATCTCTTTAGAGAAACAGTTGTGCCTGGCCCATTGGGCATAGAGGACATTTCACCCAGCATGTCACCAGATGATAAATCCTTCACCCGAATTGTGCCCCGTGTGCCAGATTCTACGAGACGAGCAGACCTGGGTGCTAGCACTTTGCGTCGTAGTGATTCTCCAGAGATTCCTTTCCAGGCTGCTACTGGCTCCTCTGATGGCTTAGATGCATCCTCTCCAGGGAACAGCTTTGTAGGGCTCCGTGTTGTAGCCAAGTGGTCATCCAATGGCTATTTTTACTCTGGGAAAATCACACGAGATGTTGGAGCTGGGAAGTATAAATTGCTCTTTGATGATGGGTACGAGTGTGATGTGTTGGGCAAAGACATTCTTTTGTGTGACCCCATCCCGCTTGATACTGAAGTGACGGCTCTCTCGGAGGATGAGTATTTCAGTGCAGGTAATAAAAGAACTAGATCTGTAGAGATTGTGCCCTAAGACTGTCTATATTCTATTGTGTCAGTAATTACCAAGACATCTCCTCCAGCCTATTCCTTTTCTAGGATCTCTAAAGTCAGAGATTCCATTACTATGAAACAGTTTATTCTTACCACTTGGTTTTTTGTTTGTTGCATTTTTTAAATAAACTTTTTGGAATAATTTTAGATTTAGAAAAAAATTGCAACGTACAGAATGCTGATAGCACAAAGTTCCTGTGTACCCTCTATCCAGCTTTCTTTATTGTTAGCATCTTAAATTGGCATGACACATTTGTCAGAAACTAATGTTAGTTCCATACTATTAACTAAACTCCACACTTTACATGGTTTTCACCAGCTTTTCTTTCATGTCCTTTTTCTGTTTCAGGATTTAATCCAGGATATCACAGTATTTTTAGCTATCATGTTTTCCTTTGTTCACATATGATTTGTGGCAATGTCTGTCTTGTTTTTCATGACCTTGACCGTTTTGAGATTACTAGACAGGTATTTTATAGAATGTTCCCCAGTTTGGGTTGTCTAATATTTTCTCATTAGCCTGGAGTTATAGGGTTTTTTTGTTTGTTTATTTTGGTACTGGGAATTGAACCCAGGCACTTTACCACTCAGTTACATCCCCAGTCCTTTTTATTTTTTTATTTCTTTGGAGACAAGGTCTTTCTAAGTTATTGAGGCCTTGCTAAGTTGCCAGTGTTGGCCTTGAACTGGTGATTCTCCTGTTTCAGCCTTCTGGGACACTGGGATTATAGACAACGCACTATGATACCTTGCTTAGTTATGGGTTTTTTATAAGAATGTTAAAGAGCTGAAGTACCCTTTCACCATATCATATGGGAGCCAAGGGAGATATATGACATCACTGGTGATGTTAATCTTTATCACTGGTTATGGTGACATTTGTCAGAGTTCTGCACTTTCAGTATTAGTGTTTTTCATTTCCATATTCTGTTCTTTCACCACTGACTTTTAAACTTGCTACTTGTTTTGATAGGAACTTGGTAGGTGAGTGTGGCAAGTACATTCAGATCTTTTAACACAGGAAGAAGTTGTTAGTGCTTCGTTTGCATGCTTGACTTCAATTGCTGTTTGGTTTTTGAAGAATGGTGCTGCTTCTTATTTTTGTAGAAGCCAATATTATTGATGGTGAGGGATTTGAGTGTGTGTTTACTATTTCACGAGCTAAGTTTTGAATATATTGGCTTCTCTGAACTAATTTGGGGATGCTTGTTTTTTTTTTTTTTTTTTTTTTTCATTTAAAAACATCCTGACTGAGGATTTTCTTGACATGGATTGGGATATAATGGGCAAAGCGTCTTTCTGTTGCAGTCTTCCGAGCTCTCTCATATTTGGAATTCCCTGAGTATTTGCTGTTTGGCCCTTTATTTGTGTTAATTTTAGATAACATCATCAGCTGTATGAGGCATCAATTAGGAGCATCACATAGATTGGGGGTCTTTTATGATCTTTGATTCACAGTATGGATCAAATGCATTTTTGTTCTTTGAAGGACAAAGCCCCTGTTAGGAGCTCACTTTTGGCCCTTTTAAGACAGACAATTTAGTATCCAGAGTGAATAATGGCAGTAAGGGGTAGGGACTCTGTTCCATTTATTGAGTCTGTCTTCTATTGTCAACACTAGATTGCTTCTAGTAGTAGTAGTTCTCCATTAGTGTTAAATGTATTTTTGGCCTTGGGCTTCTTTGTCTTTTTGAGTTGATCTCTGTGACTTAGTTTGGTGATAGAGATTGAAGCTAGGAGATGAATAAACAAGGGGAATGATTCTGTGGAACAGATAGGAAAGAACCAAGGCCTGCTTTCTTCTCTGTAACTTTTTTCCTTGGTGAGATTCTGGGTTTCTTAAACACAAGTTAATAGGAGAGAAAAAAAATTGTTTATAGGAGTGAAAAATGTTAACAGTAAGTCCTTGTTTTTTGTCTTTTGTACTAGAGATTGAATCCAGGGGCACTTTACCACTGAGCCATGTTCTCATCCCCCCCCCCTC
>NW_026000229.1:35211837-35243919 GCF_001458135.2 Marmota marmota marmota
TATTCTTGGTTCCACTGGGGTGCCTTCTTCCCTTAGTAATTTACTTCTCACCCCTTCCATATTTTCATCACAAAGACAATACAATACACTGAGACATGTTCTCATCCCCCCCCCCTTTTTTTTTTTTTTTTAAATTTTAAGCCAGGGCCTAGCTAAGTACTGAGGCTGGCTTGGAACTTAAAATCCTTCTGCCTCAGCCTCCTGAGTAGCTGGGGTTACAGGCTTGTACTACCACACCTGGCTCAATAATGCCTTGTTTTTGTTTTATATGTGGTATGTATATGCTGTAGATTGTTGATTGATAGAGGGGAAGAGGTATTTGTAACATAATTGGAAATAGGCCTTTCCTAAAATCACACAGCAAAATTAGACCTAGGCTCAGGTCTGCTTGAATTCTAGTCCATTTTCCTTTTATGCCCCATATTGTGTACCCCAAACCTAAGGACCTTATATTCAGGTTCTGAATCAGAGCAAGAACAGGAAAGTAGGTAACGGGGAGGAAAACTTAGGTAGAAGAAAGAGGATTTACTTTTTTCTTTTCTTTACTCTGTATCTCTATTCTGATTTTGCTACACAGCACACACACACTTACACATGCTTTTTTTACAACAATGTCATTTTTCTGTTTTCTTTTTCTTGTACTGTAGATTGAATCCAGGGGTGCTTACTCACTGAGCTATATCTCCAATCCTTTTTATTTTTTATTTTAATACTCTCTCTCTAAGTTGCTTATTAGGTCCTTGCTAAGTTGCTGAGGCTGGCTTTAAACTTGTGATCCTCCTGTCTCGGCCTCCCTAGTCACTGGGATTATAGGCCTTCACCACTGCAAAGCTTATTTTTCATCTACAACTTAACATAAGACGTAACCACTCAGCTTCCAAAGAAACCATAATGGAAAGGTTTAGTAAGTTATAATGGAGTTGTTAAGAAACCACATGCCATTTCACTTGAAGGGAACCATTTGAACCACTAACAATCCATAAAAGTGGCCTCTAGAAGCTTCAGTTTATTTCATAACTGAAATTTTTCTTAATCCTATAGTAGTAGCTAAGTATGTCCTAAGTGTTACTGTTTGGAATTTACAACTGGAATTCTGTTAAATCTTAACATTGAGTCACTATTGGATCTCTGAGTTCCCTGTCTCAGGCCTGCCTTGCCTTTTGAGAGGGTGCTAAGCAGCTCAAAACAACATCAGGCTTCTTTTATGTTTTTACCCTCCAGGAGTGGTGAAAGGGCATAGGAAGGAGTCTGGGGAGCTGTACTACAGCATTGAAAAGGAAGGCCAAAGGAAGTGGTATAAGCGAATGGCTGTCATCCTGTCCTTGGAGCAAGGAAACAGGCTTAGAGAGCAATATGGACTTGGCCCATATGAGGCAGTGACACCTCTCACAAAGGCAGCAGACATCAGTTTAGGTAAGGCCTTTGCTTTTTGAACAACTGCCTGTGGGACCTTTGCACTGCTTAAAGAGGGAGGAGTGGTTTAGAGCCATCAGCAGTGTTTCCTTAACTTCTTTC
This sequence comes from Marmota marmota marmota, assembly GCF_001458135.2. Classification (NCBI taxonomy): domain Eukaryota; kingdom Metazoa; phylum Chordata; class Mammalia; order Rodentia; family Sciuridae; genus Marmota; species Marmota marmota. The sequence continues at coordinate 35,213,353 of NW_026000229.1, forward strand.
AGTATGTGGCTTATCAGATGGTGATGAGCTCTCATTTCCTGGAGAACTATTCCCTCATCTGTTTCCTTCCCAGTACCAAATAGTCCTTAGATTTTTCTGGTCTCCCCAGTTGTATAGGGGATGAAACACATCTCAGTCATGACAAAGACTGAACAGGAAATAAGATGGCCTTAAAAAAGAGGCTTCCTGCCTCTTTTGGAGGTGGGGAAAAGGCACTTTGGCATCTAAACCAGGTTCTTCTCAGGTTCTTGGAATTCAGGCCTAGACCACTTGATTTGACTGATCTTTGGCTTATCCTTTGTAGACAATTTGGTGGAAGGTAAGCGGAAACGGCGCAGTAACATCAGTTCTCCAGCTACTCCCACTGCCTCCAGCAGCAGCAGCACAACCCCTACCCGTAAGATCACAGAAAGTCCTCGCGCCTCCATGGGTGTTCCCTCAGGCAAAAGAAAACTTATCACTTCTGAAGAAGAAAGGTCCCCTGCCAAGCGAGGCCGCAAGTCCACCACTGTAAAACCTGGTGAGCGATTCATTTTGTCTCATTTCCCTCAGCAGATGACGGCAGAATGCCGAATCTGGTGCTGAAGAGATGTAGCCTAATACCTGGCAACGGCACTTCTGTCCTAGTTATAGTGGTTGGGTCCCATAAGCCTATATGTGGTACTAGAGGTAGTTAACTGCATCCCATGTCCCCTTATACTCAACAGAGTTCAAGTGGGGTTAAATAGGAGGGGAGGACTTGATAACAAATATTCATTGACTCCTGTTTGGGTTCTTGAAGGGAAAGGAATACTGAATTTTAAGCAGAATCAAATCAGGTGAGATCTCTTTCTTTGCATCATCTTCTGCCTCCTAGGAATTCTGCTCCCATCTCTGCTGCTCAGACTTTCTCAGACTTCATATTGAAGGTTTACCTCAGCCTGTGTCTCCGTTCTGCCTACTTTTCTCTAAGCAACCCCTTTCTAGTAGCTTATGTTCAGTGTTGAGAGGAGTTCAATCCATATGTTATTTATTGATTCTCTGCAATGGCTGACTGAGACCTGTGAAATAATTTTGGAAACAAGTCCTCAGTCTGCCCTGATGGTATTCTCATGCCAGTGCACTGATGAAATTCCGCTGGTTGTCACCATGTCCAGGCAGCAGAACTCCTTTTGTTTCCTGTGTGTTTGTTTTGTGTTATCTCCTTGTCTGTCTAGCACCACTACTGTGTTTTGAGGTATTTAAAAACAACAGCATCAGCAGCTAACTTTTATTGAATATTTACTGTGTGAGGCATGGAGCCTGCTTCCCATGTATTTCCTCAGGTGTAATCCTTTGAAATATAGGTGCTAGAATTTGTTTTCCAGTTGAAGAATCTGAGGCACAGAAAAGTTGGCTAATTTTCCCAAAGTAAACCAGGATTCAAACTCAGGCAGCCTTGATTTCAGAGTCCAGCCTTGTACATGTGATATCATATTGCCTCTGAGACTGTTCTCTTGCCGCTGGTTTTATTTTAGGGAGGCATGCATGACCTGTCTGTCATCTTAGCCTCCTAGCAAACCTGTGATTCAACTTCTCCAGGTCAGGTATCTGCTTTCTTCTCAAGGACTTGACTGGGGCACTTTATAGCATGGGTGTTCTGGGAGTCCTAGACTGACTGGTTCACTTAACATACCCAGGTGTTGGAAACTAGGAGTTAAGACAGGGTATTTTGATGTGGCTTCATCTACATGTAAAAGCACTTTACTATCAAGTATTCTCTGCACCATTCTGGTAAGGGTCAGATATGGGGGGGTAGGAGAATTTCTGGGCACTGTTCTTGGTAATAAAAAAACCCTTTTTTTTAAAGGCTGCTTCAAAATATCACATATCCTGGGGGAAGTCAGAGCACTGGGCAATGAAAGTGGGCTGAAGACTTCTGCTTTTCACTCTTACAACTCCTTGTTTCTATTAGGACCACCTCTTAACTTCAGATGGCCAAAATGTATGGTTTGGATACGTAAAAACAGACTAGCGATTTTCACTTACAAAAACAATGTACTATACATTGTCATGGCTATGTAAAATTTAACTGTAAATTTCTCTTCATTGTAATTTGACCCTATGTTGTTGGCCATTTAGAGTGCTTGGCTGTAGTAACAGTCTTTGGGTCATAGCTCAGAAACATTCTTTAGGGCATGGCCTACCCATCAGATCATGCTGGTGCTAGGGCCTTTATATCACCTAATACCTGTGCTCTTTTCCAGGTGCAGTGGGGGCAGGAGAGTTTATGAGCCCCTGTGAGAGTGGAGACAACACAGGTGAACCTTCTGCCCTGGAAGAGCAGAGAGGACCTTTACCCCTCAACAAAAGCTTATTTTTGGGCTATGCCTTTCTCCTCACCATGGCCACAACCAGTGACAAGTTGGCCAGCCGCTCCAAATTATCAGATGGTCCTACAGGAAGCAGTGAGGAAGAAGAGGGTAAGGCCCTAGAAAGCCCTATGGACTCTGACTTGAATGTTTTCTTCATTTTCATTCACTTTATGTACTGGTTGGTCCCCTACTGAGGCATGGCAGGGGCTGGGCAAGTGGCAATTAGGATCTTGGATAAGGAACTGAAAATTAATTTGTGTCCTGCTTCTCGGTTTATAGTTTCCACAGAATTCCTCTCAGTGAATGGTTCCTCAAAAGAACCTGGTAAACAGATGGGTGATAGATTTTTTTGTCATCTGTTTTACATATAAGGAAACAAGCTGAAAGAGGTTAAATAATTGTATTTTGTCTATAATGATGGCAGACTTGGAATTAGAACCAAGTGGTCACTTTACCGTCCTGCTGCCATCCAAGTCAGTCATGAATGCCCTACCATCTTTTCTATTTGTGTTCTAGGAACAATTTCTAGAGGAAACTCAAATTGGTGAGTCTTATTCTCTTGAGGTCTAAGTTTAAGACTGGGAGTGTGTGTGTGCTGCCCAGTGCCCAGGATAATTTGAGAGAAATAGCTTCTAGGCTTTTTTTAGCTCTCGTATTTTTATTTAACTGTAAACTAAATTTATATAGTTGTCACTTTGTGTTTTGGGTGAAGGTTGAAAAGAGGAGAGGTAAAATTTATTTCAGTATTCTGACAAGTATGTGATCTATGAGAGAATGAACAGATACAAGTGTGTACTCTACTGTAAGTAACTGACAGTAATATCCAAATGTGTCTAGACAGAATGATGGTTTTACAAGTCAGAGCCCTAATGTTGAGTCTTACAAGAGTTGAAATTAGGGAATGTGGTTGAAATAAAACAGCATTAAAGATCTGTGATTATTGGCATTTCAGGTGTGTAAGATGACTTTCCTAATTTGCCAAAACTTCTCACCAACTGCAGCCATGTGGACAAGGACATGGGAAGAGTGATCAGTGATCAGAAAGTTGAAATTAGGATTTATGCTATTTGGGAGGTGCACAGAGAGGCTGTAGATAGAGATGCTCTGGAGCAGGGAAGTTGGGTTGTGGGAACAAGTATAATTAATGTATGGGATTTTCAAGTGTCCCGTGTGTGTGAAGCCTAGTTTGTCTTACAGAATTCAGATATTTATCTTATGGGAGATAAACAAGGTATGTGAGGAGTTTCCTAGCCAAGAATTTAGTTTTACTTTGATCACAAACATTGATCAGATATTTGGGGAGTCCCTTGAGGATTCTGTGTAAAGGTGTGTCCTGGAATTAAAACAATGTTGTCTTTTTTTATTTTTGCTTTCACAATATTGCGCTAATAAATTCTAAGCCCTTTCCTAAAGTAGCACTTTACAAGATTATACTACAGATGTTTTGTTACTTGGCACAGCATAGTCAAAAAGACTAACTTTGGTATGAGATCAGGCTGTTTCTTCAGTTCCCTAAAACTCTGTATGCCTGTGTTGAGACCTAACAAACTCTACTCAACAAAAATTAAATGAAGAGGAATTTGAAGGTTTTTATTTTTTACTTAGAAAGTATAATTATTTTATGCATCAGTTTTATGTTGGTTCCTTCATACTTATCCCAAGAGCACCAGAATCCTTGATTTTTTTTGCAAATGAGAATGCTTAAGGTTACCTTTATCTCAAGAAGGCTGAAGATAGCAAAGGATCATTTTAGTATAGCTATTACAGGTGGCACACACCTGTAATCCCAGCTACTTGGGAGGCTGGGGCAGGAGTATATCAAGTTGGAGGCCAGTGTAGGCAACTTAGCAAGACCCTGTCTCAAAAAATGAAATAAAAAGGTGGGGATATAGCTCAGTGGTAGAGCACTTGCCTTGCATGTGTGAGGCCCACGTTCCATACCCTGTACCACAAAGAAAAAAGGAAAAAGAAAAAACATTCTCTGCTGAATTAATAGTTTTTAAGAAACTATGTGTAATAGATTTTATAGATAAACAGAAATTATTTGATGCCAGTTTATAACAGGAAGTTGGTAAAATATTTAAGTTCATCTTATGAAACATTATTAATGAGTTAGGAATATGGCCCTTGGTTTTGTTAGATGGCATATCATCAAGGATCATCAAACACAGACATTGACTCTGGAGTTGAGTTTATTTTGTAGTCTTATCCTCGTTCTAGATAGTGGAATTGAGATCCTCTTCATTTTAGTCTCAAGTTGGGCAGAGCCCTCTTACCTCAAAAGTAAACTGAATCCAAATTAAAGTTGAGAAGAATTGGAGAAATGGACTGCTTAAACAGGGAATACTGATCATACAAATATAAGAAACTGTTATGGGGGATTAAAATCTAAATGGGTCAGGACTGGAATCAGATATAAAATAAAAAGAAGTCTTGAGAATCTCAAGTCAAGGACCATGAAAAGTGTCAGCAGAGACTAGGTGTCTTGGTGCTAAAGATTGTGACATAATACATTAGCAAAAGGATGCTATGACAAAGCTGTGTTCTGAATTTCTTATAACCATTTAGTTTCTAGTTTGGGTTTTCATTTTGAAAAGAATGTATACAATGTGGAATCAAGAAAAAAGCAGTGAAAGTGAACAGGCTGTTCTGTCACACCTAAACAAAGATGCAGAGACCTGGGATGGGCCATCACCACCACCTGAGCAGCTCCAGCAGGCAGGGAGGTCTCCAAAGGGCATCTCTACAAGGGGTCTGCTCTACCAGGTTTTACTACTGGGGACAAGGGGGAAAGGGAGTGATCCTGGCATTGAACTTTATGCATTGGGTTGGGTTTTTTATTTGCGATAAAATTCAGTTAATTAGCACATAATTTCCCAGAAATCCTAATTAACTAAAATCTCTAATGTCTTGCTTTTCTTTTCTTTTCTTTTTTTAATGTGTTATTATATATGAGAGGAGCAGATGGCAAGAAAACAAGCTCAAATTAGATATTTGCTCAAAAGAAGCAATTTCTAATTGCCTAGGGTCATTACAGCTTCAGCCTCATCTCTCATATCTTCTACTTCACCCTCAAGACTGTAGAGCAGTCATTGATGTTCAGTGTCCTGAGGTACTTCAAGATCATCAAAGGTAGATAGTTTTCCATGAAAAGGTTGAAACAGGATTTTCTGATTAACCTTCACTTACTCAGTTAAAATTTTAAAACCATAATTTCTTTGTGCATTCTGGTTTACCAAAGTTTTAGTGTACAGGGGGTAAAAAAGGCTAATGAAGTGGGAATTTGAAGGCTTTATTTTATACAAAAAAAGATAATCAGCTGTTTATCTCCACAGAAGGCAGAACTAGAAGTAGGTGTAGTTTGCCACAAGATTTAGGGTAGACTTAAGGACAACTTTCTGATGATACGGTTATTCACATTAGAATAAGTCACTTGGGAAATGGTTACATTGTCTATTTCCATGAATAGTCCCTGATCCAAATCTTAGTGTGCAGGATCCTTTGATGATTTTAGGTCTAGGACCTACCTCCATTCCTCCTTTTCCCACTCCCTCCTGCTCTTGTCCCTTCTTTTTGGCAGCGTTTTATAGGCCTCAAGACAGATTTCTTTCTGACTCATGGGGAAGCCCTTAACTTGTTTTTGGGGACACACTACTATGGAGATAGCTGGGGAGTAGAAAATGAGGCAGTCAGAAGCAGGCATAAAGTAGTAAATAAGAAACCAATCAATTCAGTAACTATTACCTTGGTTATCTGTTTTTTTTATATAGAATTTTTAGAAATTCCTCCTTTCAACAAGCAGTACACAGAATCCCAGCTTCGAGCAGGAGCTGGCTATATCCTTGAAGATTTCAATGAAGCCCAGGTGAGGAGTCTTTTTGTGTAGCTGTCCAGTGTGGCAATAATGAAAGTCTGCTTTCTTTACTGAGAAAAGGCCCGAGAGGGTCCAGGAGGTTAGATTAAAATAGCCAGATTTCAGGAACTGGGAAACTGTCAAAACATTGCATGAACCAGATGCAGTGGTAAAACACTTGTAATCCCACCAATTTAGAAGTTGAGGCAGGGTGATTGCAAGTTCAAGACCAACCTGAACAACTTAGTGAGACAGTGTCTCAAAATAAAAAAAGAGCTAGGAATATAGCTCAGTAGTAGAGTGCCCTGGGTTCAACCCCAGTACCCAAAAAGTGGGAAAAAAATGTCATTGCATAAAGTTTAGCTTTTATTCTGTATAAGGAAATGTATAGAAGTTGGATTAGTTAATGGCTCTGGTTCTTCTTCTGGGATAAAGCATATTGAAATTTATGTTTAATAGAAATCCCTTTCATGTTGTTGATTTAACTTAAAAGGACAAATACAGGGGCTGGGGTTGTGGCTCAGGGGTAGAGCGCTTGCCTAGCATATGCAAGGCCCTGGGTTCAATCCTCAGCACCACATAAAATAAATAGATAAATAAAATAAATGTATTGTGTCCAACTACAACTAAATAAATATATAACACACATGTTATATATATGTTACATATATATAACATATATATACACAAATATATGTTACACACACAGATAAATATTTAATAGATATATCAAATACATGGGTTTTGGTTGTTCCTAAAAGGACTTAGGTCCTCAGATGAGAATCAGGGAGAATGTTTAGGGAAACATTTTGAGTTTTTGAGAAAAGTGGCCTCAGTCACAAGGACAGACTAAATCATATTTTGGAAGAATCTGAAAGTCTTCCAAGCTCTTCTCCATAGCTTATTAGAGTGAAGATCTTTCCATCTGTTCTGTTCCTTCCAGTGTAACACAGCCTACCAGTGTCTCCTAATTGCGGATCAACATTGTCGAACCCGGAAGTACTTTCTGTGCCTTGCCAGTGGGATTCCTTGTGTGTCTCATGTCTGGGTCCATGACAGTTGCCATGCCAACCAGCTTCAGAACTACCGTAATTATCTGCTGCCAGCTGGGTACAGCCTTGAGGAGCAAAAAATTCTGGATTGGTGAGTATTTGAGAGCCCATCCAGAGCTGAAGAGATAGGAAGACAGCAAGCTTTTGGAAGAATCTAGGTGAGAGAATAAACGTTTTTAGAAACTGGAATGTCTGTAGAGTAAATTACAGAATTTGGATGTGAAATGACTTCACCAGCTCATCTAGCTTTGTTTCCAAAGCTTAGTTCCATATTGGCTAGGAGCCCTTTGAACATGTGTGAGAATTTATATGTAGGTTCAATATTCCCAACCTATAAGGTCAGGGAACAAAGTTTTAAGTAAGCACTTAAAAAAAAAAAGCTCAGGCACATGATTCAGATTATTCCTAGCCCCTGGACAAACATGGTAGTCAGAAGGGTAGGATCAGAAGGCCAGGGATCCTGGAGAATACACATAATTCACCAAGAGGGAAGGGAAGGGAAGGGAAAGGAAGGGAAGGGAAGGGAAGGGAAGGGAAGGGAAGGGAAGGAGGTGCCTTAGTACAGGGCTGTTTTGAAAGAATTCAGATGTACCTGAGTTTCTTTGCAGAATGGCTGTTTGTTGGTCATTATCTGTCATGCTAAGATCCTTTCCAATTCCAAAGGGCTTGCTCTCTCTGAATCCTTCATAGGCAACCACGTGAAAACCCTTTCCAGAATCTCAAGGTACTCTTGGTATCAGATCAACAGCAGAACTTCCTGGAGCTCTGGTCTGAGATCCTCATGACTGGAGGGGCAGCCTCTGTGAAGCAGCACCATTCAAGTGCCCATAACAAAGGTACCAGAAAGTGTGTGTGTGTTTTGTTATTGTTCCAAGTACCCCACTATCTGTTGGGCCTGTGGTGTAATCTCAGTTTTGGTAATTTCACCTCATCCATTTTTTTTTTTTTTTTTTTTTTTTTTTGTACTGGGGATTGAACTCAGGGGCACTCAACCTCTGACCACATCCCCAGCCCCATTTTGAATTTTATTAGAGAGAGGGTCTCACTGAGTTACTTAGCACTTCGCCATTGCTGAGGCTGGCTTTGAACTCGTGAGTCTCCTGTCTCAGCCTCCTGAGCCACTGGGATTACAGGCATGTGCCACCACACCCAGCTTTACCTTATCCATATTTCTAAGAGAAGAAAAGTACCACCATTAAGAGGTGTGTCAACGTAAGTGAAGCACTGAGCTGTTCACGCTTCTGTTTCCAGTAGTATATTTGTTAAGACATTTCTACAATGTCAGCATATGTTTTTGGTTGTGATCAGGATTGTTTGACATAACAGGGCTTTACAGTTTGGGTAGACTATACATTATTTTTTTCTGTTGTTGATGGACCTTTATTTTATTTATTTATATGTGATGCTGAGAATTGAACCCAGTGCCTCACACATTCTTAGGCAAGTGGTCTACCACTGAGCCACAACCCCAGCCCACATCTGTCTTTTTTTCTTTTTTTTTAAAGAGTTGTTTTTTTTTTAATATTTATTTTTCAGTTTTCGGTGGAAACATCTTTATTTTATTTTTATGTGGTGCTGAGGATTGAACCCAGCACCCGTGCATGACAGGCAAGCGCGTTACTGCTTGAGCCATATCCCCAGCCCCCTACATCTGTCTTTTTCATGGAGGACTAAATTGGCATCCTTTCCTCATTCACTTTCCCCTACTCCTTGCAGATATTGCTTTAGGGGTATTTGATGTGGTGGTGACAGACCTCTCATGCCCAGCTTCGGTGCTGAAGTGTGCTGAAGCATTGCAGCTGCCTGTGGTGTCCCAAGAGTGGGTGATCCAGTGCCTCATTGTTGGGGAAAGAATTGGATTCAAGCAGCATCCAAAATATAAACACGATTATGTTTCTCACTAAAGATACTTGGTCTTACTGGTTTTATTCCCTGCTATTGTGGAGATTGTGTTTTAACCAGGTTTTAAATGTGTCTTGTGTGTAAGTGGATTCTTTGCATGGATCTTGTATATAGTTTTATTTGCTGGACTTTTATGATAAAATAAATGTTGAATCTCTTTGGTTGTAGTAATTGGGATTTCTTCATCTGTGTCTTTGAGCCTAATCTCAGAATTAACAAGACAAACATAGTTATCTTTGGAGGTTTTTAGGTTGCTCACTTTAGGAGGACAGCTAACTAATGAAGATAAAAATTTAAGAGTTTAAGGAAAATTTTGAGGCATCATTATCAAAAAGTTATCCCAGGCTGTCCAAAATGTTATGTTTCCAAAAACTCAATTTTAAGGTAGGTCAGAGACCAGGTTAATATGCCAAAAGTTGAGTGGAAGAGGAGAGAGCTCTAAGTTTTTGACTGTTAAAGTTTCTCTCCATACACAGAGCTGAGCTCACTGACAGCTGACCTATGGGTATTCCCCTGACCTGAAAAAAATTGAGTGGTCAGTGACCATAAGCTTGATGGGATGACTTTCTGTAAGAAAAAATATTGAAAACTCTAGTGGGAGGTCCGATATATTATTAATGTCACAATTGCTAGAAGCTCTATCTTCCCTGTACCTAGCATCATCCCTGTTCATGTACTCTTGTTCTCTAAACAGAGCCCAACACATTTTCTATAGGGAGCCAAACAGGAACAATTCCTAGGCTTTTTGGGCCATCTGGTCTCTCAGGACTACTCACCTCTGCTGTGAGAAGATGAGTGCAATTGTAGGCGATAGGTAAACAAATAAGTGTGACTGTTTAAAATAAAAACAAAACTACATTTACAAAAACAAGCAGTAAGCCAGAGTTTGCCAACCCCTGCTCTACAGGCAGCAGAGGGAGGGAGGGGAGGGAGGAAGGGATGGAAGGAGGGATCATTTCTAGTTGACCACTGCACAGACTAAGGGAATTATAACATGGTGGAAGAGGCAGAGATGAAGACCAGATTCAGTTCTGCAAATGAGACCACACCACACTTTTTCCCATTTTGGAGGGAGATGTTAAGTGAATATTTACTTTATTCACACTGATACCAACATTAATGATTATCCATGATGATTGGGTCATATCAGGGGAACTTTAATTCCTGTCACTTGTCACAAGGTAGAATAACTGGCCATAATTTCCAGTAACAATTTGACTCCAATTTTCTCTTAAAAGATCTTTTTCATTGGTGGAAAAATACTTTAAATATATTGTTACCAACTAGAATTGCCCTTTTACCTGTCCATATGAATTGGAACTTGCAAAATTCTTAAGATTCACAGGTTTGAAGATCCTTAAGGCTGGAAGGCTCATAAATTTTAGAGGAGGAAAGAATCTGTGTAGGCATGTTACTTGATACAGGGAGAAGGAAAGTCTTTCTCACCTTTGTATTTCTTACTTGCTGGTAACATCCAGCAGTTGACCTATTTGTAAACATTCCTTTTTTACATATAATCCCCTCTCCCCCCACACACACAAAGAAACTTCTGATCTTTGTCATTTACTACCGTATTTCCCACACCTTGAATAGAACCTAGGCACATGGTAAATGCCCCATAAAAAACTGATGAATAAATAGTGAACATGCCTAGCAGATGCTCTTAGTGTAAAAGGATGGGAGCCTTGTATGGTCAGCAGAGGTACAGCTGACTCCACAGGTTCTCCTTGGTGTGGGCAGTCACATTCCAAATGGGAATGATGGGAAGGACTTCTACCTTTGGATTATTTCTAAGAGAAAAGGTAAAGCCCTCTTACTAGGCTGCAGATATTTGGTGAATGGCTAGAGAATAGGATGAATCTTCGGTAACAGACTTGAGAATGTGGTGAGAATAACTGTTATTTCGGCTTATGAACCAGTAGTTTTCACATCCCGAAACTACAAAAGAAAAAAAAAGAGCCTCATTTAATACCATGCTTTCCTAAGATTATCTTCAAGGAAATACAAATCAGTGTTAAGATAATGTCATCTTAATACTCAAGAGTCTGACTACTGATAAAACCACTTAAAAAAAAAAATCTGCTCTGAGGCATTTTAGTGAGAAAGAAAGGCAATGAAGTTCTTTTCTGAATGGAAACAACACAGACCTGAGAAGCCAAATACCAGTGGATCTCACTATTAGATTAAAAAAACTTCAGTGAGAAGGGGTGGTCCTGTCCTTTCACAGAATTAGAAGCTAGGGGCCAGCAAAGCACAGTGCCTTTGCTACAAAGGTAGTTTGTATCACAGCTGGGAGTAGAAGGCATACTTCCTCCCAGCTCAGCAATCCACAACCTCGCAAAGGACTTCAAACCCCTCTCACTATCAGGTGTTTCATTATTTTCCTATGATGATGATTTTTTACTGGAAAAATAATCTTCATTAAAATAATTAAAGACGGTCAGACACATACCTGTATCTCTGAGCCTTGTTTATAGAATGAGGGTATTTGGGATCAAATGATGGCTAAAGTCTCCCTTCAATTCAGTTCTGGAATTATGCAACTCATTAAATAGCTACACATACACACACACACACACACACACACAGTTTCCCAAGGGTTGTCCCTACCTGCCCAGAGTTCCGCCAGCCTGGGTGTAGTATTTGTTATAATCTAGTCGTAACAGTAGTTGAGCCAAATCTGAGTTGATCTGATGATTCCGGACACTGGAGAGAATCTTGAATAGAAGTGAAGACTGGCGGCTAAAGCCCTGCAAAGAGGGGGACTTAAGCTGGCATTCCCCTAAAACTCACCAGCTCTCCATGTGGAGGCCTAGAGCAGGAGAGTTCCTTGCTCAAAATTCCACAGAATCACCTGGTTCCCATTGCTTTTTTTTTTTTTTGCAGTGCTGAGGATTGAATCAAGGGCCTTGTGCATATGAGGCAAGCACTCTACCAACTGAGCTATATCCCTAGCCCCCATATTCCCATTTTTATTAGCTCCTAAAATGATTTGGTCCATAAAATTCATGACTTTTTATGAAAGTACTTTCTCACTAGTAGGAATTTAGCAGCCGGTTTCAAGTGAATATAATTCTACCATGTACAGGAGTTGGGAGAACTTTTATTTTTCTTTTTTTGTTATAGGCAGATAATTATAATCTCAGTGAGACAGGAGATTAGCTCAAGGAAGTAAGGATGTAGGATGTGAGAAAGCACAATGCCAATGCACATTAGGTGGGCTGAGTACATTCTTCAGGGCTGAACTATTTTTGAACACTGTGAGGTGGCATTTTAATCATCTACTTCAAAATCAACTGATACCAACATTTTAATCTTTGTATCTTGTTATTTCTGTGTATATGTATTGGGGAAATGCTTTATTGACTTGGAGGAGAGATCATGAATTTTCCTTGGGCAAGACCACCACTGTCCTTTGGATAGGGCTGTACACTTCCAATGGCGAAGCAGACTCACCTTCACGAGAATGCTCAGCTGGGCAGCTCCACGCTCATCTAGAGGGCCCAGGTTCTGACTGACCAGTGAACAAAAACTGTGACAGAGATCTAAGATTTCATTCAGGCAGTGAAACACCTACCCAGGAAAGCGAGTTAGCATTAGGAAAAAAGGAAGATGCATCTGTGAAGTGAAAAGATTTGGGAAAATGGTCTAACAGTTGACCTCCCATATCTGACCTCAGGACAGACAAAACCACTTGCAAGGATGCTAGCCCCTCAAATGCAACATGTGCAAAACAGAATCATACCTTGCCTGCATTATTCTCTTAATCCACCCTGCACAAAACTTTCACTCTATCCACATTAATCATAATTTCTTAGAAACAGTGTGTTCCTACCTGTGAGCTGTGGTGTTCCTGGTATCTGGGATACTCTTCTCTGTAACATCAGTTTAAGCCCCACACTCAGTGAAGTGCTTCTTCCCCATTGTAGCCTTTAGTGAGCTTTCACTTCTCTGCTGTATTATCTGTACTGTTCACTTGGCAATTGTTCACGCCACTTGTGTTGTTATCAATCTTTGTATGAATATATGTTTTGTTTCTCCAACTAGATTGTGAGCTCCTTAAGGGCAGAGCCATGACTTATACCTCTTTGTATTCCCAGTGCCTTGCATATAGTAAGCACTCAATAAATATTTAATGATGATGACTTGCTCTAATAGTCTGCTTTTCCACAAGGATGCACCCAGGCCATGCATAAACAGGGTCTATCTAACAGTGGTTTTGGTTGTTTTCAATTCATGGAATCCTCTGGAGTAGCATATACATAACTCATTTTTCCTTGGTGTTGCAAAAGTTCAAATCCCAAATACTAGAACAAAAAGAAGTCTATAGCACTGGTACTGTGGTACACTCAACCAGCTCCCATCACAGTTAAAGGAGTCACCATTGTGCTAGAAACTACAAGAGGTTATTATTATTTTTTAAATCCTAGAATTAAATCAGCTGTGAGCTTTCAAAAAAAATCTGGACCCCTCTCTAGGAACTCTAATTAAAGTGCTCTAGATCCTAGATTTTTTAAAAGGTCCCACATGATTAAATGTACAGCCAAGATGAAAAAAAATGTCACAAAGGAGACATATATGTGTACTTACAGATATATACAACTTTAAAACAACTGGTTGATCCTGGTCCAACAGATTTCTAAGAAAATGATCTCTTTTTGTTGGTTTTTCTATAGTGTCAGAAGGATTTTTTAGTTTCTTTAACTCCTTCTAAGGGTTAAATATATAATTCTTTTATCTATAGCTGTTCACCATATCCTATGATACACATTTCAGAAATTCAAACACATTTAAATTCCCTGTTAACATTCTCTTTTGGTTTTGCTTTATAAGTTTTTAAATGGAGTTGAACAAGTATTTAATGATAATTTTATATCCTGTCAATGCAGAGTATCTAAAAGAACAGTCAGTGCAGTCTAAGAAAACCAACCAGCCTTACTTACAGGTTTCAATAAGATAAAGGACTGTGCCAGCAAATTGCTTAGGAAGTGGTCGTGAGCCAATCGGATGCTTTCAAAGTCTCTAGTAGAATTGATTTGATGAAGCAGCTGTGAGAACTGAGACTCCAGCACATCTACCTGATAGACAGTTACACAATTTTTAGCACCTTGCACATTCTAAGCACCTTATTTCATTCTGTCCTATGCTTGACAGGAAGAAACAAATTCATTGTCCCCACTCATCTTTCCTCTAACAAAGCCATGTTCAGGCTAACCAAAGACACCCTGATACTTCCCAGCCTTGTAGGAAGTTATCTGTGTAATTCTTAACCACCCTCAATGTCTTAGACCACTCTCCACTGCCCCAACACATCCCCTCCACTGACTGACTTAATTCTAGAGAATTCCAGAAGTTCTAGCAAACACTAGGACAAGTAAACAATTAATGCTTGCTGATAAAGATCCTAATTCCTTATTCCCCTTTATCTGTGTATTTCCAATTTTCTCTAAAATGCCTTCAAGACTCGTGCCTAGTGATAAAACCCCTGATCTTTTTCCAACTCTAAGCACTTTGCCAAACAGAATTCCTCTGTCTCCTGCCAACCTTCTAGATTTCTTTTCACACCCCTTCCTTCTACTAATCCCCAGAACACACCTGGAGATAGTATTGAAGATTATCTACCAAGAAGGCCATGTGATTTCTTAGGCGCCACTTGACTGCATCAGTCTGGTTGGACTTGAGGTGTTTACGCTGCATTTGTAGGGCCCAGCAGTGCTGCAGTTCAGCTTGGACCCGGCGCACACTCAGTAAATACTTAAAAACAACATTGTACCTAGGACAGAAATATCAGGCTATTCAAGAAACAAACCCCCATGCCCGTCTACGGGACAGACACAGACTCTGCTATCCACCTCTCCCCCAAAAGGCAGGTAGGAAAGAATGGCTAGAGATGTGAACAAAGACACTGTGGCTTCTTTATACAATGAAATCTTACACAGCAGTCAAAATGAATGAATATGAACTGTATAGCTGTATAACACAACAAAATGACTCTTAGCAATATGATTCTGAATGAAATAGGTAAACTGCAAAAGATCACATATGACCTTTTAAGTAATTCTTAAAACAAATGAAAGCAGGGGCTGGGGATGTGGCTCAAGCGGTAGCGCGCTCGCCTGGCATGCGTGTGGCCCGGGTTCGATCCTCAGCACCACATACAAAACAAAGATGTGTCTGCCAATAACTAAAAAATAAATATTAAAATTCTCTCTCTCTCCCTTCTCTCACTCTCTCTTAAAAAAATGAAAGCAAAAAAAATATGAGGGAATATAGTTTGATATTACAAAACTGTACATCGGGGTTTATATTAATAATAGTCACCTTGACAGGACTGGGAAGGACCATGTAAGTAGATGAACAATAATCATCAATGTTCTAGTTTTTATGCTAGGAAGTGATGTGATGATGATGTGTGTGGGAAGGCAGGCAGGTAGGAGGGTCTTGCATGTACCAAAAAGAATTTGTTAGCAGACCCCTGCCTCCAACAAGCTGAGGGGCTAAATGCTTACTGCTGAGACCCTGTACTGAGAAAACCCAAGAGAAGAACAGCTAGTTTTTGGTAGAGTTAGAGATTTACTTGTTCACAGGCAGGTTTGCAGAAGACAGTCTAATTCCACTAAGTTTAAAAATTTTTTGATATACTTCAAATGGAAGAGACGTACTGAAATAGTAGACCATCTCTGGACATGATTTGAACACATCTAACAATATAGACACTTTTTAGATAAAAGTAAATTGCATTACAGACTGGATTAGGTTATAGAGATTATTGTTAGTTTTCTTGAGTGTGATACTGGCACTGTAGGTCTGTTGAAAACATCCCTTTTTGAACTGCACAGGAGCCAAGCGAAATAGCATATCTGGGATTTGCTCTAAAGGCTGTAGCACAACACAGGGGAGGGAAAGTTGAAGGAAGCATCTTAATGCTGGTGGTTACTGAAACTGGATAATGAGGATGGAGACATGTGTTATAGTCTATACTTTTGTTGATAGTTAGAAATTTTCATAATAAAAAGTTCAAAAACAAAACTTCCAAACTAGATTTCCTCAAGAGTTAATAACATATCAAGTGAGGAGGAAGTGGACTACGGGCCTGTGGGATGCTGCGGGCTATGGAGCTTTGGAGGCTCTCTGGACAAGGTCCCTGCAGCTTGCTGGGCTCTGAACCTGCTGTAGAATCTTCTCCCTGGAACTTGTCTAGCTTACATCAAGGCTGTCATTGCATAAGTGATGCCTACTCTAAAACAAGTAGACAGAGGCTGTACAGAACTGGGAGGATGGAAAAAAAGGGGTTTAAAGAAGAGATGGCCCCATTTGCTTATTATTTTTCCTTTTCTCTATTCCTCTAGCCTCATGAGCATGACAATTTCCTCCCTTTCCCTACAGCTCTGGTTCCTCCGGTTTGGAGATATGAGGTCCTGCAACAGCACTGGGCAGGCTCTCATGATATAGACAAGGCTGGCCTTACAAAGTCTCATACCACCTTTATTTCACGCCCCCAGAAGGGTGTCCCTGTTGCCTTTCTCTGGATGTAAAAGGAAGTGATCTCCCTAGAAGCTAAAATCCATAGCAAACACTTGGGCTTTCTCAAGTATAGCAACGAAAAAATATTATAAATGTTAGGGAGGAAACTCATCAAGTCTGATGGAATCACTAAGGTCCAGACTCTTAGTGTGGTACTGCACACCTCATTCTCCTGAGGTTACAACTGGCAGCCTATAAACTGCTTGTTATTTTGCAAGCTTTTAAAAAAAATTATGTTTATAAGTATATATATCCCCTTCCCATTCATTCCAGTTCCCACCATTCCCTACTGTGTCATGTCTGTAGCCTCACTTATTAATGTGAAACTGTCTTGTCTCTGAAGACATGAGTTTGCAATTTCTGACTTGTAGACTGTTAAAACAAAACAAACAAAAAAGTAGCTGTCTTGGTCCATCAATTCTATACATGCTAATTTCTTTCCTAGGAAACAAGGTGGATAAAATTTACCTCTAACAAACTCCAAAATACTCACTTTTCCAGGACAGCTGGGGTGAAGAGAATGTGTAGAGGCCATTGTACTTTGTAGGAAAGACCAAGGGCCGCCCAGCCAGATGCAGGGGCTTCCCGGGGGGAAGTTTCCCGAGAAGGCGCTTCTCTTGCCTGAGTAGCATCTGCTAATTAATTAATGATCAGGAGAAGAAATGAAAAAAAAAAAAAAAAAAAAGACAAATTGGTTAATCCAGAGTCAGATTCAACAAGGTGAATAACATTCATGGAATGAGTATTCACTGGTGTCTGCAGTGTGACAGCACAAGGGACACAATGGTAGAGGGCAAGGAAATTGCTATGTGAGGTTCTCTTGAAGGGTCTTTTGGATTCTTTTTTCAATGTTATAGTCTGGAGGCTGGAAGTAAATAAATAGACACCATTCCAGCAGCATTACCAAAAACAAACAAACTACAAAAAATACATCCTGGGCATCTCACTAGACTTCTGGACTTTTTTTTTCTCCTGTAAAAAATTTGGGTACTATATTCATATTGCTGGTGGCACTGCAAATTGGTGCACCCACTCTGGAAAGCAGTATGCGTATTCCTTAGAAAACATGGAATGGAACCACCATTTGACCCAGCCATCCCACTCCTCAGACTATACCCAGAGGACTTAAAAATCAGCATACTATAGTGACATAGCCACCTCAATATTTATGGCATCTCAATTCACAATAGCTAAACTGTGGAGCCAATCTAGATGTCCTTCAATAGATGAATGGATAAAGAAACTGTGGTACATATGCACAATGGAATATTACTCAGCATTAAAAGAGAATAAAATTATGACATTTTCAGGTAAATGGATGGAGTCAGAGAAGGAGAATATCATGCTAAGCAAAATAAGCCAATCCCAAAATATCAAAGGCCAAATGTTCTGTCTGATAAGTGGATGCTGATCCCTAATGGGGGGAGGGAGCATGGGGAGAATGGATGAACTTTGGGCAAAGGGGAAAGAGGGAAGGGGAGGGGGCGTGGGGACAGGAAAGATGGTGGGATGAGATGAACGGCATTACCCTAGGTACACGTGTGACTGCACATGTGGTTCAACTCTACTTAGTGTACAACCAGAGAAATGAAAATGCGTGTTCCATTTGTGTACAATGAATCAAAATGCATTCTGTTGTATATAACTAATTAGAACAAATTTTAAAAAATGAAAAAAAAAAAACTGGGGTACTGGACTAGATGGTTTCTTTTTTTTTAATGTTTTACTTTTTTATTAATAGCACAGATCTAGTTGAATATCTTATATCATGTAACATAGGAGAAGCAATAAATTATAATTTATTGCATTTACATAGAGATCATCCCATAGACATTGTTTTATTAATATTCAAAATTGTCCTCAAAAGTAGGTATAGAGGATTGTGCTGAACTGTAGTAGACCTGCAAAGAACACATGCACTCCAGCTGCCTTAGCTCCTCCATTTGAACTTGACTGGAAAAGGGCATTAGAAAGAAAAGCTAACAGCTGAAATTGAAGATGCCAGAATGAAGAGTTTAATACACTTCTTTCCAACACTAATGTAGGATCCATGAGTTGGGAACTCTTTCTAGCACTGCCATATTTCTAGCAATTAAGAAGAATGTCTTAAAATTAGAAAGAATTCATTAAATTTTTACCTGAATTTTGGAGCTATCTATTGTCACAGTAATAGATCAGACATATCCTCTTTTCCTACTTTGATTATTTTACAATAAATGTAGGGAAATAGATCTATTTAAACAGTTAAGGCAATTTTCCCCTCCACTTACAACTTTGCATACATAAAAATACGTGAATACAATTGTTATTAACCATTTTCATATTCTCATTATGATTCATTTTGACATAATTATAAATGCATGAAATATAACGTGCTTTAATTCAGTCTCTACTCTCTTTTTTTTTTTAATTGGTTGTTCAAAACATTACAAAGCTCATGATATATCATCTTTCATACATTTAACTCAAGTGGGTTATGAACTCCCATTTTTACCCCAAATACAAATTGTAGAATCACATCGGTTACACACTCACATTTTTACATAATGGCATATTAGTGACTGTTGTATTCTGCTACCTTTCCTATCCCCTACTATCCCCCCTCCCCTCCCCTCCCATCTTCCCTCTCTACCTCATCTGCTGTTGTTCAATTCTCTCCCTTGTTCCCCCCCCCTTTCCCCTCACAACCTCTTATATGTAATTTTGTGTAACATTGAGGGTCTCCTACCATTTCCATAGTGAGGAAAAGATTAACATTAAACAGAGACGAGTGGGGGGAGAGAAAGGGAGAGAGACTAGATGGTTTCTAAGGTCCAAAATTATATGTTTCTGTGGAGGTAGATAGAAGCAGGGATGGGAAAATGGATGGTGACCAGGAGGACCAGAAAGGAAGCAGAAAAGAACAGCAAACCTTTGTGCTCCTTTCCATGATACTCGATTGTCAAGTGCAACAGAGGAAGAAGGTTGTCATCATCCAACAACACCTTGTGTGCTGACTGTTGAAAGGCCACGTTCACATCTGCAAGAAAGAACACATGGGTTGACAGGAAAGCTAACAGCAGGATGCAGCAGACATGTGTTCCTTTGCCTGACCAGCATTCATTTCTCCTTTTCTTCTTGTTGGTGACAGCATCCTGAGAGTATCATGCCTGCCCAACATAGTTCTTGTGGTTCCAGTGAGCTTGGAAATACCTGATTCTAGGATGGCAGGCAAGCCAGGCATGAGCAGATGGAATGTAAAACTCTATACAGCTACATTTTGTTTAGGGGTATAACATGACTCAATTCAGGCCAATCCAGAGGCTGTACTGAGACCCTTAAAGAGTATAGCTCTGGTCAGAATAACAGAGACTTAGTAGGATGTAAAAACTTGGCTAGAGTCTACCATTCAAAACAGGTCTGTCCAAGAAGAAAGGCAGAGGTGAAGATGGAAAGAGACCAAGTTAAAGGAATCACATAAGCCATTGGAGCATTTTGCCTAAAGCCATCACACCTCTAAGTTTTTCAGTTATAAAAATCAATAATTCTTTTTCCCTTTTTTTCTTACATGAGTTTGAATTGGATTTTCTGATATTTGCAACCAAAAATGTACTATATAAGTATAGTGGATATCTATTGTTTTACTGACTAGAAAAATAATCATAAAAAATAAATCATCCTGAAATAATCATCTGTATTATTATTCTACCTTTATTTTTATTTTTTTTTTTGGGGGGGGGCTCTGATTCCTATTTAGCTCTCTTCATGTGGTCTAAATGGGAACAGTCATTAATTGATCTAGGGGTGGATGCTGCTGAACTAGTGTCTAACCTCTTCAAGTGATTCAGGAATAGGCATTTGATTTGGGTTGAGCCAAGCAAAACCCTTCCCCTGAAATTCTTTAACTTGCTATTGAGAGACCAGATTTGGTTTCTTCAGTAGAGGACACTTGGAAGCATGTTCTTGATGGCCCTAGAAAGTCAGAGTACATAAGAGACAAAGACAAAATACAGTGAGAGAGAATTCTGATAGTATCCAAGTCCCTAATTTCAGATGTTGTGAGGCCCAGTTGTACCACTGTTCCATTAGAGTTTTAGATATAATAGCAAATAAATCCCCCTTTTCTAACTAGGTGAGCTCAGGTTAAAATAAAACAGTTCTAATGTAATACTCTAAGTGGCAATAAGTCCCAATATGCCATATATGAGATATATATGAGATGAAATACCTGGTTTGAAGGCCTGTACCAACTCCTCCAGGTAGGGTCACAGGGCCAAGGTGCTGTTCCTAATGATCTCAGGGTGAAGCCTACCTGAAAGTCCCATTTTTGAAAGCACTGCTCTGATAACTCACCAGGCTGCTTGTATATGGAGCAGGTCTAAAAGCATCAGTAGCAGCCAAGAAATACCCTGTAACTTCAGTATGCTGGTATTCTCAGGGTCACAGGGCAATTACCATGCTCAGTTACTGCAGTGGGTGGTGTTTTTAACATGTGTTGAGCTGTGTCAATGAAGGCCTGAAAGAGTTCTCCTCGTCCCAGAAGGTAAAAGTCTTTAATGATCTGAGGAAAGAATTTCAATTTACAATTCAGTAAAGCAGGATCAGGAGGGCCTCATTATCCTGAGGAAATTACACAATATATTTCCAATCTTATCAGTCTGAAAGACATAGGCATTTTGAAGAAGCATTCAGAGCAGTTCCTCCTAGTAGGATGATGGCTTATGTTTCATTTCGTTTATGCAATGGCAACATACTAAAACCAGAAGCAAGTAAACTCCCAAATCTTTGTGCTACAGTAGATTTGTAACACAAGGTACTTTTTGCTCACTTGAGAAAGAGCAAATGAGTCCACTGTGCCAGTCTGGGTACAGGCAATCAGTGCCCCCAGGAGAGGTCAAAGAATGTAAGCCACTGCCCACCAGCATTATGTTGAGAATGAAAAGAATAGCTGTTATTACCTTCAGCTGACCCAGCAGATCTGACTCCTCTACCATCAGCTTCCAGAGATGCTATGAAAAAAACCAACAAAACAGGGACAAATGTTCATTACAATGAAAATTCCTATAAGAAATGGTTTTGTACAAGTTCTGCCATGAATTGATAAAAGAATATATACATAACCAAATTCAGTTTAACAGTTTAAAA
The DNA here is from genome assembly GCF_001458135.2 of Marmota marmota marmota. Taxonomy (NCBI): domain Eukaryota; kingdom Metazoa; phylum Chordata; class Mammalia; order Rodentia; family Sciuridae; genus Marmota; species Marmota marmota. The sequence continues at coordinate 35,235,141 of NW_026000229.1, forward strand.
AACCCATGAAGATGGAAATGTTCTGAAATTTTTGATAACAGTCATGTAACATTTGTGAATATAGTAAAAACCACTGACTTAAAAATGGCTACAATGTTGTGCTTGTAATCCCAGCTATTTGGGAGGCAGTGGCAGGATGATCAAGAGTTCAAGGAGGGGTTGGGGATGTGGCTCAAGCGGTAGCGCGCTGGTCTGGCATGCGTGCGGCCCGGGTTCGATTCTCCTCCATACCACATACAAAGATGTTGTGTCCGCCGAGAACTAAAAAATAAAAATATTAAAAAAAAAAAAAAAAAAGAGTTCAAGGACAGCTTGGGCAATTTGTCTCAAGCTAAAAATTAAAAAGGGCTGGGGGGAATTGAAATGTTGAATATTATTATGTGAAATCTGTCACAAAAAATAAAATTTCAAACTATGAACATTACTAAATTGAGGTTTAAAGGAAGGAAAAAAACCATATTACCAATTACCTTAATAGATTCAGCTAAAGCACTTGATAAAATTTTATATTTGTTCATAATTTAAAAAAAGGAAGGGAGAAGGAAACATCTTTATTCTGATAAAGAGTATATATCAAAAACTCACAGCAACTACTTCTCAATGGTGAAGCATTAGAAGAAATTCATTTAAAGTCACTTAACTGTACTAAAGACTTTGCCAGTGCAGTAAGGGGAAAAAGGTGTGTGTGTGTGCATGTCTGTGTATGTGTGAAAAGCCAAACTGTAACTATTAACAGATGCTATCACTATCTGCATAGAAAGTACAAGAGAACTGATAATACAGACCATTAGGATTAGTAAGAGAATTCAGTAAAGTTGATGAATAATAGACAGAAATGAAGTATATAACCATCGTGAAAGGTAAAGTCACTACTATAGGATTTGTCCAGTGAAGTGACCAACAGTGGTTTAGGGTGCTGGGATTTACCACCCTTGGACCACTAATGGTCCACCCTCCTCTATCTCTGACTTACTGGAACTGACAAGATTAGGAATTGGCCTTTGACCCTTCTCCAGTACATATTACTAGACAAAGGCAAATAGAAGCTCACAGGCCAAGACAGACATGGGTAGAATAAAAGGTACAACAGTCCAGACAACTTTGCCCATGTGAAGCATTAGTTTTAAAACAGGTTGTGTGGTCGTTTCAGGGTGCCATCCAGAACCCCTCTGCATGCTCAGATACTTGTTACCCACAGGTGCTGGGAGTCTTGCCTGTTTGTCAGCAGTTCAGGGATGGTACTTGGCTAAAGGGAGCTTCCTTACCCAAAGATCCTCTTCTCCCTTGCTAAAGGCAGCCCACATCCCCAAACTGGCAGATTCAGGGGTATAGTAGCTTAGCCCCTTAGCCCTTTGGACATTTCTGAAGGCCATCCTAGTTTCAGAGCTCTGCAATATGATCGCCCAAGGCTCCTATTGGAACTGCATCACAAAGTATCTTCTCCCTCTGATTAATTCTGCTTCACTCACTTATTCCAACTAAATCCTAATCTTAGAATCTGTTTCCTGGGAAACCTGACTTGGGACCTGAGCCAAGAATTTAAAATACTCATGATAAACATGCTTAAAGAGATAAGGACAATGGCAATGTAAATATATAAAAAGAAAACAAAAAGAACCAAGTTGTTTAAATAATTATATAGCCACATGCAAAAAAATTTTAAATGATCCATACCTCACACCATATAGAGAAATTAAGTCAAAATGATCACAGACTTAAATATAAAGCTGAAAACTATAAAATTGAAGAGAGAAAATAGAGGGAAAAATCTGTGACCTTGGTTAGGCAAAGATTTCTTAGATACAACACTAAAAACATCCATTAAAAAAAAAAAAAGATAAGCTGGGCTTCATCAAAATTAACGATTTCTGCTCTTTGAAGGAGACCATTAATGGAATGAAAAGAGAAGTCACAGGCAGTGAGAAAATAAGTCACATATCTGCCACAGGACTTATATTCAGAATACAAAAAAGCTCTCAAAATTCAACAGTAAGAAAATAAAAAGTCAACACAAAATGGGCAAAAAGTGGATGAAAAATATTTGACATCATTAGTCATTAGGGAAATGCAAATTACAATGAGGGAACTACCCAAATTTCTATCAAAGACTGATAAACATTTTGGTAGAAAAAAAGGAAAACTACTAAGCAGAAAAAAGGAATCAACTACTGATAAATGCAAATTGGATTCATCTCAAAATAATATATTTAGTAAAAGATTATTTTCTCCTCCAAAGAGTGCATACTGTGTAATTTCATTTTTATAAACTTTAAAAAAAGGCAACCTAACTTAACACAGAGTAGTTACTGGGGACCCGAAGTATAGGAAGAATAGGATATAAGTACACACAAAGGTTGAAAATAAAGGATGGAAGAAGCTATCATGTAAATAAGTCCAAAAGAAAGCTGGACAGTGAGTGATCTTAACAATATGAATGATATTATCACAGGTGACACAGGACACTGTCACCAGCCAGCCATGGGCTATGTGTGTGAGCCATGAGCATCTGAGCAATGTCAGTCAATCTGTTGACCACAAGACATTACCAAGCAACCCCCTGAAACCCAATCCCTTGCCTTATTTGGGTTGAATGTCTTCCCCTTAAATAAATAGGATGGTCTCAGGTGTGCTCTCTCTCCCTTTTGTCTGCATCTCTTGCTTCTCTTGTGGGAACTAGTGTTCAGAGCCACAGCCAAAGGGGCCCCAGCAAACTTCCAGCTGCCAGCTGATGATTGGCTCACAGCGGCCCCAGCAACTTCTAGCTGCCAACTGATTAGCTCCTCTGCGGTGATGCTCATTGGGCTGTTTCCACGCCCTTTCAGACCACAGAGCTGCTCATTGGGGGACTTTTTTTTGGCTCCGCCCACCGACCCAGGCAATCGGCCTCAAGAGCAGGAGGAGTGGGGGAGGTGGAGAGGCTTGTGGGAAGCCGGTGGTGGCAGTTGGGCTCTGAAGGTTTTTCCTGAGGAGCTGTTTTGTTTGGCGTGTGTGGTTCTAAAAATAAAGTTCGTTTCTTTTGACAAGTGGCTCCTGAATTGTGCCCAGCCAGACTGCGGCAAACTAGGGCCGAGGAGCCATCACTGGACACCAAGAAAAAGGTACTTTCTGTGTCTCTGTGATTATTCAGTGCCAACCCAATTCACCTGGAGTGACCCTGACTGATTTAGTTGCATGTCGTGGCAGGTCACCATGTGATAAAAGGAAAAATACATACATTGTATATATGCACATAACTAACATATAACCTCAAAATTATTAACTAGAACATTCTTAGAATTCTAAACACAGATTATATATTCTCTGGGCACATGTGTTGAGAGCCACAGTTGGAATGGCCCCTGGCATTTTGCCAGAAGGAATGGTTGAGAGGTGACGCCAGTGAGCCATTAAGATGATGATAATTAAGTTAAGCTGTATATAATTGCTGTGACTGGATGATGCTGGATTGAAACAGGCTGTGTATTCAGTTGTATATAGAACCCTGCTGTCTGGCAATAGGGCAGCTCTGGAATAGGACAGCTCCTGCTGCCTCAGGCGCCACTACTTTTGAGTTCTCCCAGAGTGAGTTCCGGTTGAGCTTTCCGGGGATTCCTGGAGAGTTCGCGTTAGTTGGTGAAGTTCCGGTGGAGGGAGTTCCGGTTGGTGTGTGGTGTTCCTGGAGGGGCCTCGTGGGTGGCGTTTGTGCGGGAGTTCGGGCAATAAAGGAATTCCTGTTTGAACCTACAAGTGCCTCGTGGCGGCTCGGTTATTTTGTGCCCAGCCAGACTGCGGCACACATGCACAATAATTAAAAACAAAAAAGCCAGTTTTTGCATGCCTATAATCCTAACTACTTGGGAGGTTGAGGCAGGAGGATTTCAAGTTCAACACCAACGTGGGCAACTTAGTGAGACCCTGTCTCAATATAAAAAAAAGGTCTATGGTAGAGTGCTTGCCTAGAATACATGAATACCACAATACTGCAAAATGACAACAACAACAAAAGCCAGAATCTCTGTATTAGTCCCTAAAGGAAACTGCACAAAGGAAGAATATGTAGACTATGTTCTCCACTATACTGCAAGAATTTAGAAGAAATAAATTCCTTGGTTACAAAGAAAATTATAAAGAAAATAAAGAATTATTTAGAACAGGGACTGGACTGTAGCTCAGTGGCAAAGCACTTGCCTAGCACATTTTGAGGCACTGAATTAGATCCTCAGTACCACATTTAAAAAAATAAAATAACAAGGGAAGGCACACTGTTCATCTACAACTACCAAAAAAAAAATTATTTAGAACAGAATGATAATGGAAGTTCCACATGCCAAAAACTTGTGGGATACATTCAGAGAACTATTTAAAGTTTTATATGTATTTCTTATGAAATAAAGGTTAAAAATAAAGGAATCAAGCTTTCAACTTGGAAAAATTCAAAGAATTAAGAAAGCATTACAACTGACACCACAGAAATATAAAAGATCATTAGTATTATAAACAACTGTATGTCAAAAAATTTGATAACTTAGAAAAAAATGGATAAATTCCTGGACATATATACCTTACTAAGACCAAATCATGAAGGAATAGAAAACTTGAACATGCCAATCAATAATAAGTTACAAAATTAAATCATGAATAAAAAGCCTCCCTGAGAGCAGATGGTTTCTCTGCTGAATTCTAACAAACATTTAAGGAGCTAATACTAATTTTCCTTAAGTCATTCCAAATAAACAGAAGAAGAAGGAATATTTTGAAACACATTATTATGGTACGGACATGAGATACACTCCCCACAAAACTCCTCTTTTAAGGCAGGAATGTTCAAAGATGAAATGATAGACTGTAAAACCTGTAACCTACTCAGTCTATCTACTTTGAATGAAGTAACTGGGTGGTAACTATAGGTAGGTGGGGTATGTCAGGAAGAGGTGAGTACCTGGGTGCATGCCTTGGAAAGGGCTCATCTTCCCTGTGGCTGCCTGTGACTATCTGTCTGTCTCTCTCCCTTCTCTAAGTTGTTCTTGTCAGGTATTTTGGTCACAGCAATACAAAAGCTGACTAAAACAGAAACTAGTACTAGGAGTGGGGTCATTGCTATGACTAACCTAACCATGTGATTCAGAATCCTTTGGAAATGATTTGCAGAAGGAATTTGCAAATGTTTGAAAAAACAGGCTGGAGAAGCCTTAAATTTTGTTATCACCCAGAATGCAAATAGTAATATGTACTGTGCTCATAAGGTTTCAAAGAGAATTGAATTACAAGAGGCCACTTGTGTTACATTCTGGCAAAGAACTTGTCTACATTTTACCCATGTTTTGAGACTTTGTATGAGGCTGAATTTAAAAGTAATGGGCTAATTAATCTGGTAGAGGAAAATTTCAAGGCAGCATAACATTCAGGAAGTGTTATGGATACTGCCAGCAGCTTTTAACCAGGTTTACTCTGAGAATTATGAAGAAAAAACAACTAAAAGTTTTTAAAAACTTGCAGTTTGGCCAGAAAAATGCTCATAAAGCTGAGGCAAATGAAGATGTGATTGTTAAAGAGATCACAGATACTAAAGAGATGCAAAGTACTAGGCAGAGACAATAGGAAAGGTGCCTTAAGTGCACCTCAGGAATCTATAAAACCACATTCACTGTAGGCTCAAGAAGGTAGAAGTGAAAATTCTTTTGAGATCATGGAGGTGCCCTGTCTCCATAGGAGGTGCCTAGAAAGTTATTTCATCCAGGCACTCAGAGGCCATTGGCATGATCCCAGAGAGCTCAGCTACTGCACAAGCTGACAGCAGATCTGGTGCTGGTTCTGCAGGGACACTGGATGCTGGAGTTAGGGGGTCATGGAGGCTTACCCTGAAATTTCAAAGGCAGTCCTGGGAGGCTAGGCAAAGTATAGTAGGGTTGGAATCCTACTATATTCCAACTCGGGCTGCCCTGGGAGTATGAAGCGAAGCTGGAATGAAGACCTCAGAAATTAAGAGTGGCCAGTAACATGGACTGTCTGCTGACTAGAGAGAGAAGGCCAAGCTAAAAAAGAGGTCATGTGCACTACAGCAGGCAAAGCCAAAGGGGTGGGACTCCTAGGCCCTTTGGAAAGAACATATCACTATCATGTGTCCTACATGCTATATGTAGAGTTATAGGTAGAGTTATTAAACCTGTTTGCCCAGCTAGATTTTGGTCTTGCTTTGGCTCCATTCCTTCTTTCTATGCTCCTATTTCTCCTTTTGGAATGGGAATGTTTATTCTGTACCACTATATTGGATATATGTCATTTGCTTTTGATTTCTATAGGGACTTACAGCCAGTAGTTTGATCTGAGTCTCAGAGAAGACTTTGTACTTGGACTTTTGGGCAATTCTGCAAGTGTTAATGCTATGTGACTCTTGGAGATGAACTAAATGCATTTTGCATTGTGAGACAGACATGAGCTTTTGGGAGCCAGGGGTGGAATGTTATGGTTTTGATGAGGTGTCCCTTCAAATGAAGGTCTGTTTTCAGTGAAATGATTGGATTATGAGAACTGTGACTTAATCAGTACATCTTAATTTGAATGGACTATCTGGGTGGTAACTCTAGGCAGAAGGCATGGCTAAAGGAGATGGATCACTGAATGAGTGCTCATCTTCCCTAGGGCTGGCCCGCTTGCTCATGTGTGTTTGTTCTCCCCAACACCTTCCTCTTTCCTGGCTACTATGAGGTGAACTGTTTTCCTCCACCCTGCCCTTTGGCTATGATATACTACCTTACCTAGGGCCCAGAGTAAGACTGAGACCTCTGACACCATCATCCCTAAATAATCGTTCCCTCCTCAAAAGTTTTCTCATCAGATATTTTGCTCACAGCATGCAAAAGCCAACTAAAACATGCATACTCCAAGACTAGCATTACCTGGATTCCAAAACCAGATAAAGGCAGAAAAATAATGAAAAACTATAGGTCCACATCCTTGACAAAAATAGATGCAAAAATCCTGAACAAAATACTAACAAATGGAATCCAACAGCACAATGAAACAATTATTTACTATGAACAAGTGAGATTCACCCCGGGATATAAGGATGGTCCAATACAGTCAAATCAATAAATCTGATATGCTGCATCAACAAAAAGGACAAAAACCATATGATCACTTCAGTAGATGCAGAAAGGGCATTTGATAAAGTTTAACACTCCTTCAAGATAAAAACTCCCAATAGGGTAGTTTAATAGTAGAGCACTTGACTAGCATGCATGAAGCTCTACGTTAAATCCCCAATACTGCAAAAGAACAAAGCAGAAAAAAACAAACTTTGAAGAAATTCAGTTTTAAAGAACATACCTCAATATAATAGAGATCATATATAACAAACTAACAGTTAAAATCACATTGAATGGGGAAAAGCTGAAAGCCTTCTTAGTAAGACCTGGAACAAGATAAGAATATCCAACCAGAAATATGAAAAATTGTGCTCTATATGTAATTGTAATGCATGCCGCCATCATATATAAATAAAAAAAAAGATAAGGATATCCACTTTCACCTCTTTTATTCAACATAGTTCTGATAGTACTAGGGAGAGTAATCAGGCAAGAGAAAGAAGGCACATCTCAATTGGAAAAGAAGTTGTCAAAATTGTTACTGTTTGTAAATGATGAGATCTTATGGCAGAAAGTGCCAAAAATTCCACCAAAAAAATTTTAGACTAAATGAGTTAGAAAAGTTATAGGATAAAAAAGCCAGTGGTGTTGCATTATGCCAATAGTGAATTATCTGAAATAGAAATCAGGAAAGCAACCCCATTTACAATAGCTCCCTCAAAAGTAATATATGTAGGAATAAATTTAACCAAAGAGATGAAAGACATTTACAATGATAATTATAAAATACTGGTGAAAGAAATTGAAAAGAATACATAAAAGTGATAAGATATCCTATGTTCATGGATTAGAAGAATCAATATTGTTAAAATGTTTTTACTACTCAAAGTGATCTAAAGATCCAATGCAATCTCTATTAAAATACCAATGACAGTCTTCACAGAACTAGGAAAAACAATTCTAACATTTACATGAAACCATACAGAAACCCTGAACAGCCAAAGCCATCTTGAGCAAAAAAAACAAAACAAGAGGCATTACACTATTTGACTTTAAACACACAATGCTGTCACAAGCTGTCCATGGGTTGCATGTGGGTTACCGAATATCAAAACCTAGTGGATAGAAACATCTGGTGTCTGGGAATGACCGGTGGACATTTTCTCTGGTCAACTGCCAGGGACAATGTGAATTTCTAACCTGCTTTGCCGTGTCCCATGGAGCAGCTGAGATACGTGTGACCTGCCAAGATGCCAATCAACCTGCAGACTGCAAGATATCACCAAACAAGTCTCCGTCCTTGAAACCTTACCCCTGCCTTTGATGTGCCCCCTTAAATAAACCACTGAAGCCATTTCCTTTTTCTGGTTCCAGCACCCATATGGACTAGATACATCAGGGGCTTGGCTTTTTTGTAAATATATTTTTATTTGTGTTTTGCTATTCACTAAGTTATTTGAGACTAAGTTTCCAGGTAGCTTCACCCTCCTCGGCAGGAAGAACCACCCCCCCAAGGAGATGCTGGCTGTCACCCCGTTACAACTCTATAGCAATCAAAACAACATGCCAGCATGGTGGCACACACCTGTAATTCCAGTGGCTCAGGAGACTGAGGCAGGAAGATTGCAAGTTCAAAGCCAGCCTCAGCAACAGTGAGGCACTAAGCAACTCAGTGAGACCCTGTCACTAAATAAAATACAAAAAAAAAAAAAGGC
>NW_026000229.1:35243944-35325398 GCF_001458135.2 Marmota marmota marmota
CAAAAAAAAAAAAAGGCTGGGGATGTGGTTTAGTGGTCAAGTGCCTCTGAGTTCAATTCCCGGTGCAAGTCTCCCCCGGCCCCACCACCCTGCAAAACAGCATGGTATTAGCATAAAAACAAACACACAGATCAACAGAGCAGAATATATCCTAAAAGTAAACCCACACATCTGGAGTAGCTGATTTTGGACAAAGGTGCTAATAAGAACAAGCACTGGAGAAAGGAACACCTTTTTAATAAATGATGCCAGGAAAACTGGACATCCACGTGCTGAAGAATGAAACTAGAACACTATCTTTTTTATTTTTTATTTTAATTTTTTGGTACTGGGGATTGAACTCAGGGGCGCTTAATCACTGGGTCACATCCCCAGCCCTTTTTTACTTTTTTTTTTTTTTTTTAGAGACGGTCTCACTGAGTTCCTTAGGGCTTCACTAAGTTGCTGAGGCTGGCTTTGAACCCACTATCCTCCTGCCTCAGAACCACTGGTATTACAGGCTTGCACCACCATGCCTGGCTACGGATTCTCTTATGAGCTACAAATATCAAATAAAAAATGTATTAAAGACGTAAGACCTAAAACTATGCAACTACTATGCAAACATAGGGGAAACACTAGGCAATGTAATGGACAAGAAGGTTTTTGGATAAGAAACTGAAGTACAGGAAACTGAACAAAAAAAGATAAATGGAATATGGCAAACTAAAAAGCTCTGCAGAGCAAAGGAAACAAACAGAACGAAAAGACACTCTACAGAATGGGAGAAAATATTTCCAAGTTATGCATCTGACAAATACATAAGGAACTCTTAAGAACTCAATAGCAAAAACCTAAATTACCTGAATAATAAATGGGCAATAGCTCCAAATAGACATTTCTCAAAAGAAAACATACAAATGCCAATGGATACATGAAAAAATACTCAATATCACTGATTATCAGCGAAATGCAAATCAAAGCCATAATGAATGGTATTATTAAAAAGACTAAAAAAAATAAGTACTGGCAAGGATGTGGTTAAAAGGGAATCCTTGTCCTTTGGCTTTAGCAGGAATATAAATTAGTACAGCCACTATGGAAAACAGTATGGATAAAAAATTACAAATAGACCTACCATATGATCCAGCAATGCCACCACTGGGTATGTATCTGATGGAAATGCAATCAGTATGGTGAGGAGACAGCTACACTCCCAGGTTCACTGTAGCAGTAATCACAATAGTCAAGAAACTCAATCAACCTAAGTGTCCGTCAACTCATGAATTGATTAAGAAAATGAGAGACAGAGGGGCATGGTAGACCACCCCTGTAATCCAAGTTTCTCAGGAGGCTGAAGTAGAAGGATCACAAGTTCAAGGTCAAGTTGATAAGACCTGTCTCAAAAATCTAAAAATAAAAATAAAAAGGGCTGAAGATATAGCTCAGTGGTAGAGTGCTTGCCTAGCATGTGCCAAAGAACATAAAGAACATACCTGTGTTCAATCCCTAGTACTGGAGGGGGGGGGGAAAGGAAAAGAAAATGTGGCACAAAGCACACTGGAATACCATTCAACTATTCAAAAAAAATATAGAATCCTGCCATTTGTGTCATGATAGAACTGGAATTCATTACACTATGTAAAGTAATCCTGGCACAGAAAGACAAGTACCACATGATCTCACTCATGTGGAATCTAAAAAGGATGATCTTACAGAAGTTGAAAGAGAGACAGACAGCAGGAGTTAGCAAAAGGATAGGAAAAGGTTGATCAATAAACACTACGTTACAGTTAGTGCTTACATAGAGCAAAAAAATTCTGACGTGTTATTGCACAATAGGGTGAGGTAGATAAAAATAATGTACTATACATTTCATAAAGCTAGAAGAAAGGATTTGAAAGTTTTTGCATAAAAAATGTTTGAGATAAATATGCTTAACCTGGTTTAATCACACTTGAAGTATACATACATGGAAACATTATATGGTATCCCTATATATACAATTTTTATGTTTATGTATCAGCTAAAAACTGTTTTAATGTAAAACATGAAACAAGGAAGAAAATAAGGAGAAATGTAGGCATCAATGAATTTTAAAAATACATCTAGATGAAATGAATAAGTTCCTAAAAATTTTTACATTAAGAAGTAAATGTTTGGGGCTGGGGCTGGGGCTCAGTGGTAAAGCACTTGCCTTGCACGGATGAGGCACTAGGTTTGATTCTCAGCACCAAATAAAAATAAATAAATAAAGATATTGTGTCCATCTACAACTAAAAAGAATTTTTAAAAAAGTAAATGTTTATTCCACTATTGTCATGTATTTAATATATAAATAAGAAGTAAATGTTTTATGTCAATAGGTTTTAAACACACTGAACTGTAAAGTTTTCCTTCCTAAAGAAACTTAAACTTAAGGAGGCTGAGGCAGATGAATTGCAAGTTCAAAGCTAGCCTTAGCAACTTCGTGAGGCCCTAAGCAACTTACCAAGATCCTATCTTGCCATAAAAATATAAAAAAGGGTTGAGGAAGTGGCTAAGTGGTTGAGCGCCCCTGGGTTCAATCCCCTGTATTAAAAAAAAAAAAAAGAAAGAAAGAAACCTAGTTTTTCAGGTAAATTCAAACCTTTAGTAAGAATTCCTGTCTTATATAAGCTATTCTAAAAAATAGAAAGAACAGGGGCTGGGGATGTGGCTCAAGCGGTAGCGCGCTCGCCCGGCATGCGTGCGGCCCGGGTTCGATCCTCAGTACCACATACCAACAAAGATGTTGTGTCCGCTGAGAATTGAAAAATAAAACAAAAACAAAACAAAAAAACTCACTTTAAAAAAAAAAATAGAACAAAAGCTACATTTTATAAGTCCATTTTATAAGGCTTATATAATCTTTATTCCAAAACCACCTAAGAACAAGAGTAAAACCATAGTTTTTTCCACTAGCAAATATAGATGCAAAAAAAAAAAAAATCTAAATATTGTATGGGTTAACCAAATCCAACCATATGCTACAAAATAAAACATCACAATGGAATACAGATTATTCTAGGAAGATTGGACATCTGAAAATTCTAACCAGAAATTTCTATATGAATAGACTAAAGGAGAAACATAAAAGCCAGAAACTGTACTTCTTATTAATACAAAAGGGGCAGTTGATAAAATTCAACATTTACATAACAACCCTTAGCAAACCAGGAATAGAAGACAATTACTGTAACCTGATGAATTTATGTTCCAGAAGCCCACATTAAACTCTATAATGGAGAAACTAATATGTATAAACTTCAAGGGCCAACAAATCATGGATATTTATTATTATCCCTACTGTTTAACAATTTACATAAATATCATCCTAGCTGTTGTATATAGTATTAAAGATCCCAGCTAAAAGAGAGAAAAAAATAATTCTAGCTAATAATGTAAGGAAAAAAAAATTTAAAAATTGCAAAAGTCTCATTACTTGCAGATGCTATGGTCAACTACCTACAAAATAGAATTGAACTATTAGAACTAAAAGAGTTAAACAAGTTGCCAGGTTTTATTAACTTACAAAAATTAATAATAATAATAATAATAATAATTATTATTATTATTACATAATGCAAGTTGAACCAGGGTACTTTACCACTGAGCTACCGTTGCAGTCCTTTCTAAATTTTATTTTGAGACAGGGTCTCACTATGTGCCCAGGCAGTCCTCAAACTTACTAGCCTCCTGCCTCAGCATCCCAGTCACTGGGATTATAAGTATATGCCACTGTGTCCAGCTTTAATAATATTACTTATATAAGCAATAACCAACTGAAGATATAATTAAAATAAAAACTACTAAGTATCGGAGAATTTTTAAAAACTCTTTTGTTGAAGGATTCTAAGATACAGAAAAGTACACAAATCATAAGCTAATAGCATGAGAAATTTTCACAACTGAATACACTTCTATAACCAGTCCCCAGATCAAGAAATGGAACACATTGAACATTATCAGATCGCAGAAGCCCTTATCTCCCTTCCATTGACTAAAGAAGAGCCAGTACTATCTTAACATCTAGCACTGGGTTAATTCTGTCTGTTTTTGAATTTTATAGAAACAGACTGCTATGTAGGTATTCTTTTTAAAAACTGAAAAAAGCAGGAAAAGATCAGAAAGACTCTTCCTTTTTCCTTCTGGGCACACTATTTGTTTTGATTATTATGTTATCATTGTTATAATACTTCTCAAAGCAGTCTATTATCTACAGTTCTAGGAAACCTCAAAAGAGTCAAAAGAATCTGAGCTTTGATTCTTTGCCTATTATTTTTAAAAAACTGGAAATGGGGCTGGGGTTGTGGCTCAGCGGTAGAGCGCTTGCCTAGCACATGCAAGGCCCTGGGTTCAATCCTCAGCACCACATATAAATAAATAAATAAAATAAAGGTATTGTGACAACTACAACTAAAAAATATTTAAAAAAAAACCCTGGAAATATTTCTAGCAATGTATTTATTTCAAAATTTCAAAAGAACAATTCTGATACCTCTTATAACTCAATAAAATTTTACTTTTCTCCATTAATTATATTTTCCAAGGAGTTATACACAAAGACAGGGCAGAAATAGATTTACTAAAAAAGAAAAAGGAATTATAGATACTAGCTCCTTTTAGACAAGAACCTGCCTTGGGCTATAGACAGGCCAGCAAGTGTCTTGAAATTTTAATGAAAGAAACATGAATTCTAGATAATAGATTATTGCCCATAAAGCATCAAATGAAATGATATTTCATGGCCATTTTAAAACGTGTGATTCTGGGTCTATATCATGGCTATGTCTTTGAAACCTAAGACTTTTTGAAACAGTAATCAGAAAAGGAAACCACATTTGTAATAGATTATTATGCTTCTAGCCTTAAGAAATCTGATGCTAAGCTCATCAGGTTTTTCAGCCCTGTTGGTGCTTCAGAATCACCTGTAGAAGTCTGCCTGTTGTTTGGCAGATGGTTTCTTTAAATCAAAATGTACCTATCCCTCCTGACCTCCAAATCATAAGCTTTGTAAGAAAGGACTTGGTGTAAGTGCATGCTTTAAAATTTCCCCCGGTGATTTGTCTAGTCAAGGCTGAAAACCATTAACAATTGACTGAAGGTCTGACTTCACATTATCTACATTAGTCACATGCCCATGAACTAAGTATTAAAAGTCATACAACATATGCCCATTTGAAAATTTATTGGTTACAATTTTTTTTTTTTTTTTAAAGAGAGAGAGAGAGAGTTTTAATATTTATTTTTTAGTTCTCGGTGGACACAACATCTTTGTTTGTATGTGGTGCTGAGGATCGAACCCGGGCCGCACGCATGCCAGGCGAGCGCGCTACCGCTTGAGCCACATCCCCAGCCCTATTGGTTACAATTTAAACTGGCATTCAAACTTGAGAACACAGAACTCTAACCTATTCTGAGCTCCAGACAGTTTCACTAACATTTGTTGAGCTTTACTTGGAAGATTATCATATATATAACTGAAATATATGTTATAAAACTACACTAAATTTTTTTTTTCTTTTTTGTGGTGCTAGAGATTGAACCCAGGGCCTATGAGCATGCGAGGCAAACACTCTACCAACTAGCTATATCCCAAGCCTCCTACACTAAAATTTAAGGCACTAAAATTAGAATTATTTGATTCCTTGGAGTTACTGCCAACTACATAAACAGACTGCTGACTGTCAGAAATGAAACCAAGACCTCCTCTTTATTCAACTCATTAACAACAAAAACCCTGCCTTATTAAAAATAAAGTGTTTTCATTTTCTACTTATTAATTCTCTCAAGTCTCTACAAGCTAGGCTCTAGGCACATGAAGAAGAAACTGGGGAATAATCCATTTTCTTCCTGAAACAACGTAAGATGAAAGACAAACCTCAGCCACAGTACTGCGAATACGATCCACCACCTGCTCAAAATCCACCAAACTGAAAAGTGGCTGCTGCTTGAGTCGATGCAGCTCTGCAGCAAAAGTGTCCTCCTGGTTTTTCAAAATGGATCCTGCGGAATAAGAAGGCACTGTCAAAGGAAGACAGGACAGACAAGGTGTATCAGAGCAGATAGCAGTTTTACCCACTTCTCAGGTACTATGCTGCAATGACAATCCACAAGTATTTTCAGCCACTCTCTCTGACCATGTATTCTTTGGGCCACAAAATATTACTCAAGAAGTACCTTTGAGGATGTGGCATACTGGGCAAGGAAATTCCTACCTTTTCTAGTCAGGTTCACATTTTGATTCTCAAACATCTGGACAGATTCTCCAACAAAGAGGATTTTTTCAGCAACCCTCACTGGAATGTAGGATGGCAAAATCTCCACCCGTAGGGAAAATTGCTTGAGAGATGGTGCCAGCATGTTCTCTTCCTCAATCAGGCGCTAATCAAGGAAATAATCTGTATCAGAGATGAAGTATGAAAAGGAGAACAAGGAAATATCTAGTAACTCTCTCAACCTGCGATTTATATTTATGTTTATATTCAGAGAATGTAAACCTGAAGTTGCATAATTCTTGGAGAGAGATATTTCATTTTCAAGCAGCAGGATGGCATGGTGGAAATAATACTCTACTCCAAGACATCTTCCAAGAATGTCTATACTTATTCTTTTTCAGAGTCCCTGGTATACTATAATACCAATAGTCTAATTTTCTTCACTTTCCACTAAACTACAAGTCCATTAACCCATTTTTTTTTTCCTAACCATCAGGATTTTTAACACTGCCTGTATTTACTATGTAAAAACTTGGGCAATACATGAGCTTCTTTACTTGTATAATGCAAGAAGCTGGTCTTTATTTTTCCAGGTCTTATATACATATCTGTTCTGCTGGAGTTCCTCAGGCCTTGTCCCAGACCCTCTTTTTCTCTTGCTCTACACTCTTCTGGGATAATCACATCTTCTGTGGCTTCAGGATATATCAGGACAGTTTTAATCTTTTTAGGTCACAGGCCTCTCTGAAATTATAAAATCTATGGACCTACCAGACAAATGTACATATCTATTGTACACACAAATGTACATTTCAGAGAACCTCTTAAAGCTACCCATGCACCCCAAATTAACTTCTGAGCTATATGTTGATGTCTCCGTATTTAGATTCAGAACAAGCTACACTGCTCTCATGAGCCTCAGGCTAAGCCCACTGGACATTTCCTTCAAGTTCCTCAAACTCAACATGCCCCAAATTAGAACCATCTTTCCCCAAACACCACCAGTACACACGCCCTATTAACACACTCAATTGGATGCTAAAGGCAGAAATCATCCTTGATTCTTCCCTCAACCCACAGCCAACCAAATGCTAAGTCCTACTGGTTCTACCTCCCAAACATCTCCCAGACCTATCTACTTTTCTCTGTATTCACTGTTACCGCCCTTGGTTTAGGGCACTATACTTTTTCTCTAAGTATTCCCAACATTCTCCTAATGGGTCTACCTGCCTACAATACTGATTTTTAAAAATTGATTTCCCACACAGCATTCAGAGTGATCAAAAAGTCTGAACATGTTATTGTCTTGCCTAAAATTCTTCAAGGGCTCCTTCCCACTGTTTACAGGGACCTTCTTTATATACTACTTTATAGTCTCATCAATTGCCACCTGCCCTCTCCCCGGCCACCATCTCTAACATATATTACTTCAGGCTTTGACCATTTCAACTGAATCACTAATGGTTCCCCAAACAAGCCATGTCTTCCACAGGATCTGCACCTTTACATGAATCATTCACTCTGTCTGGATATATCTTAACCTGCCTCCCAAGTCCTTTGCAATTCAGACATAACATTCCACTGAAAACCCTTCTCTAGTTACTCCAAAACTCTACTCCAAGACATCTTCCAAGAATGTCTATATTTATTCTATTTCAGAATCCCTGGTATACTATAATACCAATGGTCAACTTTTCTTCACTTTCCACTAAACTAAAAGTCCATTAACCCATTATGTACCACTATTCTAGAGAACACCTATAAAAAAATAAAATTTTATAGCACACCTATGAGATTCCTCAATTTAAATTTTTATAGGTGTCCTATATATAGGATGATGGGACATAATGGGTTAAGGACAAGGATTACATTTTGTCTATGTAGGCATGACATCCAGAATCATGTCTAGTATGTAACAGGCATTCAATAAAATGTTGTAACAGTATAAACAGATGGCTGGATGGATGAATATGGGCAACACAGGACTTTGAGAAGTCTAATCAAAACTCCAAAAGGCATTTTGGAAAGCTACAGGGTAGCTATTATTTGTAGAGATGAGACTTATTACCTCTTAAATGCATACAATGGTAAAAGGGGAAGCAAAAAGAATCTCACAATTAAATTTTCTTTTTTTCTGGTGCTGGGGATCAAACCCACAGCCTTTTACATGGCAGGCAAGTGCTATACCACTGGGCTATATCCCCAGAACCTTGCAATCATATTTTCTATTTTCTTCTCTCATAATAGTTAAGAGAAAGCAATGTTTACACCTAAAGAATTTAGGGAAGGTGCTCAGACTATGATCTCTGAAGAGGAATCAGCAAAAGATGATTTAGTTGCAGACTTTTCTGACTCCTGGCAGGAGTACGCTGGGCTTCTTGCTGTGCTCTCACCAAGTCCTGGAGTTCTCTCAGTTGTTTTCCTGTCAATCCCCCAATGCCCAGATCCTCCTCATCCTCTTCTGACTGGGCATTTGTATTACCAGAAGATGGACCCTGTTTGATAAAGAACTCTTCATGCTGGTCCAGTAGGAGTCCATGTAGCATCCACGCTGAGAGCTGTTTATACATGACCCCATGACACACAGCCAGGATTCTGAGGAGAGAGGAGAGCAAGAGCTTTAGTGGTCTACTTAAAGAATATGACTTGAACCAGCACCTCAGAAGCCATGCTACAGGATAAAGAGAGGCCTGAGAGTTTGGTGAGTCATAGGGGAAATAACAAATTAAGTTAAAAATAATTGTGCTATTTTAATTTAATTATTTGTGGATGAACTAAGTAATTAAATTTCCATAGTTGCAGCCTACATTCTGAAGTTGAAAAGGTTACATAAATGTTGTGATACTCTTTTGGGAGAGGCACATTCTCTTTCCTTTCTTTGTGTAAAGTTTCAAAACTGTTGAATCTCATTAAGTTGAAATGGACTTAATGGAGTCTCTTTTTAGCTAACACAGTATTAAATTTATTCTTCTTTTTGTTGAAATTACATAGAAAAAGAAGATTCAATGTTAGTGCCAGTAATATATGAAAATGCATTATCTGACAAAATGCAGAAATGAAAATAAAATACGGAAAGATTGTTAAGAAATAGAATATTGAGATAGTCTCAATGGATTACCTACCAGATAACAGATTAATTACAAAGGGGAAAAGAAACTTCTATAGTGGAGAGATCTGATGGACAAGAGACCTGATCAAACTTCACAACAGCAGTAATGGGCTAAATTTACTTTCTGTGCTTTCTGGTATGATGGAATGAGAAATACTATCACCTATGTTGTTTTCTTGCCAAAAATATTTAACCTGAATCTAATCATGAAGAAAGAATCAGATAAATCTAGATTGTGGAACATTCTATAGACAACTGGTAAGGGCTCTTATAAAAAGTCATTATCATAGACAACAACAAAAGGCAAGGGGGATCATTCCAAATTAAAGGAGACTAAAAAAGACATGACAACCAAATGCAGTGTGAAAACTGATTGGAACCTGAACTGCAAAAACAGTACAGTTGTAATGGACTTTTTGGAACAACTGGAGAAATGTGGATATATTCTAGATATTGTATTATGGAACCAATGTTAGCTTTCTTAGGTGTAATATGGTACTAAGGTTAAATAAGAGAATGCTTTTTCTAGAAATACAAGATGAAGTTTTATGGTTAAGTGTTAAGGCATCTGCAACTATGTCCTAATGATTCAATTTTTAAAATTAGGGCATGTGTGTATTTCACACATACCCAAAAGGGAAATAGAAAAAAATAAATGTGGCAAAATGTTAACAACTGGTAAAACTAAAGAATGTACAAGTGTTTCACTGTAATATTCTTTCAACTTTTTTGCAGGTTTGAAATTTTTCAAAAGTTGGGAAGAAAAAGAAACTACAGGAGCTGGGCACAGTGGTGCATACCTATAATCCCAGCAGTTTGGTAGGATGAGGATCTCAAGTTCAAAGCCAGCCTCAATAATTTAGTGAGGTCCTAAGCAACTTAGTGAGACTCTGTCTCAAAATAAAAAACAAGAAGGGCTGGGAATGTGGCTAAGTGGTTAAATGCTCCTGGGTTCAATTCCTGGTACAAGAAAACAAAAACAAAAAAACTACAGGAACTCAAGCCTACTATTTTTAGTATACTAACTCAATAGACTGTCTCTTTTTAAAAAGTCAAATTGAAAACCATTTACATTTATGAACATCTATAAAATTTGATCTCTCAAAATATATATCAAATACATGTATCAATATTATTTACATGAGATTTTATATTCTGAATACATAATAGAGGATTCAGTCCCCATTGCATGTTTTGGAAAGTTTCCTGCTCTGCTGAGGGTTTACTTGTTCAGTGTTTCAAGAGTTGTGTAGATTAAGAGTTGTGAGCCAAGTGTAGTGGTACACACCTATAATCCCATTGGCTCCAGATACAGGATAACACTTTATATCAACTCCTATTCTATACTCAACTAAGTGGGTAAAATACAGTAGAAAATGTGGATTGTAGCACCTGGGATTCAGACAGGAGGACTGCAAGTTCAAAGCCAGCCTTAGCAACTTAGCAAGACCCTAAGCAACTCAATGAGACCCTGATTCTAAATAAAATATAAAAAAGGGTTGGGAATGTGGCTCAATGGTTAAGTGTCCCTAGGTTTAATCTCCAGTAGCAAAAAAAAAAAAAAAAAAAGTTGTGAAGAGGGGCTGGGAATGTAGCTCAATGATAGAGTGCTTGCCTAGCAAGTGTGAGGCCCGGAGTTCAATCCCCTGTATGGTTTTGGGGCGGGTGGGGGGAAGAGTTGCGAAGAGTCTTATAGATCATCTACTACAATTAATGCTACACTCCATTTTTAATTTTTAATATTTACTTATTTTTTTGTAGTACTGGGAACTGAACCCAGGGGCATTTTATCACTGAGCTACATCTCCAGCCCTTTTTTATTTTTTGAGATAGGGTTTTGCTAAGTGGCTGAGGCTGGCCTCAAATTTGCAATTCTCTTGCCTCAGTCTCCCAAGTCTCTAAGGTTAGAGGTATGAACCATCATACCCTTCCATACCGTCTTTTAAAAATGAGGAAGAGGAGAGTGAAAAGATCCAAAAAATAACCTCTAATAATACTCAACATTAATTTTTATACAATTGTAATTATTAAAACAAATACAATTTTGTTTCATCTTTCAGTAAGTATCATATGAAGTTTTTTTTACATATTACTATGGTGTTTATAATCTTAATGGCTTTATAGTCTATCAAGAGAATATATCTTTATTTAATTTTTCTTCTGGTAATTTTCTAATTTCCTGATAAAGACAACCTTGCATATGTTTATGACACTGTGGGATTACAAAGTATTTTAACACAATACTGGCTACACATATGCATATTTAAGCATAATAAGCAGTATCTGGCACATGTAATGAGAATCCTGCAAGGATAATGAGATCCAAAAATTAAAAAAGATTGCCTCAAGGTCAACTTGGCAGTTAACCCTGGCTTTGATACTTTATTTTATAAGCGTCTCTTTGCAGATGATCCTGAACCACCATAAGGATTACATGGGCTCCTCTGCTTATAGGATTTTCTATCCTGGTCAAAACTCTACCCTGAGGGAAACCTGAGATGACCTGAAAACAAAATACAAGAGAGTCAAGTTACTTGACCTCCCCCGCTATCCCCAACCTCAATTAATCCATCACTTACTTTTCTAGTGCACTTCGAACAGGAGGTAACCCTCCACAGCTGTGTTTGTAGACTGTTTCTAGGATTTGACAACCATGAATCTGAGGAAAATACAGACTTGTCAATCTGGATTCAAACAGTTCAAGCAATATCAATTCATATTCTATACTCAACCAAGTGGGTACACTATAGTAGAAAATGTGGATAAACTATCTCACAAGACTTCTGACAGGAGTTGTCAAAGATGGGCTCCTCTCCCCAAACACCATCCACATAATGTGTAGATAGGCAGTAATGCAAATTGCAAGGAAAGAACTCAGCAATCTGCATCTTTTTTTTTTTTTGATAGTGCTGGGGATTGAACTCAGGGCCTCACACATGCTAGGGAAGCACTTTACTACTGAGCCCCCTCCCTTGCCCCCTCAAGGTGATTCTTATGTGCAGTGAAATTTGAGAACAAATGCACTAAAGAAACCAGAATCATTTACAGTCAGAATTCCAAAATCATGGAAAGTTTTTAATTTCAGGATAAGACCCAATTCAGAATACTTGTAAGGTATATACTCCCCCACAAATTCACTGCCTTTGTGTACTTTAGGCTGTGTGTGTGTGTGTGTACTAGTTCCTGGGAATTGAACCCAAAGCTTCATATATGCTAGGCAAATGCTCTACCATTTAGCTACATCCCCAGCCCTTTTTTAATGTTTATTTTGAAACAGGGTCCACTAAATTGCCTAGGCTGTCCTTGAACTTAAGATCCTCCTGCCTCACTCTCCTGAGTTGCTTGGATAAAAGGTATATGCCACCTAGATTTTTTATTTTATATATAAAATATTCATATATTTTATTGTATAATTTATTTTATATATAAAATATTTATATTTTATTGTGTAGTTTATATATCATAAAATTAAATCATATTATGTGTATCATTTAACAGCTTTTAGAAATTTATAGCATTGTGCAACCATCACGATGTTCTATAACATTTCATCACTTAAAAAGAAGCCCCTCTCATGCCTGTTGTGATCAGTCCTCATTCTCTGCCTCAGCCTGTGCTCTTGACCACATGTATTTCTTTTTTTTTAAACTCTGTAGAGCCTTACTTAGCACACTAGTTTCTCTATCACCTTTCTGGCAGGAAGGAAGATTCATCCATCTGTAATTCTTTCATTCGTTTTCCACTCTCCTTCCTATAGCCAATGGAAGCTGGAAAAAGTAAACTTAGATGTGCAGTCTGGGAATACTATACTTTCATTAACTCCACTAAACTAGAAGGTTCATTGGGAACCTCATTTTTGGGAAGTAGATTAGTATTTTACAGCATAGTCTTTGCAGTCAGATAGACCTGAGTTTATATCCCAGCCCTACAACTTACTTGCATCTGTGTGACTCTGAGCACATTCTTTCACATACTTAACCCTTTAGAGGACTGAATGTGATAATGTATGTAAAGCATTTAGTACAGTACCTGCTACAAATATCTAACATAGAGCAAGTGCACAATAAAAGCTGGACATTGTAATTTGATGAGAGCAGTCAGCTTTGATGGGCCACAGAAAGCCTCCCTACTGGTTTTGTAGGCAGAGCATGAAAGTTTCTATATTCACAGAGCAAAATTAACACAGCAATGTGGCAAATTAATTATGTAACTAGTTACATTCAGCAAGGTGAACATTTTTTTTTAATATCTCTTTAGTTGTAAATGGACACAATACCTTTATTTTGTTGTTATGTGATGCTGGGGATCAAACCTAGTGCCTCACGCATGCTAGGTAAGGGCTTTACCACTGAGCCACAACCCTGGCCTTAGGTGAACATTTTTAATATGCTAATGCATAAATATGAGAGCTTAAAAACATGTAAACTTGAGCTAAACATGTTTATTCTCCTTGTCTATTTGGTCCAATTACAGACTGTAAACAGCAGAGTAGACTCTTCTTCTAATATGAAATCTCAAAGCAACTCATTCTTCAGAGTTGTTATGATTTGGCTGTGAGGTATCCCCCATAATGCTCATGTGCTAACCAATGCAGGAATGTCCACAGGTGAAATGATTGGATGATAAGATCTATAACCTCATCAATGGATTAATCCATTTGATACATAATAATCTGAATGGACTACTGGGTGGTAACTATAGGCAGGCAGGGCATGGCTATAGGAAACAGGTTCCTGGGGGCGTAGCCTTACAGTATATTTTTTGCCTGGTTCTTCTCTGACTCTCTGCTTCTGAGCTGCCATGAGGTGAACAGCCTTCCTCTATCATACCCTTCTGCCATGATGCTTTGACCTCACCTTAGGCCCAGAGCAATGGAGCTGGCTGACCATAGACTGTGAAACTGTGAACCCAAAGTACACAACATCTTCTCTAAGTTGTTCTTGTCAGGTATTTTGGTCACAGGAATGCAAAGCTGACTAATACAAGTTGTTAACTCTGCCAAGAAAGAGTATTCTCCTTGACATTGGGAACTCTTAACTTTTCAATGAATATCATGAAAACTTGGGACAAGAATAGGCATAGTTTAACTAATAAACATCTGTATTTTACCCAGTGATTTCATAATTCTCAGAAAACTGCCAGCACCTTAACCATACATCTATCACCTTCTTTCTAAGAATTAACTTTCTGCTTCTCCTCAAGACCCAGACTCAACAGTTCTATACCCTTAATGTAAATTGCTCTCACCTCCAACTATTCGTAGCATTTTTACCTTGCCCCATGAATATTCCTGGATCTATCTATTAACATTTGTCTGTTTTCTGAACCAGGTGGTGCTTAAAAACAAGGCCATGCCTTATTTTTATATTTCTGACACTTAGCATGATATATAAGTAGATTCTGTTGAATGAGTAAATTAACAAGTAAAAAACTACTAAGAACTAGTATATTTTTCACCAAAAAGAATGTAAGGCAACCTTGATTATTAATATTTCCTTGGTATTTGCCAGAGCAAAAGCAAAAAGGAAAGTTCTCACCTTTTGACTTTTAATTTGCTCTACTACAACCATCACAGAGGGAAAAAGTAGTTGGAACTGCAAAGTAGAGAATAATTAAAGGTAGTTAATCAAATGCAGAGGGAAAAGAATCAACTCAGGAAATGCTTTTTTTCTAAATAGTTCAAGTTAAGACAAATGACAATACCACAGAACAGTCAAGAGTTAGTATATACTAAGGCAATTTGATTTGGGGATAGGATGCAAACAAGAGGAAGACAGCAGACAGAAGTAGTATCTATTTCTGAGGCTGGCATAATTTTTAATATTGAATTCAATGAGAACATTAACATGAGACATTAATTATTAACTAAATTTGGAACTCTTTAAGCAGTTCTGATGTAGTAAAGAATACAAAATGCAGAAAATATAAAATGCTGGACTCTGGTACTATAAGGAAAAACATTCTCAAAAGAGTGGCATAAATAAGATTATTTTAATAATGTCAACAGATTCCAAGGCATTTTGTTACTTGGACGCATACCTGATCTAAGGAGTAATTGACATGTGATATGGAGAGATGTGGGTCAGCCAGGAACTGAAATAAAAAACAAGTAAAAAACTACTGTAATTAGGGCTTCACAAAAAACATCTTGAATCAATTTCATGTATAAAACTAGAAGAGAATCTGAGAATGGGCTTAGTGTTAATTCTACGCTACAGAGCTCACTCAGGAACCTTTGCCATGATTCCTAAGCCACTTTGATCATGATTTGGGCATGATCAAAGAGAGAACACTGTACCCTCCAACCACAAATAGCTCAGTTTTAACTACCTGACCTTATCAAAGAACATCTTCGATTTGAGACTATGCTCCAATCTGCTGTCCCAGAAGCATTGCTTCCTACATCTCCACTTCCTCACCTCTTGTTCCAAATCAAGCAGTGCTTGGCGATAAGGCTGCAGAACTGAATCCAGCCCTGTGCAGAAGGCCCTCAGATAGATTCCATGTAGCCCACCTGATCCCTGCTGAGATGGGTGGTGGTCCTGAAACCAAACAAAGAAAAGTCAACTTCTTAGCTCAGGCCCTGAAACTTGAGGAAGACATTGTCCTTTATTAGTGGTATTGTTTTCATTTAAATAATTACAAATCAAAGGAATACTTCAGAGAGGAACACCCAGCAGAAGATATTTTGAGCACTGACCTTTTAAAATGTGGTATTTTAATTTTCCAAGCAGTCCCAGATGTCACAACCAACCAGAAGTACTCTATAAAGTCAGTGGAGATTTTTCCATAAATCAATTTTGGCCTTATCATTCCCAGCTTAAATCTCTTTGGTGGCTTTCTATTGCCCCAGAATAATATCCAAATTCCTCTACATGGCACACAATAACTTCTGCATTCTGGCCTTGACCCATTTCTCCACAATTATCTTTCACTGCTTCCAGCTGTGCATTCTCATTTCCATGGTTCACCAGATGTGCTTTGCTTCTCTCTTACCACTACAGATTTGGACTTGTACTCTACTTCTGTCTGTGTGCCTCATTTTTCTGACAAACACCTACTCTTTCTGCAGGACCCAGCTCAAGCACATCTCCTCTGCAAAGCCCTTTCTAACTCTCTCTTGGGAATTAACAGTTCCACCTTGTTGCTTTCGTAACATCCTACTTAGTGAACTGTACTTTTATTTAGATGTCGTCCTCACTAGACCATGAACTTCATAAAGCTAGGAACCATACTTTACTCATCTTTGTATCTCAGCTTCTCACAGTTCTTTGAACAGAGGGTAAATATTTACTGAATGAATAAAATGACCTCAATCTTCCTCCCAACATATCTTCTCTTGCCTGGCTTGGCAATTCATCAAGAACATAAATCTGAGAGTCAACATGGCGGGGTGGTCATGAGACTCTCATCAAGGGGTAATATACAAATATAGCTTATCTTTCAGGAAACTTCCAAGGGTTTTTTGTTTGTTTGTTTTTGTTTTTGTTTTGTAGGAGCATCTTGTGTAGTTTTTATGTGGGGAACTGTGGTGAACATTTGTAAGAGGTTATGATGGACGATCGTCTCTCTGGCTACATACTGACTTGGGTGATCAGACACTGGTGGTGGTAGGTCACATAGCAAAAATCAGCAACAAATGTGATAAGAAGCTTGGAATGAGGGGTTAGAAAACATATTGTAGCTAGAGGATGCTGTAAAGTATACTAGTAGTTCCTAAAGATAAATCCTTACAGCCACCCTAAGAATAGCCCAGATAGGAAAACAGCTCAAATCTGGCAACCAGCCAATTTTGTTTTGATCTTCTGTCATTGCAGAACACTGAATATCTTCACTTACCACAAAATGAAAAGGAAAATAGATTTATTTTTTTTTCTTAAGAAAAAAAGTAAGTTACTATAGGTTTCTTTAAAATTTGAGGAAATAGGAATTCATATATCATGGACAATAAAATTCAAGTAGTCACATTAATAGAAGATAGGCTTTTTTTTTTTTTTTTTTTTTTTTGCGGAGGTCAGGAGTATTGGGGATTGAACTCAGGGGCACCTGACCACTGGGCCACATCCCCAGCCCTGTTTTATACTTTATTTGGAGTCAGGGTCTCACTCAGTTGCTTAGCCCCTCACTGTTGCTGAGGGTGGCTTTGAACCTGTGATCCTCCTGTTTTAGCCTCCCAAGCTGCTGGGATTACAGGTTTGCACCACGGTGCCAAGCTGAGGATACCGTCTTTTCTTTTAAGCGTCATATACAAAAAAACAATTGGCAACCTTGCCTTCTCTTATTTTCAGTGATGAGAAATTCTTAATTTATTTCACACGAATCACCAATGAATTCACTGAAAGCTTGACAGTTTCTACCCTCTAAAGGTTTACATCCTGAGATCAGAATCCCACCTGTTGCTGCACATGGCCTGTGTACTGTTCAATGAACTCAGTAAAGCGAATATAGTCTGTGCCAAGCCGGCAGAGTCGATTCAAGACGCTGGTCTCACTGGGGTGGAGAAACGGAAAGTCCTGGGACACCTGCAAGAAGAGGGACGTTGACAAAAACATTGATGCCTGCTGGCCACTGCCCCATATTTTTGGGGTGCTTAAAATGTTTCATACTATCTTATCTTTTCCTTTCTTGTTATTTTCCTTAAGATGCCCACTTAAGTTTGGTAAATTCCGAAAGGTATTTCCAAACCACTTCAAAGGTGGTATTCCCTGTTCTGACCTACTTGCTTCTCAAATAGGTTAACATATGGTAAATAGTGTACATTAAAGATAAGTCAACCTCCCCAGAGGCAGCCACTATTACCTATTTCGTATGCAATCTTCAGAGGATAGTCTATAGAATGTGAGGGTTTTTGACTTGGTTCCAACAAAGTCTCTTAGCAGTATTGCTCAAACAAGGGTCTGCAGACATATTTTTAGGATTTACAAATTCCCTATAAAATTTTAAATTTTGTTTTCATTGCATTAAATCTCTAAAATTAATGTAAATACACTATAATTTGTAATAGTACCTTGTAACTAGCCATATAAATTTATTTATATTTGCATTTCTATTTTTAATTTAAATGAAGGACAAATTATAACCTAGCTGTATAAAAGTTTCACAGCAATTCAAATTTAAAGTAGTGGATGGGCTACAGTAGTAGCTCAGTGGTAGAGCACATGCCCAGTACAGGTGAGGTACTGGGTTCAATTCTCAGCACCACATAAACATAAGTAAATAAAATAAAAGTACTGTGTCCATCTACAACTTAAAATAATAATATAATAAAAAAAGTAGTGAAATATATTTGTTCAACCACATTTTTAAAATGTGGCAAAAAACACAAAGCCTATTGTTTTAACCATATTTAAGCACAGAATTCAATGGCATTAAACACATTCACACTGTTGTGCAACCATCACCACCATCCAGCTCCATAACTTCTTCATTTCTCCTAACTGAAACTCTGTACCCATTACACACTAACTCCTTCTTCTGCCTCCAACCCCTGGCAATCACCACTCTACTCTGTCTCTAGAATAATATGATACATTATTGCCTCATATAAGTAGAATCATATATTTGTTCTTTCAGAACTGGTTTATTTCACTTAGTATAATGTCCTCAAGGTTCATCTATGAAGTAAAATATGTCAGAGTTCCTTCCTTTACACTGTGTATATGTGTGTGTGTGTGTGTGTGTATGTATATATGTATATATACATACATACACACACCACACACCACATTTTGTTTATTCATTCATCAGGTGATGGACACATGAATTGTTTCTAACTTTTGGTATTGTGAATAATGCTTTATGAACATGGATATAAAAATATCTTTTGAGACCTTGCTTTTATTTCTTTTGGGTATATTCCCAGAAGTGGAATTGCTGGTCATAATGGTAATTCTATGCTTCTTTTTTTTAGGAATTGCTATTTAATTTTTCACAGTGGTTGTACTATTTCACATTCCCACCAACAATGCACAAGAGTATTAATTTCTCCACAAGATTTATTTTCTATTATTATTATTATTTTTTTAGTTGTAACCATCCAAAAGGATGTGAAGCAGTGTTTCATTGTGGTTTTGATTTGTATTTTTCTAAGCATCTTTTCATATGTGTGTTGGCCATTTGTATATCTTTCCTGGAGAATCAACCAACTTTTAATGAACACCTACTTTATCCCAGGCAGTGTGTTAACATTCAGACATAAAAGAATGAACAAAACCATTCAGTTATTACTTTAAAACAACTTGGCATATTACATGTTCATATTGTGAGTATTGTACTTTATGGATGCCATCTTTATATGACAGTAATAAACAGGCAAAGAACCTTTGTCACTGAGCCACAATGACTTTGTTAGGAATCTATTTAATATAGATTTTAATGACACAACATTAATCATATCTTCAAGTTACAAATTTAGGAGGTAGCCTGACACAGTGCTTAACAATCTTTGATCTTTGGAGACTGCTTGGGTTTAAATCCCTGAGCTGCCTCTTATTTGCTTGAAAGTTTAGGTAAGCGACTACACCTCTCTGTGCTTCAATTTTCACACCTATAAGTGAAAATAATAATTGTGAGAATTAAATAAGCTAATATATGAAAAGCACATGTGCCAAGCATACAGCAAGTGCTCAATACATATAAGCAATTTTTAAATTACTAACAACACTTCTCTATCCAGTTATCAAGTGATATCCCCATTATAACTGGCATTTGAGCATTTCTTGTTGGCAGTTTTAGAAAAGTTTAAGGTCTAATTATTCTGAAATACCAAATGATATCTTGAGGCTTCTGAAATAATTTTGTATAACATACTCATATTAACTGGCATTCTATACATTAGAATTATTGAAGTAAAAATAGAAACTATAGAGCCAGATCTGTAGTTAAAGTCATTCTTTTAAACTCAGTGTTGCTACTTTAGTTTCAGAAAATATTATATGTCATATCAGATCTGTGTTTTTGTTTATTTTGGTACCAGTGATTGAACCCAAGGTCACTTAACCACTGAGCTACATCCCCAGCCCTTTTTGTTTTTGAGACAGTGTCTCACTAGTTTGCTTACAGCTTTGCTAAGTTGCTGAGGCTGACTTCAAACCCACAATCTTCCTGCCTCAGCCTCTCAAGCCACTGAAATTATAGGCATGTGCCACCACACCTGGCTCAAAACTGTGTTTTTCAGTCAGGGACAATTTTCACACCTATAAGTGAAGATAATAATTGTGAGAATTAAATAAGCTAATATATGAAAAGCACATGTGCCAAGCATACAGCAAATGGGACATTTGGCAATGTATGGAGACATTTTTGGTTGTCACAATTCGGGGGATGCTACTGGCTTCTAGTGTGAGTAAGCTATAGAACTAATTAACATCCTACAGTACGCAGGACAACCCCTACAATAAAGAATTACCCAGTCCTAAAATGTCAATAATGCAGGTTGAGAAACTTTGCATTAGAATAGTGTTAATTTGAATTTCTTAATGTTGTAGTTTTGATTAATTTAACTTGTAAAACTACTTGTTTTTATGGCTGTCAAAGAGCAATATGCTTGAGTTTAGATCTAGTTTCATGTGGACATACATTCGATATTACAATAAAAATGTTTCATAATCCCTAGGCATTTGTGACAATTTTTCCTTTTAACCAAATGTGAAAAACACTGCTCTTTTGAAAGTAAGCACTATTTGCTGCTTTTGTCTTCTTTCATAAATACCAGCACCTGCTGTGTGGCAGAAATTGTATTCTGAGTACATGAATGAATACCATGTGGTCTTTGCCACCAAGGGCTATCTATGCAGGAAAAAAGGCTATACACAGGTACTAGCATTAAATAATTATGAACTTTCATTAGTCTCAGAAAGGAAATAAATAAATTGCTGTGATAGAAAATAATGGTATAAGGGAAGGATATTTATTTAAAAATATTTTTTTTAGTTGTAGATGGGCAGAATACCTTTATTTATTTATTTACTTTTATGTGGTGCTGAGGATTGAACCCAGTGCCTCACACATGCTAGGCAAGTCCTCTCCCACTGAGCTACAGCCCCAGCCCCAAGGATGTGTAATTTAAAAACGTGGTCAGAGAAAATTTTTCTGATGAAGAGACTTCTCTCTGAGGAAAATATCTGCTTGAGATATTTAAATAAGAAAGGAAGGAAAGGAGATAATGATTTAGTTGTGGCGCTCTTCTCTGCCTCCCCAGCCCTTTTTCTATAATTTATTATCTCTTTTTTAGTTAAAATATTCAAGTACCCGCAAATACTTTTGGAACATTGTATTCCTATATGGCATTGTGAGTTCTACAGGGGAAAAATGAAATACCAACCCAGTCTTCAAAGATCTTACACACAAAAATTAACGATTCAAAAAATTCACCTAAACTCCCAAACCCCAAAATCAAATTCACAAAGAAAAGGAGAAATCTATTTGACTTATAGCTTTTAGTGACCAAGAATGTAATTTGCCCATCCACCTTATCTACATCAGACAGACCTATATCCGTAACTTACTTTTGCATAAAGCTTTCTGAGCTTCAGTTTTGCTCATTTGTAAACTGCGGCTAAAAATACTTAGATTACCGAGTTGAAAGAATTAGGTAATATTCTTAGAAGCAGAATTAGACGAGTAGTTCAGATACTGGAGCAAGAGATCTGGGTTCAAATTTAAGCTCTGCTAATTACTAGCCACGACCATGGGAGTTAACATTCTGTAAAAGGAATATAGGCGGCTGTGAGGATTAAATGTGATAAAGCCCATGCACAATATTTACCACACAGCCCTTCCTCCTCTAACATTTCTGACTACAAGAAGGACTCCTCCCAAGTTCTTTACCTAGTGCAGTAAGGAATAATGGTCCCCTACCAAGTTTTTCACCCAGTGGGAAAGGAGTAATAAGGGAAACACCGCATACTCTAGAATTCATTTTTTCATTCAGCAAAATTTGCTGAGCACTTATGTGTGCTGAAAGCTGTGAATTTGGAACAGCCTTTAAAACTTAGTTTGAAACAGAATGCAAGAGTGAAAATATAAAAGTACACTTTTATATCCAGTTCCCCAGCAATTCTCGCTCAGACTCCTCGACCTTAGGAAGGCCCCCTCAAAGGAGGGACCATTCAGGATCGGCCCTCGGTTTCTCATCCTAGGCCCGGCGCCCTCAAGGCGTTTACATCCACAGCGGGCCCCTCGAACTGCGCTCCAGTGACCTGGCCAGGAAAACGCTACCCAGTGCTGCAAGCCCTGCCCTTCAGACTCCGCCTACAGGCACTGGCTCAGGTGCACGGATTCTACATTAGCTGGTTCCCGCGCTCGGAACCCAACACTGTACCTGCAAGCCACTCCTCTTGTTCCAGGTGAATATGGATCCTGGGTACCCGCTTAGAGCCAGAAGCAGTTCGTGGATCATTCCCACGGCGGAATCCTTAGATACGTCGCTTCCTCCTTCAGCGCCCCTCCAGGCGACCACGCCAAGGGTGCCTCCTCTTCGACACACGCACTGGCCTCTGGCTTAGGCGGTTTACCCTGAACCCGCCCTAGCAACTGCAGCCAGAGGAGCTGACGGGAAGCCGGGAAGGAACCAGCGCGCCGCGTCCCGGAAGTGTACCGAGCTCGGCTGGGCGCACTGCTAGCTCCAGTTCTGGAGTTTTGGTAGCTGCCTTTGCGCATGCGCCCCCGGTGCCCCGAGTTGCCGGCTCGAACTTCCGGCTTGGGAGCTGGACTGAGCGACTGTGGAACCCGGGCTGGGTTCTTTCCCGAGTGGGTGAGGCTGGCTTAGGGGCAGAGATGCAAGTGGGTTTGGGGACAGCTCTAGCGGGAGACGCTGCCAGGGTGGGGCCAGAGGGTGCCCTCAGGGTGGCTTAGCCCGGTCAGAAGCCTCTGGAGGGATTGCGCTACATCTCTGAGAGTGACCCGGCCAGAAGGGAGCCAAGACAAAGAGTCCGGAACGCCGCACCCTCAGCTTATTGAGCAGAGCTCGGCGCCTTCGAATCCGTAGTACTCAGAGTCCCTGGCCAGCGCCCAAGCTCGTTCTCAGGAAACTCATTTCTACTGCCCCTGGGACTTCCTCTCTCCATCAATTCAGTGTGACTCTCTTCAAGTTCTCCAGTCCTTGCTTCCGTACTCAAAACCAACTTTAAAACGCGAGGTTTCACGTCAGTAACTCCCTTGCTGAGCGGTTCTTTTACTGTGAAGGAAAACAAAGACTTGATATTCAGTACTTGATTTTTGCGTGGACTGGAAATCGATAGTTTGTAGCCCGAGGGGACGGGGTGGACGCAGAGGTCCTCGGGAAGGACTGGAGGTACTAGGGGAGATCAGCCGTGACCCCTGGAGAGAGGCTTTTTGTTGCCTTCCACAGGATGGTCTTTAGATCCTCTTGAGCCCCCATATGGTTCGAACTCACGGTGCAACATTGATCTGGGGAGTTAAATGAGATCAGATTCGGAGAAAGTGGGAAAGGAGCAGATAGTACTATTTTCTGCAGCTTCCTGGGGCTGCCCTGTAAGTCGTCAAGAAGTGCAGCTTTTTAAAGGTCATCCTTCTTGCTCATTGTTAACTTGCTGCCCTGAGAATGGTGCCACTTAGATGACCACTTGGAGCATGTAAGAAGTTAGGCCTGCTCTGGCAAGGCTGTAGACATGTGAATACATTCCTCTGTTAGTGTCATCTCTACTCTAGGAAGAAACTTCTTTTACACAGAGAGAGACTCATCTTCATTTAATTCTTCAAGGACATGGGAAGATAGGTGTAAACCCTGGAACTCTGACTCTTAATTAAAGGGAAGCTGCTTTCTGCTATGAATGATGGCCAAACCCACTTTGAGAGGGAATGGCCCTAACTCTGAAACCTTAAGACAACGCTTCAGGAAATTCCATTACCATGAGGTGGCTGGACCTCGGGAGGCTTTCAGCCAACTCTGGGAACTTTGTTGTCGGTGGCTGAGGCCAGAAGTGCGTACCAAGGAACAGATTGTAGAATTGTTGGTACTAGAGCAGTTCCTGACTGTCTTACCTGGGGAGATCCAGAATTTGGTACAGGAACAATGTCCAGAAAATGGAGAGGAGGCAGTGACACTGGTGGAAGATTTAGAAAGAGAGCCTGGAAGACATGGACCTTCGGTGAGAAGGGAAGGGGAAATTCAGAAGTGTGAGACTGGGAAGGGGCAAGGGTAGAGGGCCAATTTAAAGTACAGACAGGCACAAGTCTCCCTTATACTTCTGGTCTGCAACAGGTAACTTTTTCAGATGGTGCTCGCATGAAGATTCTACCTGTGTGTAACCTCACCTTTCTTGTCACAATGAATTTTTGTTCATTTCATACTTTCTTACTTGATGGGGAAGAAAGAGGATTCCCCGCCCCCCATCCTGTTGCTTACTGCTTTGGTCTTTTCCTTCTGGTGTTCCAGCTGCTTTAAGCTAATGATAATGGAATAAGGGCTTTGCTATAACCTCCCAATACCCCTACAACTCTAGCCTTAACCTAGAAGGATGAACTCTGAACTCTGGGTGAATTAAATAATCTCCTCTGGGAATGCCTCTCACTATGATCTTGCAGTGACAATTGATGGGGGTTGTTTCTAGGTCACAGTCTCTGTGAAGGGGCAGGAAGTGCACTTGGAGAAGATGACACCCCTGAAATCATCACGAGAGTTCTTAAGTGTTCAGCAGGAGTCAATGGAACCCCAGCCCAGGAATGTACCCAAGAAAGAGTGGGCAAGAAGTCCAGACCTGGAACCACAGGAACAGATGAACCCAAAGGAGAAGCTCAGACCTTTTCAAAGGAGTGGTGAGGAGTAGTAGATTCATATGGGAAGTTAGAATGCCATTCTAAGTTGGGAAGTAGGGTTGGGGATAGTGAGTGGGAAAGGGATTTCAGTGGAAATCATAGAATGTGTGGTTATTGGGTCTCCCTGAAGACATGCAGTATATTGTAGACAGCCCGCCAGTATATTGTCTTCTTATATGTCCTCTTTTGATAAGTCTTTTAAGAGAATGACTTCCTAGTTTTTATCAGGACTTGGAATTATTCTGATAGTAATGGTAATAGTAGATCATATTTTCTAGATAAAAATGCTTTTCTATACTGGTGAGCACATCTTTTAGTTGTTTTACTTCTCCAAATTAAATCATACTTGTGTTTTTAAGCTTTCCCCCATAATCTCTATTCTCTAGACCTTAGCTTTTATTATTCTCTCATTTGGAACTTTTAAGTTCTCCAAATATGATAATTGTGGAGAACAAAATTATGTGTATTATTCCAGTGAGGGTGTGTTAGGTAGAGGCTGAGTTAAGAATTTTACTTCAGAATTTTGCAATATCTTCTTTCAGTATAGCCCAACTCATAATTATGGGAGGCTTTTTGTTCACCTAGTAACTTTCATATCTTTTCTTCAGTGCCTTTGTACCTAGTCTCTTATTCTTGGTCTTGATTGGTAGAACTTGTTTTTCTTCTTTGTACTCTAGTGAACTCCATTTTGTTTGTTTTTTTTCCCCCTTTGATGATTTCATTTAAAACTTGTTGAAGTTCCTTTGAATTCTGATCTTATCTTTCTTGAAGTTTGATATTCATTTCGGTTTAGTCTTTCAGGTGAAATCCTCTAACCTCACACACAGACTTGCAGAGTTTATCAGTTCCTAAACACCTACAATGTGCTCAACATTTTGCAGGGTACTCTACAATAAGAAAAGGTACCTATCCTCAAAGAGCTTACAATATGATTGCAAACTATAAATATGTGCTAAACAGAACTGTATTGAAACAATGCTTAACAACAACTTAACAGTGTAAGTACTGTGGGGGTTTGAAAGAATGGAGATGAGGTAGGGCTGTAGTGAAGGCCTCTTGAAGGCATTGGCAAGTATAGCTTCTTGAAGGATGGGTTGAGTTTGGGTAGGAGAAAGGAAGTTAAAGGAAAGGTACCGAGTGGTGAATAACAGTGTAGTTGTTCTGGGAAGGAAAAAATAAACAGAAATGGACAGTGCAAGGCACTAAGGTTAAGGGTTAAGGCTCAGCAGAATAGTGTGTGAACTAAGGAAGCAAAAGCCTGAAGTTCGGGGCTGGGGTTGTGGCTCAATGTTAGAGCACTTACTTGGCATGTGTGAGGCCCTGGGTTCAATCCTCAGCACCACATATAAATAAATAAATAGAAGATCCCTTTACAACTAAAAAATATTTTTAAAAAAGAGCCTGAAGTTCGGGTGACTGCTGCAGTTATCCACAAGTGAGAGGATCCAGGGTCTGGAAACAGGAATGGAGAAGAAGGATGTATTAAGAGAAACAGTTATAGAATTTGATGCCTGAGTATGAAGGAAACAGATGAGTTGAAGACAATCTCTTCTCCCCTCTCCTCTGAAATCACTGTTTACTTCTGTAGCCTGAGTAAAGAATAGGAGACAGGAGGTAACTATTTCTAGCAGTGCTACAACCTGTAAATAATGGTTCAGAAGGCTAGGGAGCAACTTGGAATAGAATTATTAACTCTGAACATTCAACTGAACCTTTTCCTCTCTTGTCACTCTGCTCTGGAAAATAAAATACTTTTTATCTTTTGAGGTTTCCTATATTTTCCCCATTCTTCAACTCAACTGAACTTTCTGAAAACATTTCCCTAGATACTTCCTTTATAATCCCTTGGATAAAAAAAAAGCAGAACTGAATTCAGACATGTTTTGTATAGTCAGTCCAAACTATGATTCCCTTTGTTTGCTTCTCTGTAAGCAGGATTTCCATTTCCTAAATCCGGTGTGGTCTCCAGGTTGGAGCACGGAGAGCCATGGATCTCAGATCTGCTGAGCTCCAAAGAGAAAGAAGTCCCAAAAGGCAGCCACACAGGTGATAGACAAGTACATGCTGATATACTATCATCCAAGAGAGAGAGAAACTGGGTGGAAAAGGATCACTGGGGCTTTGAGGATGAGAAGGTGACAGGTGTACACTGGGGCTATGAAGAGACCAGAACTCTCCTTGCAATTCTTAGCCAAACTGAATTTTATGAGGCTCTCCAAAACTGTCATCGAAACAGCCAAGTATACGGGTCTGTGGCTGAGAGACTCCGGGAGTATGGTTTCTTCCGAACCCTGGAACAGTGTCGGACAAAGTTCAAAGGTCTTCAGAAGAGCTATAGGAAAGTCAAGAGTGGCCACCCACCTGCGACCTGCCCCTTCTTTGAAGAAATGGAGGCACTGATGAGAGCTCAGGTCATTGCTCTGCCTAGTAATGGCCTTGAAGAGACAGCCTCTCATTCTGGCCAGGTGAGTAGTGATGCAGAGACTAAGGAGCCAGGACAGGAGGCCTGGCAGCATGAGGAAGGAGCAGAAACAGCTTTGGCTGAGGCTTCTGACAGTGATGAATTGGACCTGGAGGCCACCCCCCAGGACTCAACTGCACCTGTCCTGTTCCGAAGCCCAAGTGGTAAGAAGTTTTTCTTCTGGGGGGTTTGGGATTAGAATTGAGGAGCAGTGAGGCTGCATATGGAGTCTAGAATATGCCACCTGCCAGTTTGGTCCCTTTTTTTCAATTCTATATATAGTTCATTATGTTTTGGGGGAAAATAATAGTAAGGAAGATAATAGTAAGTAGTCAGTTGGTTTTTGAAAGAAATACACTCAGAAAATTCAAGAGTGTCTTGAAAAAGAATATCATTCCATTCCTTTATTAAAATATTTTTCCTGATTATAAAATCATTGCAGGCTCATTGAAAAAAATGTTGTATTTTATTATCTTTTCTTTATTTTTTCCATCATTAATATAAATATAGGTAAGTCATAAATGTTGCTCATGTGCTAAATGCTTTTATTCTCATTATCTTTGTTCTTTTCATCTTTTTCCCACTACCTTTTCTCTTTCTTCCAATTCTTTCCTGTTCTCCTTTACTCACAGTGAGTGGAGAATCATGGAAGGAAAATAATGTCCAACTGGCTCTCAGGTGAGAGGAAGAGTATTTGAACCCTCTTTCTATCCACCTTGGGCACCTTCAGGGAGCAGAGACTATAATCATCCTAATATCCTTTCCTGAAAGTACTACCCCAAGTGGGGGACGTGCAGCACTAGCATGTGTTCAAGGAGACAGTTTGCTCTTGCTTCCTTCCTCAATCTGGCTCCTGTCCATCCTATACTCCCTGAATACCATGCATGACTATAAGGTCCTTATTTTATACCCTTCAAGTCTATGCTATTGCTGGGCTTGCTTCATTGAAATTGTGGCAAATGAAGAAAGGCCATACTAGAAATTTGGCAGCAGTATGATTCTGGAAAGAGGCAGTTCCTTAGGGTTTTAAGTCATTCTGTGGGAAAATGAATTCATAAGGAAATAGGACTGGTGGAAAATGAGTGATCAGAGAACTTAAGGATAACACATTGTGGATGAAACAACTAATTGAGGGTCTTCTTACCCTAATCGGTGGTATACTAGTTTTCAGAATTCCAGAAAAACACTAGAAGGATGGGGAAATGGATTCTATACACTTGCTTTAGTATACATAATAATTGTTTCAGTGATCAGATGGAAAGGTCTTTTTTAAAGTTTGCTGAATTTGCTAAAGGATATACAGAAGCATATAGATCCTGAAAACATAAAGTATTTAATTAAAACATGAAGTTTTAATCTAGGAGTGATCTTAGGTGATTTTTATTTTCTTTTGGTGCTAGGATAGAACATGGGGCCTCATGCATGATAAGCATGTGCTCTACAACTGAACTACACCTACAGCCTAAATCATTTTTCTTGATGCAGTAGATAGGACTGAGTCATTGCAGCTCTAAAGATCTGGTTTAAGTAGTGCTGAAATTTCTCTTCTGGTGGCAGGTGTACACTGGGGCTATGAAGAGACCAAGACTTACCTTGCAATTCTTAGTGAGACTCAGTTTTATGAAGCCCTCCGTAACTGTCATCGCAATAGCCAGTTATATGGAGCAGTGGCTGAGAGATTATGGGAATATGGCTTCCTCAGGACTCCAGAGCAGTGTCGGACCAAATTTAAAAGCCTACAAACCAGCTATCGGAAAGTCAAGAATGGCCAAGCACCAGAGACCTGTGCATTTTTTGAGGAGATGGATGCTTTGGTGAGTGCCCAGGTTGCAGTTCCATCTAGTGATGGCCAGGAAGAAGAGATAGTGTCTTGCCCCATCCAGGGAAACAGTGAGGAAGAAGTTGAGAAGCAAGCTGAGGATGCAGAAGAGGCCATAGAAGAAGATTCTGATGATGATGAAGAGGATACTGAGATACCCCCAGGGGCTGTCATGAACCGTGCTCCAGTCTTATTCCAGAGTCCCAGTGGTAAGATTATTTTACTTCTTACGACAAAACGTAAAAGAGAAGTAATGGGATTTAGAGAAAAAAACCATCAGATTGAGAACTGGCCTCTCTACCCAGCTTTCATGGATTCTTCTTTACGTTTATTTCTTCCCCCTTGTTTCCTGTTAGCTTAGTGAGCTGAGGTTAACTTATTCATGTGATTTGTCTTTTCACGTTCTGAGATAGTGGTAAACTGTAAATTTGCTGTCATTTATGTGTGTGCTGCTCAGATTTCATCCTGTTTACCTGTTAGGGAATTGGATAACTTTTTCATGTCATGTACCCATAATAGGATGAATTAAAAGTTGGCTCTCATGCATGTTTTTCTTCTAGTTTCAGCAAGTATATTAGCTGTAAGTCTGTGTTCTTCACATGTGAAAACTTGACAACCCTTTTCTTTAGATAACTTTTGTAGAAATCAGAGATTTCTGTGGAAACTGACTGAATCTTAGCTGCTGCATTAAAAAAAAAATATATGGCTTCCTTCCAGGTGGGAAGAAGAGTTGTGATTTTTGGAGTTGTACCTATATATGTATGTGAATCTGGGCTGTGTTGTTTATTAACTGATTGACTTTAGAGCAAGTTACTTAAGCCCCAGTGTTGCTTAGACCTTGGGCTTGGGTAGCTCCATGATAGAACATTTGGCTAATGTGTAAAGTCCTGGGTTCAGTCTCCAGCACTGCATAACAAAAACAAAAACACTGTCAGGGTTGATATAAATGAAGCACCTGTCACAGTGCCTGGGCACATAGTAGGTGTTCAAGAAATAATGGTTTTCACATTATTATTATTATTATTATTATTATTCGGCTCAGGGGCACTCCACCACTGAGCCACATCTCCCCCTATTTTATATTTGATTTAGAGACAGGGTTTCACTGAGTTACTTAGAGCCTTGCTTTTGCTGAGGCTGGCTTTGAACTCATGATCCTCCTGCCTCAGCCTCCCGAGCTGCTGGGATTATAGACATGTGCCATGGCTACTTCCACAGTCTTTTTTGGGGGTCCTGGGGATTGAACTCAGGGGCACTCTACCAATGAACCACATCCCCAGCTCTATTTTTGTATTTTATTTAGAGACAGGGTCTCACTGAGTTGCTTAGCACCTTGTTTTTGATGAGGCTGGCTTTGAACTCAAGATCCTCCTGTCTCAACCTCCCAAGCCACTGGGATTACAGGTTTCATAGTCTGTTCATCAACATTCTTTAAGGATGTCCCATGAACCTCAATTCCATGGGATATTTATTAGTGTATTCTACTAAAAAATGACTTTTAATATTTATTTTTTAGTTTTTGTATGTGGTGCTGAGGATCGAACCTGGGCCGCACGCATGCCAGGCGAGCGCGCTACCGCTTGAGCCACATCCCCAGCAAAAAAATGACTTTTAGATTTGAAAAAATACTAAGTAGACCTATTAGAGGCTCACAATACACTCACATATTTGAAGTTCTGAGATTTTGGGCTAATCTAGTGAATTTCTATTTCATGGAGCATCTCATAAAACTAGACTCATGCGTAGGTACTGCATTAAGTGATACATACAGACTGACATTCAGCATTCTTTTGCTCTTAGATTTAGTCTTGGGAATTTGGGACCCAAAGTTTACATAAAACATCTGAATAAGTACAAATTTTCAGAGCCTAGGCCCAAAGAAGCCTGGCATGTGGTACTTAGAATAGTAAAATGTTGCTGTAGCAGAATGCTTGGGTATTAGGGTAGATGTTTTTGGAAATTTATTTATTTATCTACGTATCTATTATTCTATTTATTTATTTAAGCGAAGAAAATGTTTTAGACATATCCTAGTAAAGTTTTTCTCTCACAAGTCCTTTTTTAAAATATTTTTTTAGTTATATATGGTCACAATGTCTTTATTTATTTTTATGTGGAGTTGAGGATTGAACCCAGTACCTCATGCAAGCCAGGCAAGTGCTCTACAGCTGTGCTACACTTCCAGCCCTGAAGTCCTTTTCTTTGAAAGATACTAAATATTTTTCTACTGTATTTATTTACACCATATATTGGAATTTGAAGGGGAGGGGATTTATGAGAATTCTTTCTGAATACAGAAGTTTCCCAAAACGTTTTCCTGGACATTTTCTTCTAATCCTTTTAGTTACTGGCAAAGAACACGAACAAGAATACAATAATAGATCTGAGATGTAGCAAAAATACAGCATTAGAAAGTATCTTTCCTGTATACACATAGTGATAGTCTTCTCTAAAACTTTCTTTTACTGAGAGGACTTTCTAAAGATCCTGGCTACTCAAGAAGTGTTAAAGAATATATTAGCCAACTCTTATGTGGATTATGCAGCTGAGAAACATGTGATAGTTTACTAAGTAAAGAAGTAAAACTTTGGGATTTTAATACTATTAGTAATTTGGGATCAAGAGTTCCCTAATTTTTTTATATTTCATCATCTAGGATAATATTAGTTTTTCCCAGGTTTGCTTTCCCTGGCACATATAATTAAGGAAATGGATAACTTTTTAATTCTGTTCTTACACCAGGTTTTGAAGCTGGATTTGAGAATGAAGAGAATTCAAAACGGGATATTTCTGAGGAAGTACAACTGCATAGGACATTACTTGCAAGGTCTGAAAGGAGAATTCCCCGTTATCTTAAACAAGGTAAAGACAGTGAGAGTGAATGTAGATCAGGAAGACCATGGGAAAAGACACTAGAGGAGAAGAGAGGAAAACTGACACTCTCAGAGAAGAGTTTAGGTAAAATCATAAGTCATCAAAGACTTTGCTTGGGAGAGAAACCCTTTAAATATCTCAGATATGGTAAAAGCTTTGGCCCAAACTCCCATCTCACACATCAGATTTCCCCCCAGGTAGAAAATCCATATAAATGTGCTGATTGTGGGAAAAGCTTCAGTCGGAGTGCCCGCCTCATTAGACACCGGAGAATCCACACTGGAGAGAAACCTTATAAGTGTCTTGACTGTGGGAAAAGTTTCCGTGACAGTTCAAATTTCATCACCCATAGGAGAATCCACACAGGAGAGAAACCTTATCAATGTGGTGAGTGTGGAAAACGCTTCAATCAGAGCTCAAGCCTTATTATTCACCAGCGAACTCACACAGGAGAAAAGCCCTATCAATGTGAAGAGTGTGGAAAAAGCTTCAATAACAGTTCTCATTTCAGTGCACATCGGAGGATACACACAGGAGAGAGACCTCATGTGTGTCCTGACTGTGGAAAGAGTTTCAGTAAGAGTTCTGACTTACGTGCACATCACAGAACCCACACAGGAGAGAAACCCTATGGATGTTATGACTGTGGCAAGTGCTTCAGTAAAAGTTCTGCCCTTAATAAACACCGAGAAATCCATACACGAGAAAAGCTTTTGTCACAGTCAGCACCTAAGTAAGCCTCTAAGGATAAATAAAGAAAAGAGCCTAAGTACATTTATTGTTTGGGAAGTTCCAATATCAAGATCCATCTCCTATTCTGTGCCCAACTGGCCTAAGAAGTAATCCTTAGGGTTTATATCATTGTTTGTTCCTTAAGTTTCTTCTACACCTATAGCCAAATTCCCAATGCAATCATTTTAAGAATAAAAGGAAGATTTCAGTCCTTCACCTTGCCTGTATCTGAAACCCATCTTTTCCTCTCAGTGCCTATGTTGTTCCCTTAATAGAGATAACATGGTAGTAGAGCTTAGGAATTTGATATACATCTTTTTTTGACTCATCTTGTCATTCAGCTGCATTTCAGTTGGAAAAATCCATCACAGCAGCATTTCAGAGAGAAGTTGTAAGACTACTCATTAATTGGGTCTAGCTCTTCTTTATATCGTAATGAAAATGCTAAAAAGAATCCTGCTTACTTAAGCCTGTGCTTAGAGTGACATATTTGTCAGGCACATTCTTCATTTATCTTGGAGAACTGAATGTCCATCTTGGTTCTGTCCTGTGAATCTTTTTGTCAAAAAACAGGTATTCTGGGGCTGGGATTGTGGCTCAGTGGTAGAGCATTTGCCTAGTATGTGTGAGGAACTGGGTTCAGTTCTCAGCATCACATATAAATAAATGAATAAAATAAAGGTCTATTAACTACAAATATTAATATTTTTTAAAAAACAGGTATTCTGACTTGGGAAAACAATGCAAACCTTCTATAAGTACTAGGTATTGGACCCAGGGGCACTTAGCTACTGAGCCACATTCCCAGCCCTTTTTATTTTGAGACAGGGTCTCACTAAGTTGCTTAGGGCCTCACTACATTGCTGAGGCTGGTCTTGAATTTATGATCTGCCTGCCTCAGCCTCCCAAGTTGCTGGGATTACAGGCATGTGTCACCATGCCCAGCTGCTGTAATTATTGATAAAGGAAACAGCTGGCTGGCACTGGGGGAGAATGAATAACTTTCAGGAACTAAGTTGCTTTGGGAGACAAAGATCAGAAACCAAACTTAGTTTCTTCAATTCCTTGTAGGGTTAGAATAGAATAACAATACACTCATAGCATCCAGTTTGACTTTTTTCTGTCCCATCATGTGAATTTCATCTGTCCCTTGTAGTCTAGAAGCCCAAAGAACAAGCCATCTGAATGTGATGGTAGAAAAGGCAGTTAAAGCTGCCAATAGGGAATCATCCATTTTCCCTACACTCCAAACACTTAGTATAGTGTTATGCATCAGCCGGCANGATTGGGCTAATATGTGTAAAGCTGTGCTAAATGGAGGACAATACCTGTTAGGGAAACAGTCCAATGAGCATCACCGCAGAGGAGCCAATCAGCTAGATGTTGCTGGGGCCGAGGAGCCAATCAGCTAGATGTTGCTGGGGCCGCTGTGAGCCAATCATCAGCCGGCAGCTGGAAGTTTGCTGGCAGCTGGAAGTTTGCTGGGGCCCCTTTGGCTGTGGCTCTCAACAGTTATGCACCCTGTGGGTGCTCACTACAAACCTGGACAAATAGAAGGTACTGCTGTGGTCCCAAATACCACTTTGTGTCATCTACCCTTTACCCTCATGGCAGGGTAGATGGGAACAACTGTGATCAATGGAGCTACCAATCTACCACGCTTACACACATTCAGCTGTATACAATTAAAAGCAACTCTTCAAACAAGTGTCATTACTCATCTTTATAACCCAATAGTATTGCATTAATTGCCCTTAAGTTCATAGTAGTATGAATGAGCCCTGTAAGGTACAAGTTAAACAGACCCTATCTTTATCCTCACAACGGAAAACAAATAACATTCACATGGACAAATAAGTATATAGTTGCTGCAGACAAAGAAATCTAGAAAGCTAGGTAGTAAAACTACATAAATGTTAAGGTCCAATGTATTAGTGTTTGCTACAAGAAAAATCTGAGGTATTTTCTTCAGGAAGCAGAAAGTATTCAAAAGAGGGGAGGATACTGGGTAAATTAGGGTGGTATGAACAGTGGGAAAATGGTGGAGCAAAGAGCAAAAGACAGAACATAAGGAAGGTTAGATAAAGCTTGGAGCAGCAAAAACTTTACAGATAGTATGACATGGCTCTGCAACAGGCAGAGTATTGAGAGCCGCAGCAGAAACGGCCACAACAAACTTCCAGCTGATTGGCTCCTCTGCCGTGATGCTCATTGTGCTGTTTCCCCGCCCTTTCAAACCACGGAGATGCTTATTGGGGGACTCTTTTGGCTCCGCCCACGCGACTCAGCAAATCTGCCTCAAGAGCGGGACCTAGGAGGTGCTGGCAGGAAGTGCTCTGGGGGAATTCCTGGAGAGCTCACGCGTGGTAAGGCGTGGGTGCTAAAAATAAAGTTCGTTCTTGGTGAATTGTGCCCAGCCAGACTGCTGCACAGAGAATCACCCTGACTGAAACATGGAGTGCCAGAGGTAGACCATA
This sequence comes from Marmota marmota marmota, assembly GCF_001458135.2. NCBI lineage: Eukaryota > Metazoa > Chordata > Mammalia > Rodentia > Sciuridae > Marmota > Marmota marmota. The sequence continues at coordinate 35,279,412 of NW_026000229.1, forward strand.
AGGTGGTCCACTCATTATGTGCAGCAAACCAAACCAGGTACTCGGCTGTGATTTTTTTTTTTTTTTTTTTGGGGGGGTACCAGTTATTGAACCCAGGGGCACTTAGCCACTGAGCCACATTCCTAGCCCTTTTTTTATTTTAGTCTCACTAAGTTGCTTAGGGCCTCACTACGTTGCTGAGGCTGGTCTTGAATTTATGATCCTCCTGCCTCAGCCTCCCAAGTTGCTGGGATTACAGGCATGGGTCACCATGCCCAACTGCTATAATCATTGACAAGGAAACAGATGGCTGGCACTGGGGGAGAATGAACAACTTTCAGGGACTAAGTTGCTTTGGGAGACAAAGGTCAGAAACCAGTATTTGCTGAAGACACTTTGATGAGCAGATCACAGGAAAGATGACACTGGCCAGATGGCCAAGACCTGGGGTAAATAACTATTTTTTAACATTCATGTTTAATTGGAACCCTTTGAATGGATTGAGATCTGTGAGATCAGTAGGAAGACAGAATATTCTTTAATTCATATCTTATTGTGTTAGAGTTTATAATTAGAGCTCTAGTGTTTAAGAATCCTAGTACAAAGAACAGCCTACATTCATTGCCAATTAAAATAAAAGAACAAGAAACACCAGTCTAAAGACGTGCCTCTGAATCTGAGATGGTTTAAGAAGTGTGCTGTAACGTCAAGAAAAGAGATTTTTCTTTAGTATATGTATAATCTCGTGAAAAAAAGCATTGGTTTGGGTATCATTGGATACAAATTCTGGTTCCAGATGTCTTATAAGTTAACTGTTCCCTCTCTGTAAAGCAGAACAATGTTTATACCTAATCTGCCTCTCAGGGATACCATGTCAATAAAAATTATGTCCACAGAGTGCCTGTTATGTATGCAAATTATTATGATCAAGTTGTTCATGGTAAGAAAAGATAAATTTTTCCCTGTTTATACCAGAAGTATGTCTGTCTGATTCTTTATGCTCTAGGCAGTGAAAAAAAATTTACAATGTAGTAAAAAAGAATTTAGAACAAAAATACTTTCTTTTATATGAATCCATGTCCACAATCCATTAGAACCCATCCTAGGCATAGGGAATGAGTCTTATATGAAAACATCCAGGACCAACCTTCCAATCTCCAAGAGAATGTACAAGAAAAATAGGGCATGAGCATGCTGTCTCACCAGGTGAAGACCTAATTCATATGAAACTACCTCGCAAAATATTAAATGCCACCCAATCTGCCATTCATGAGGATGGGAAGAAGCAAAAAATAATAGACTTCAAACATTGTAAGAGAAACTAATGCCACTATTTGGGGAGCAAGATGACCTAGGCACCTCTCACTTTTTAATATCCATAAAGCCTTTGTAGGACCAGAGGACATGTGCAGAAAGGAAGCAAAAAATAAAGGTACTAATAGTTGTCATTTATTTTTATCAGGTGTTTCCTTAGTGTTGCACTTCTTTTTCATATTTTCCACATACTGTCATTCTTCCTTTGATTGCTTGTCCTCTATGACTAATGCCATAGAATTTAACATTTATATGTATTCGCTGTGTTGTTGCCATTTCTCACTTACTGTAATACAAGTTAGAAGCTGAGTCTTGTCAACTTTGTGTAGCATTATTTTTATGGTGACCAGGTAGGGAAGGGAGAAGGGAAAGGAGATGAGGTAAGAATGTAAAGATGAATCAGTTCTTTCATTATTCAATTCAAAATCTAAAATGAAAACTTAACTCAATTAGCTATGTTATGACATGGATGTCTCAAAGTCTTCGCATATAAAATGTTACGGAGTATTCTCTGAAACCATGGTGCTAAAAGTAATATATGATTTATTTTACATATGATACATATAAAATAAACTTATTAACTTGTTTCTACTAGGCCCACCATAGAGTTCTTTCACAAACATAACTTTTGAACCACTGGAATTAGGTTAAATATTAGAAATAGAAGCCCAACGTGTCTTTTTTTTTTTTTAAAGAGAGAGTGAGAGAGAGAGAATTTTAATATTTAATTTTTAGTTATCGGTGGACACAACATCTTTGTCTGTATGTGGTGTTGAGGATCGAACCCAGACCAAACGCATGCCAGGCGACCGCGCTACCGCTTGAGCCACATCCCCAGCCCCCAACGTGTCTTAAAGGTCAAAAGGGTCTGGCCAGAAGAGCTCCGCTGTGATCAAAATATGACAGGGTAGATCATTTAACACACATATATGTATGTATATTTGCATAGATTCCCAGGGGTATTTGGTTAAACCTATATAACCCAACAGATAAATTAGGGAAATGATTTTAAAGTCTTCCACAAATACTGAAGTCATCAAATTATTTAAGTAGAATTTACTTTAAAAATATTTTGTTGATATCTTCCTTAAACACAGAACAGAAGCTAAAGGACATTCATCTCATTCTACACCGTGAGGTATATACTCAATAACTTTATGCTGAGTGTCACCAAGCACCTGAGTATTTCTTTGGCCTCACAAATCTCTGCTTGCCCAAAATTGGCATTTGAGAATTTTTAACAGACAAGAAAGCAATATTTATGGGGCTGGGGTTGTACCTCAATTGTAGAGTGCTTGCCTAGCATGTGTGAGGCCCTGGATTCGATCCCAAGCACCATATTAAAAAAAATTAAATAAAATAAAGATATTGTGTCCATCTACAACTAAAATATTAAGAAAAAAGAAAGCAACATTTGAAGAGACAAGGATGAAGTTCTAATAAGCTTAGTGGTCTTGATGTAGAACTAGAATAGGCAAAATTAAGGGGCACTCCAGATAAGTACAACTCTTGACCTCTGTGTTCATTTGATGTATTGATAAGACACAAGCTATATATGCTCTTAGCAACAGATAGAGCAGAAGTAGCAGCTAGACTGGTGACCAGGTAAATATGGGATGGGATTCAAAGATGAAAGGGGATATATGCACAGGATTATCTACTATTATCAGTAAAAGGTAGGCATATTTTTCAAAATGCCAAATCATTGAAAGAGTCAAGAAAATAAGGCTTTCTGAGGGCCTATTCCAATCTGCATACATATAGTTTTTGTTTGTAACTTTTTTATCTTGATATGATTTCAATTTTACAGGAAGAGTTCCAAAAGGAATTCCTATATATCTAGATGGACCAGTTTTATTTTTCCCATTTGCTTTCATTTATATATATATATGTACATACATATATATATATATATATATATACACATACACACACATACCCCTAAATATATTTTTTTAAAAATCACCTGAGTTAGAATAAGTTTGCCCTTTTCTCCTAAATACTTAATATCAAGTATTTCCTTTTAAAGTATAAGAACAAAGACATTCTCTTAAACCTTAATAAAGTTTTCAAAGTCAGTAAATATAAAATTGACATAACATTGTCTACTCAAATTTCTTCCACCATTCCAATAATTCCCATTATAGTAAATTTTTTCCTTGTCCTAGATCATGTTTTATATTTGTCATTTCCACTCCCTCACTTTGTAGTGCTGGGGATGGAACCCAGGGCCATTCTGGAGTGCATGCTAGGCAAGCACTCTACTGCTGAGCCACACGCTCAGCCCTTTACTCTTCTTTAATCTTAACTTGCCCTTTGTTTTCCTTTAGCCTCACATTTTTAAAGAATATTAGACTTTTTTTTTTTTTTTAGAATGACCCTCACTGTTTAGGTTTATGTCACTGATGTTTCCTCATGATTAGATTGAGAGTGAGCACTTTGACGATTAATAAAAGGGATGTTTTGTCTTTCTCAGTGTTTCAGGAGGCACATGATGTTAAGTTTGTCCCAATATTGGTGATGTTGATTTTGTTCTTTGGCTATGATATATTTACCAGAATTCTGTTATTTTCCCCTTTGTAATTAATATGTGGAGAGTAATTTTGAGACAATGTTAAAGATCCTGTCCCTCAAACTTTCACCCATCAGTTTAGTATCCATTAGTTTTCTAACTCCATCCTTTTTAAAGTATAATATTAGTTTACTGTAAGGAAAAGTATTCCCTTTCCTCCTACTTATTTTTATTAGTATAAACTCATGGATTCTTACTTTAATGGGTTAAAAACCTATCACTGTCATTTATTTTGATGTTCAAATTATCCCAGATTTGGCTAGTAAGAACCTCTTCAGATTTGCTCTTTTGTCCTTTGTGCACTTCTTATTTTTTGATGCAACAAGGTATTCCAGGCTCATTTGTACACTTTCTGCCATGACCTTTTTATGAGCCTTTAATTTTATATATGGACCTCATATTCTGTGGGACCCTGATGGTGCATTTTTTTAGTTCTACTTGTTCTTGGTAGATTCCTTAGGATTTTCTATGTAAATAATCATGTTATCTGTAATAGAGATATCTTTCCTTTTTCTTTTCTAATCTTCCCTCCTTTTACTTTTTCTTTCCTATTGCACTGGCTAGCTAGGATCTCTACTTCAGATGAAGACCAGTGATTAGAGCATATATCTTTTACTTGCTCACAATCTTTAGAGGAAAACATTCAATACTTCACTATTAAATTTGATGTCCAGGGCTGGGGTTGTGGCTCAGCGGTAGAGCGCTTGCCTAGCAAAGTGTGAGGCCCTGGGTTTGATCCTCAGCATCACATAAAAATAAATAAATAAAATAAAAGTATTGTGTCCAACTACAACTAAAAAATAAGTCTTAAAAAATTTGATGTTAGCTGCAGATTCTCATAAATTCTTTTGTCAGCCAATCTATGAATTTTAAATTTTGAAACTTCACACAGGAAAACTTTGCTGTACTCATGCTCCTACACCGAGTTAAGGCTAGCATGACTTTTATATTGTGAAAATGATTTCACAACAAAGTTAATAAATTAAAATCATTTGTCCCACTAGCTTTAATATACATATATATGTGTATATATATATATATATATATATATATATATATACATACATATATATAAATATATGTGTGTGTGTGCATATATATATATATATATATAAAACAAAATTCTTTATACCATTTTCAATGAAAATATGATGTATATTTTCATATCATTAAATTTTGTTCTACAACATTTTAGAGGCTGTAAAACATGCACATTTTGAGGATAAATAATATTTTTAAACTATGCAATATCTGAGTGGGTGGGGGTAAAGAATAATATAAAGCTATATAAGGTTACAAACAATCTAAGAACTTCAAAAACCTAAGAGCTTCCCTCTACCCTGTTCCCTAAAAGAAAGATAAACAAAGCTTATTAGAAACCTTTAGTAATTGAAATTAGGGATGTCATCATCCTTTCTTTTCTCATACCAGGGAAAATATACATTCTAACAAGAAAAGCAATTCAAGCATACTTTGGTATCTAATAAATTATCTTACCATTCAGAACTAATCTTAGTTGTTCCTTGTCTTCAGCTAAAGGAGCCATGATATGTGAGTTTATGTAAGTCTGTGTGTGGTCCATTGTGTAGGGGAGGGATCATAGGAAACCTAAAGAATTCTAGTAACCCCAACATTATCACTACTAAAAATAACTTTTGAACTGAGGAAAATGTTGAGTACTGGGGTGGAAATCCTGGCAGCTTCCACAAAGAAAAAGCTCAAGTGACAGAAACACCTGAAAATAGAAACTGCAGCAGTTTCCTTCTCACTCCTCAGTCAGCTACTGTCTCCTAAATTGGAGCAAAGACTTCAGTCCCTCTCAAGTATTGACAAGGACAGTCATGAGAAGGGCAAAGCCAGATTTTAACAGCTAGCTTTGTAACTAAGATACCCAAAGTAAATGAACCTTGACTATTAGGCATTCACACAACTCTATGGTGTCTGGTGTGACCTGGCATTAACAGTCTTGGGGGATAATACTTAAAAGAGTTAAAGTAAATGAGGGGAGTCTAATTAAAGTAAGCACAACATAATACAGAGCTATTGTCAAAAGCTTGAAACTTTAAAGGTATTGGCGATCATATGTTTCCTCTTTCTCCTTACCTTACACTAGTAATTCCAAAACTTTTCCTAATGAGAAATTGGCATGGAGGTAAGCTATGTAAGACCTCAAGGCCAGCTGAAAGCAGAGTTTTGAGATGACACTTGATTCCCTGCTTCTGCTGGTGTTCCAGCAGTTGGAGTTCCTCTGCTTCTGCTGGTGGGTGGGGGTCTATGTAAGGATGCAGGCCTCTGTAGCCAAAAAATGTTGCAGCCAGTAATGATGGGCCATGCCCTCCAGTCTTGCAGCAGACCCCCAGGAGCTCACCACCAATTTCTTCTTGTTTCTGGATTCTTGTCTCATGAATTTGAAGAATGAAATCCACAGACCAGGATGAACAAGTGTAAGGACAGGGTTTACTGAAGAATAGAAACAGGAACAGAACTCTTGCAGTATAAGAAGGCACCGGATAGCAGGTTTTCTCCGTCTGAGTGTGCTTGTCTAGGGGTTTATATAGCACTTGGTTCAGTGTTATTGGTCCAAACTTAAGCAAATCAGGGTTTGCAAAAGTACTAATGCCACTGTCCAAAATTATGCTAATTTTAAATCCTATTTGGAAAAGTACTAACACCATTGGTTAGTCTAGAATTCCATTCAGGTTTGCGGTGCTTCCATTTTCTCTCCACTTCTTGGGAAGCAGGAGGTTGAGGTCAGTGAATTGCACATGTTCAGTAGGGGCAGAGGTCCCTATGAAGCCCCATGGTGCCCAGCAGAGCAGGTGTGTGCACTATTTGGGGCTGAGCTGTGGTGGGATGACAGGTCAGTGTGTCTTGGCTTGCCTATGGCATTGGTCCACCCTGGTTCAGGCCCTCTGCACTTCAGGCCCACGCTGGCATGGTAGTCTCTGTGCAGCCATGGCCCACACTTGCTGTCTGCACTCCATCTGACCTGGGCTGCTGCTCTACCACTCCACTCCTCCCCTGCTGCTTCTTGGCAGGAACCAATGACTGGCTGCATGGCTTGGCAGCCAGGGAGCCATGTCACTACTAGTCAGTTTAAGACCTATTTACTGGTCACCTGCCATATGTAAGGTCCTGGTGATAGAGCCCATTAATTTGCTATGCTTTGAAGGAAGTGGGAGACAATTTACTGAATGGGACATAAAAGAAAGATCTTGTTTGCAACATATACAATAGTAGTTCATTCACTTTGGGCTGGGGATGTGGCTCAGTGGTAGAGGATTGCCTGGTATGTTTGAAGCCCTGGGTTTGATCCCCAGAACATCAAAAACAAAACAAAACTAGTTCATCATCTTATAGCTCAAAAGTGTAACACTTTGGGCTTCAGATTTTTCCACTTCTTTCTCAGTTCAGATCTAGTGCTGTCAGAAGCAAAGATGTAGCTGATGGATTCATAAGACAGATCCCATACCTGAGACTTGGTTAAATTAAATGTTTCAGCAGCCAGTTGGTACTCTTGAGAAAGGTATGTCGCAAAAACACCCTTATCATCAGTCTGTCAATATAAATAAGAATGTTTCAAAATAAGTAAGGAAAATACTTTTTTAAAAAATAACTCTCTTCTTTATATTTTCTTATTTACCAAGCTTCTTTAAACAGTCTAAATAGGAGCCTATAAATGTATATATGCATATCTGTAAGTAAAGAGTCTTATTTATACTAGAGCAGTGTTTCAACCTTGGCTGCACATTAAAATCACCTTGGGAGCTTTTAAAACATCCATGACTAAGACTTACCACATAATTTCATGGGATGGGTGCTAGGGTTCGGTATTTTAAAAAAAATTCCCCTAGATATTGTCCAGGACCCTTTCCTACAGACCCAGACCAGAGTCACCCTGGCCCACTGCAGCCTCTCAAGGACCAACCCCCTCTTAACTCCTTTAGTCAGGCATTCCACTCAGGCATTCCCCTCAGGCACTTAAAGCAGCCTGAAAAAGAGAGAGAGAGAAAGAAATACTTCTTGAAAACACCTTACACAGATCACAGAAGGATGAGCAATGCTGTACCAAAATCCAAAGTGATGCTGGTCATAAGATGGAACTGTCTGACTTTTGATGTTTGAGGTCAAACAGAGTTCTAGATGGAAGGGGGAAAAAATCTCATTAAAAGCAATAAATAAACTCATACAGTGTTCACCAAGTGGACCCATGAGAAATATTTACAAACTATGCTGGTTTGCAGCAGTTTTATTATTCTTCACAACTGGCCTTTCCTTTTGTGTGATATAAAAATTTATGGGGCTGGGATTGTGGCTCAGCGGTAGAGCACTCGCCTAGCACGGGCGAGACCCGGGACGATCCTCAGCACCACATAAAAATAAAAAATAAAAGGCATTGTGTTGTGTCCATCTACACCTAAAAAAAAAAATTATAGTTCAACTAATGTAGTTGTGCAGGAAGTATGTGCTACACATATGGCAACAGCTGAACCAGACAAGGAGTTAATACTCTCTTCACAGCCATGTGATTCCCTTTCATTACCAAAATGGAGAGGAAAGACAAATGTTATAAGCCAGTCATGATGAACAAGACAGGAAATTATGACAGTGGAACAGAAGTGTTTTTGAAGGGCTATTGTAGTTCCTCCTGGTCTTATAGAGTGGAGACCAAAACAAAGATAAGGAAACTTTTTTAGCACTGCATGAGAGTTACAGCACTATAAAGAGGCAAAAGTGGGCCACAGACTTTTCCCATGGCTTCTAAGAAAACTTCTGAACACTCTTACCCAGACCATCCATTCACTGCCTGCTGCTTCTGGGTAAGTTCACCTTAAGAATTACTTGTGCTATTAACAAATTCCTACCTTGAAACCCTGTACTTGGCTCCTCAGCCAGAGTAAAACACTTCACTGACTTGACTGCTGGCATCTGCACACTTGGATAAAGAAGCCTCAGTACAGGTCCACTGAGTCCAGGTGATGCTCCCTCACTTAGCTGGGAGCAGAGCTGGGCCACCACACCAAATAAGATCATTATGAAAGAAATTTCCATTCTCTCTACTTTTGTGGATATTTAAAAGTCTTAGTAAAAAGAAAAAAAAATCTCACTATGAATTGCTAAAAACTCTATAAATACTTTAAAAGTATACATCAAAGGTTTTTTGTAAACTGATCAATTTGTAAATTTAGCAAATTGACCATTCAGTAAAATGATTTGTAGGTATTCACTTCTTGTCGTCTTCAGAAAGACCTTCCCTGATCATCAAGAAAGTGGTTATCTGATCACTATTTTATCATCCAGTTTAATTTTCTTCATAGAACTTAACAGTGATATTTTCTTATGTATTTGCTTACTATCTTTTCTCCACATGAGTTACTTGAGAAAGAAACCCTGTCTGTTTTGTTTACTGCTCTATTAACAGTATTTAAGAACATTAACAACAAAGTAGGCACTTCATAAATACATACACCATCAAGTGTGTAAAGTTAACAGACATGTAAAAATATATTTTTTGAATTTTCCATAATTAGTTTTTAAATAAATGCCACATATTTTATGACACATGTCAATTTCATAAAAGCTATTTTCAAAATCCTGGTGACCCTCAGTCCTTCAAAAAATACTTACTGAGGATTATTGCAGTGAATAGAGAGGGACCCACTGTCATGGAGCTTACATTATAACAGGAGTTAAAACTCTCACTTAAATGAGGCTCAGAAAACATACATCCAATGATTCTTTGAATTTCTATATGATATTTATAATTTTAGAACAGTACTTTTCCACTTAGGGCTTGCAACCTGGGGGTTGAGGGACAAAGAGCCAGAGGATTATCTGAGAGACCTGAAACCTAAGCCTTACCTAGTGGGATTTGGTGTTGCCTCACAAAATCTACCAGATTGAGGGATCCTTCCTCAGAGGAGTTGAGAAATGTTCCATGTCCAATTCTGTCGGGAAGTAGATCCAGGAGCATTTGTGTTTCTTTATTTTGGTTTGGAATCTTCAGAAAAGTAAGAAAAAGGGATTAATGATCTCTTTCAGTTGTTCTTACTAATTTTTTTTCCTATACTGTGTACTCTTGTCCCTCTGTGTAGTTAACATAGATAGCTTTTTTTTTTTTTTTTTTTCGGTACCAGGACTTGAACTCAGGGGCATTTGACCACTGAGCTGTATCCCAAGCCCTGTTTTGTATTTTATTTAGAGACAGGGTCTCACTGGGTTGCTTAGTGCTTCATCTTTGCTGAGGCTGACTTCATGATCCTCAGTCTCAGCCTCCCAGGCTGCTGGGATTATAGGCTTGTGCCACTGTGCCCGGCACCTTTTTTTTTCCTGTTCTTTTTTTGGTGCTGAGATTGAACGCAGGGCCAGGTACTCTACTACTGAGCTACATTCACAACCCCTTCTTCCTTTTATTTATTCCTCAATATTATTCTACATTAATTTCAGTAATAACAATAAACTTAAACTTAGTACAATCTTACTTTGTGCCATTCCATATCAATTCTTTAAAGCTTATAACATTTTATGATTACAAAGTGTTAAGATGAAGAAATTAAAACTCAAGAAAATTTTCAAAAAACAATAACACCTAACTCTGTATGCATGTGTGTTTTGTGTTATGTCTATATGTTCAAAGATATTCAAAAAAGATTTAGAGAAATATAAAAACAAAACTGTTAACAGCATTAACTTTGGGGAGCAAAACTGAAATGAGAAGGGGACTTTCATTTTAATGTTTTTTCCTTCTGTATTATACTTCCCTACACTTGAAATTTCTTCAGATACATAAAACTTTTGTAGTTAAAAATATAAAGTATTTTTAAAAAGTTGTTCAAGGGCCTAGAGCTAGTGTATGGTAGAGATTATGGGTAAAACCTAACTCCATCTGATTCCAGGGCCCAGACATTTCTCACACAATGTGCTCATGTTCTACTTTGACAAAGCTCACTACCACAATTACCATTAAAATATCCAGCTGTACTGTTTATCTCCTAGACAGCCCAAAGGCCCAAAAAGGTAAATGATCAGAACATTTTGAAATGAAATGTTACAATTCAAAGGAGCAATAGAAACTACTGTGCAACAGAAACTAAGGTGCGTACCTCGGCCAGAAACCTCAGCCAGGTGCATACCACCACACCGAGCCCTTACCATTAATTACATTTAAAAATATTTCATGGTGGGTGTGGTGGTACATGCCTATAATCCCAGCAACTCAGGAGGCTGAGGCAGGAGGATCACAAGTTTAAGGCCAGCCTCAACAACTAAGCAAGGCCCTAAGCAACTCAGTGAGAGCCTGTCTCAAAATTTAAAAAAAGTGGGCCTAGGGATGTGGCTCAGTGATTAAGCACCTGTGGGTTTAATCTCTAGTGCCAAAAATATAAAAATCTACAACTAAAAATATTTCTACATTTCCCCTTCAAAAATGTTTTTCTAAGCCAGGTTTATTTTTACTCACAAATAACTACTATATTCTATTAGAATCTGCCCTCTTTTACTAAAACAATATTATTTACCTCTGAAAGATGCAATGCCAACTTCAGACCTGCTTTTTTAGCTTCTAAAAGAGGTTCCAAGAAATCTTTGGCTTGTCCTATCTTGAAGATAAAAGTTAAAATGAGGATACATAGGAATTCTAGGCAAACTGAGGAACTGGATATTCTGTCCCAACAAACAAATAAATAAAATAATGGCAGACCAATTCATTTGCACATTTTATAGAATACCTACAATGTGCCAGACACTTTGGAGAATACAAAGCTGACAAAGGGACAGTCCTTGCCCTCTAAAGCCCAGTATCAGTGAACCTGAGGTCAATCAGCTAAACGTGATATGCAGTCAACAAATTTTATTTCTGGAAAGATATCTAAATATGCAGTGCTCAGGAGAACTCACTTGATTCAGAAACATTTTATGATTACTAAAAAACTGTTAAATTAAAACAAGATGCAGAATAGTCCATGTTTAGATAAAGTCATCAGAACCAGTTTCATTGAACACTAATCATTCAGAGGTTTTCAGCCAGATGATTTTGCCCTCCAGAAAATTTCTGGCCCTTGCTGGAGACATTTTGGTTGTCACATGGGAGGTTGCTACTGACATCTACTAGGTATTGGTCAGGGATGCGCTAAACATCCTATAATGCTCAGGACAGCCCCCACAACAAAGAATTATCTGGCCCCAAATGTCAAAATATCTGCTTAAATCTTTCACTGAAGCAACTCTAGACAACCATTCTTATCTGGGGATTCTATGAGAATAAATAAGCCCTAATACTCTTAAGACATCCATCCCCTGTACCTAATGAACTAACTTCTCTTCCATGCATATGAGCTGGTAATAGTTATGCACTATCTTTAGAAGAATGGAGAAAATGGTTATATAATGAGGAAAAAAATTTAATGATGCTTAATTCTTTCACAGAATTTTAGCTGAGAACACCTGCTCTAGACATTCTGGTCATCCAAGGCAGAACAAAGCTTCATTTACAGAGTATATGCTGGACTCTCTGGAGAAGGTAGGATGCTCCACGTTAATGCTTACCCCACTGAATGCTTCTAACATTAAGAAATAAAATATATTTAGAAAAAATAACTTACGGTAGGGTCTCCACTGAGGTCAAGGCCAAGAACTGTATCTTCAGTAGAAAGGAAGAACTCTTCAGCAAGTTTAACAGTCTCCTTGGCTACTGAAGGGCCGCCTCTTCTGTCAATTGCCATCAAATATCTTTAATATGTGAAAAATAGATGAAAATTATAATGATGCAAATGAAAAAGACAACTCTAGTGTGGCTAGATAGGTATAGCAGGCCACATATAATACAAATTACTAGGGAAAATAAAGCCTGCACCTAGACAACATGAAATTTTACTTTACCAGGGAGAATGAGATGTGAATTCTTAAATAGCATCAAATGCCTAGTTAGAACTCTTAGTTTGTATCTGAAAATATAAACTATTTGGAACATCTGGATGATAAAATCTTTTTGATTAAAATTAAAACAATCTTTATATTAAAAAATCTAGTTAGTGTTCAAATTTCTAATTGTCTCACTTGTTTTATTTATTATTTGATTTTTTACAGTTTTAACAGTTTCTTGATACAGGATTCAAATAAGGTCTACATCTTGAATTAGTCAATGTATCTCTCTCTTTTTTTTTTTAAATCTATAGCCACTCATTCCTCTACTTCCCCCAGTCCCACCCACCTCTTGTCTTGCTATTTATTTATTGAAGAAAATCAGGTTGTTCATTTTGTTGGTTATATCCTGTGTTAATATGTTTCTACTATCTCTTCTATTTCCTATAAACTGATAATTGGATCTAGTCTAGAGGCTTAACCAGAACAGATTCAATTTTTGGCAAGAATAAATAGGTGGTAGTGTGTTCTCAGGAAGGCTTAGATTCATTATTTCATTAGGGTACAAAATTAGTACAAACTCTAATTTAAAAATGTATCAAATATCTGATTCATTCTTCATACATTAGTTGGGATTCTATAGGACTCAAATACCCAAAGAATCCCTGGTAATATTGTTGTGATTTTTCTCCAGCATTTATTAATTTATTTATTCACAAAATAAATTCCTTTAGCATTTGTTCATTTATTTACAAAATTTGGATCAGTTATATAGAAAATCAGGGTCTTTTCCTTCACTCAATCTCCTGTACCATTAAGTAACGGTAGAAAAGAGTAAAACTAATATTTACATACCATAATGTAATTGACCTCTGATTGCTGGATATTTTAGGATGTTTTCTTTTTTGTTATAAATAATACTACAATAAAGTCTTATGCACAAATTAATCTATTTCCTTATAATCCATTTCTAGATCTGTTTTCTTTATGATTCATTACTGTTCAGAGCAAAAACCATCAAAAATCTTGATACACACTGCTCTTTTGAGAGATTTTATTAATTACATATGGTATAATAATAACAGCAGTGTATAACTTCACAAACACTAGTTCTATTTTTTTTAACTTCTGAAACAATACTGTAATCCCCTTTTAAGATTACCCAATCAATGAGGTTAAATATTTTATATGATTTCCTTTCTTCATTGTATTTTTGTCTTCTGCTGGGTCTTTCATTGGGCTTTTAGTCTAATTAAGCTTAAGTTTTTAGAGATCTTATAGCCTGAAACTCTTCAGCTAACTTGCCTTCTTTCTTCACTCAAGGACTTACTGAGTCCCTACTATCTGCCTGTTCTTCAAAGTACTGGAGACATAGTGGTAAAGTAAAGACAAAGTCTTTGGCCTCTCTGAACTTAAATGCTGGTGGGCGGGTATACGCACACAAATAACGCAAGATAATTCTGTGTCTCTTATAAAGAATGCCATAAAGGAAACAGATGGTGACTAGAGAATTTGTGCGTGTGGGGTGGGGTGTGTGTGGGGGAAGGGTATTTAAAGTGCTAAGGAAGGTGCTTCTGAGGAAATGACAACCAAATTGAGACCTAAAGATAATGTGAAAAAGCCTACTGTACAAGGATATGGTGGAAGGTGAAAATGGCAGGAAGTACAAGGTGCTAAGTGGGATAGTTCTGGCCTATTTTAGGAACAGAGCATAGACCAGTGTGTAGTAATTGAGGATAAATGGTCTAGATAAGCTGTAAAAGTAACAGATGCAGTAAGACCACAGGGACCATGGGGGCCGTGATAAAAAGTCCAAATCAGCTTAACAGCACTGAGAAGCCATATTCCACTTAAGTAAAAATACTCAGAATTTTACTGCCAGATGACTAAATTCAGAATTGTAGTCTTATCTTAAACAATAGAGGTCTTGATTTTATTTTTTTTCTCTTATAGGTAGAAATCAGTTAATGGACAAATTTTTAAAAATCTATTACATCTATGATCAAAATATAAAAACTTCACATTCTGGTGTTTTTTGTTTGTTTGTTTGTTTTAATGGCTAACTACTAAGGTACAATCTTCTTACCTAACATCAATGTCTAAATTTTCTTGTTTAGACTGTTTTATACCCTCAAGTATGGATTCCACATAAGTCTTTTTAGTCATTCCTGGAAAGAACACACAGGAAACATACATAAAGAGATCATTAACTATTTCATCTTTCAACTTTAGCATCCCTATATGAACAATTACATTTTCACTTCATGCTATAACAGAGCATGGTTAAAGCTTTATGGGTACATTTTAGTAAATGATAATTGTAATTTAACAAACTTGAAAAAAAAAAGTAATGGTAGAAAAACGAAAGAGAAAAAACATGGCACTATTGGGAAGTGGTGGAACCTCAGGAGGTAGGGCCTACTTGAAGGAAGTAGGTCACTAAGGGCTAAGACCCTGGGGGACATACTGGGACCCTGCTTTCCCTCTCTCTTTCCACATGTCAGTTACTATGAGGTGAGCAGTTCTGCTCCATCATGTGCTCCCCACCATAATATTCTGGCTCACTGGCCCTAGTGCTACAGGCCTTCAGTGAGGCAGAAAGGTCCCCATGAAAATAGAGAATAATAGTATAAAAGTTAGTGCTCATACTCCCAACTTCTAAACACATGAATGATTAAAGTACATCGGAAAATGGATAGTATGTTCATTGAGAAGTAATTGAATTCTACCAGTATCATTTTCTCTTCTAGGTGTGCTCCTCAGTTCCAGGTACTTGACACCATCATCTGCAAATTCTTTAATGACATCTTTTGTGACCTGATAATAAAGGCAATGTACACAACATTACTAATGTTAGAGCTATGGTCACAGTGGAAGTGCCAAGTGGCACAGCTTTATTTCATTTATTAAATCTGATTTGTGACCAGGCATGGTGGCACACACCTTTAATCCCAGCAGCTCAGGAGGCTGAGGCAGGAGGATCATAGGTTCAAAGTCAGCCTCAGCAATTTAGCAAAGCTGTAAACAACCTAGTAAGACCCTGTCTCAAAATAAAAAATAAAATAAAATAAAAAGGGCTGTGATAGTGGCTCAATGGCTATGCACCCATGGATTCAGTCCCTGGTACCAAAAAAAAAAAAATTTTTTTTTACTTACAAGAAATGTTGGAAGTTTCCCACATGGTCACATCCCTGATAGAAACCATGACAAAGCTGCAACATTTCCCATCATCCCTTTCATTCCCACATTAAATCCAAATCTGTATATCATCCACATTCTCCTGTGCTTTTAACCATTCCTCTATTTCCAAGTGTTCCTAATAGCAAACTGATAAAAACAAAGAAATAAGGCAAAGCCAACTGGAATCATCCATGTGTATATAGTGCTAAGAAATGTACATATAGAAATAAAGAGCTAAAATGATTGCTGGTGTAATGACTGGGCATTACTAATCTGCTACATAGAGTCATGGTTTAAGGTTCTTGTCACATCACACAACTAAACCGGTCAGGGTTACTCCAAGTGAATTTGGGGAAAAAATAAGACACAGACACAGAAAGTACCTTTTCTTTGGGTTCAGTGACTGCTCCTCAGCCACAGCTCCCACAAGGGGGGCAAGGCAGGCAAGAAAGAGAGCCTACCAGTATTAGTTCAGCACGTACTGAACCCTTTTATTGGGGATAAGCCATTTAAATGAGGCAAGGGGACCAGTTTCAGGGGGTTGAGTCTTGCTTAGGGTTTCAGGGGGTTGATTTGTGATGTCTTGCTGTCAGAAGGTTGACTGACATCTAGGAAGGTCACGCCCATCTCATGGGCTGTGTGGGGATCATAGGAGCAAAAAGACGGATACATCGCCCGCCCAAACAGAGGAGCAACATCGGTTCAGTCCACCCTGTGCACTCAATGCTCATAGTTCACACACACACACAGAGCCCATGGCTGGCTTGCCACATCTCCCCACTCTAATCACTCAAAGCTAAGGGGCACTCGGTTCCCATGTGGCAGCTCCTGACAGGTTCTCATTCTTTTTTTTTTTTTTTGGTGCTGAGGATCAAATCCATACATATGCCAAGGAACTTTATCACTGAACCATGTCCCCAGCTCCATGTTATTTGGGGATGAGTTGTATTTTTCAATAAATTCTGGCAGGGTTAAATTTTCCCCAGAAATATTTAGGAAAATTCCCATTAGGCAAAGAAAGTAGGTGATAACTAAAAGCAAAATGGTATCTAATACTGTACCAATTTTAACAACCCCAAACTTACTAAAACATTTTCCTTTTCTACCATCAATCCTAAGAAAAATCTAATCTAGGTGAAAATAGACCAGGTTGAGGATGCTATGACAGCCTGGCCTAGTTACCCTTTCAATTGGTTGTCTAATCTTAATCTGCTTTGACTATGTGCACATAAGCATACAAGTCTAGAATCCTGACAAAGGAACAGAGTTAATGTAAATGGATGGATAGTTCAAATTCAGCAGGAGGTCTGAAAAACCAAACCCAGCTTAAAATACTACTACAGCATTCAAAATCATGGGATACTCCTATATCATGTAAGATGCCCCTGCTACCTCCACTACTGGGCATAACCCTGCAGCCTCCACCTTCATTGCTGGCACCTGGCCCTGTGATTGCTCCCCTAGAACCTCCATCTTGCTGCCAATGTCACCACCAAAAGTGTGGGTCTCATCTTTGCAAACTGGATCTTATCACTACCCTAGAACTGAACAGACCAGAGGAACCAACTCATCCTACCCCAGCTAACTTGAGACTAACATAGAAACCTGTTAGAGAATGAAGAATTGGGCTGAATGAGGGTTTGAAATACCAGTCCTTTCCAGTGACTAAAGTGATCATATCCACTATCCAAAGCCCTCCTTTTCTGAGTTTTTTTTTTTTTTGGTGGGAGCGGGTACTGAGGATTAAATTTAGGGGCACTCACCCATTGAGCCACATCCCCAGTCCTGTTTTGTATTTTATTAGAGACAGGGCCTCACTGAGTTACTTAGTGCCTAGCTTTTGCTGAAGCTGGCTTTGAACTCTCGATCCTCCTACTTTAGCCTCTGGAGCCACTGGGATTACAGGCATGCACCACCGCATCCAGCTCTGATAATTTTGGTATATATGAAAACAAATGATTAATGTAAATGTTGCTGGCAGGTCTGGGACAAGAACAAAGTGAAGAAGATTTATCAAGACCCAGTGAGGCCTGTGGAATCATCCCTAACCCACATCCAAGAAACCTTCCCTGGGACCCACATTTTATCTGCCAGGTTTAGCTCCTTCTGTTCCTTGCCATAGGTACTGAGGGCAACTCTTCTCAGTTTTGGGTTTTCCCCTCCTCTGGACTGAGAATATCTTTTCCAGTCCTTTTTCCAGATAAAAGTACATCACAATTTGTTAAGTTCCTAAATTGGAAAGCACATGGGTTCTGGAATCAGTTAGACAGTTCTGCCACTTACTCTCTGTGTGAGACCTTGAACAAGTTCCATTTAACCTCTTTTTTGTGGGGATGGGGGGTAGTGCTAGGGATTGAACGCAGAGTTCTGTGTAAGCAAAGTGTGTACTCTACCACTGAACTACACCTTCAATCCCCATTTAAGTCCATTTTTCACCTGCAACAAGGGAACAATAAAAATACTATTTAGAGAGAAACACTGAGTGTAGTATCTGGCACACTTAATAACGAATACATTTTCAGGCTACATTCCAATCCTCTCTTTGACATTCAAAGTCACAGGTCACTTTGGCTATAGTTTTAAGTGAATTCCCCCACTCAGTGCCACATTTACAAGAAAAATGTTTTCTTGGTATATCTAAAAAGAACAAATAAAAAATGTTTTTGAAAAAACAAAATGTCATCTTGGTCAGATCAATGATACATAAGCCAGTCTTCCATATAAGACCATGATGCTTCGGATAAGAGAACACAGTGGTGTCCTTTAGTCCATCATCCCCTGAGAGGGCACAATTTCTCTAAGGATTAATCACCCAATCCCTAAGTACTTCATAAACTTCATTGTCCACCCAGACAATTAAAAATCTCCTCTAGAATACAGATAAGTCTTACCAAAGACATGGCTGTGTGAGGTCAAATATTTCATATGATATATTATATATGGAAAAAAGGACCAAATTTTCTCCCCCATGGTGATCTTGGTTCTTTCCTTATATCTTTTACATTAAACAGTTTTTTTCTTTTTTAAACATTAAGTCTTAGGAAAATGTCTTAAAACTGGTTTTAAAAAGAATTGCTACAGGTGCTAGGGTTGTGGCTCAGTGGTAGAGCACTCACCTAGTGCAGGTGAGGTGATGGGTTCGATCCTCAGCACCACATAAAGATGGATAAATAAAGGTATTTTGTCCATCTACAACTTAAAAATATTTTTAAAAAAGAATTGCTATAAAAAAAGAAACATTTGTCACACACTTTTTCTTTTGCAGGCGAGTGTACCAGGGCTTAAACTCAGGGACACTCAACCACTGCGCCACATCCCCAGCTCTATTTTGTATTTTATTGAGACAGGGTCTCACTGAGTTGTTTAGAGCCTCACTTTTGCTGAGACTGGCTTTGAACTCACAATCCTCCTGCCTTAGTTTCCCAAGCCACTGGGATTACAGGCATGCACCATTGCACCTGGCTCATCAGACTCTTAAAAGCAAAAGGTCATTTTCAACAACAGAAAAGCATAAATTAGTCAATAATTTTTAAACCATTCTAAA
Source organism: Marmota marmota marmota (assembly GCF_001458135.2). Lineage (NCBI taxonomy): Eukaryota > Metazoa > Chordata > Mammalia > Rodentia > Sciuridae > Marmota > Marmota marmota. Next base: position 35,298,860 of record NW_026000229.1, read on the forward strand.
ACCATAACTTGTAACTCATTCTAAAAATTCTTTCATGTCTCACCATTAGAATATCTTCAGGGCTAGTAGTAAGTTGATGAATAATTTGAAACATCTTGAAACACCTGCAATATGAAAAGTTTTGACATGGTAGTCACAAAAAATTTGTCACTCAAGAGAAACTCCCTAAGCTGAATTAATAAATAGATTTTAGGCTAGTAGTAAGTATATATTTAGGTTTACAAAGAACCACAAAATAGGTTTTTCAAAAATTATATATATCTGGAAAGATAATAAAATGACTGAAAATAAAACCTTATTATCTAACCCTGCCTCTGCTGCCAGTATCAGCAAATGGAAAAAATCAATACACCTTTACTTCAAGTCTAAAGAATATTCTAATATATCATAATTCATAAATAACACAAATCATTAAAAATACTGTCAATAGTCTGACAGTTGGAAAATGTTGTTAAGTTATATTCTCCATGCCAGATGATCACCCTCTTTTTTTTAACTACTAAAATCTGAAGTCTTATATTAAATTACTACAATCTCAAAATACTGATTTTAAAAAAGCCAGGCACAGTGGCATGTGACTTCAATCCCATTGGCTCAGGAGGCTGATGCAGGAGGATCATAGTTCAAAGCCAGCTTCAGCAACTTAATGAGGCCCTGAGTAACTCAGTGCGACCCTGTCTCTAAATAAAAAATACAAAAACAGTCTGAGGGGCTGGGGATGTGGCTCAATGGTTCAGTGCCTGTGGGTTCAATCCCCAGTACCAAAATGGGAAAAAAAAAAAAAAAAGAAAGAAAGTATTTCCACAACTCCCCAAACTCACTCTTCTAGAGTTCTTTTCTTTCCCTTGTCAATCATAGTCACATGATCATGGATTTTAAGATTTGGCTTCTTGGCTATTAATTTCCTCATGGTATTAGAACTAATGGATCCATTTAAGTGGGCATGAAGTTCCTAAAACAAGAGAATACAATCAGTAAGATCTTATCAAGCATACTGACTATTAGAGTGAGTTACATAACTTGTAAAGTTTACAGATTCTACCCATAAAATTTACTTTTGTTTTGTGGAAAGAAACAAAATAAAAATCATTGTAATGAGTAACCATTCAAGAATTCTCACCACTTTTGGCAATTCTGTGTAAAAGTTGGTCTTCCATGGCTGCTGCTGTTCTTCTACCTCCATGATTTTAGCAGGGAAAATGAATAATTCTTCTCCACTCTTATTCTTGATTTGAATAATACATTGTATTTCAGCAAATAAATTCTGTGGTCCTAGATTTTCTTCAGAATGCTTTACTTCCATGCATTTTTATAATATTGACTCGATATGTAGCTTTGGGCTCAATTTCACCTATTTTAACAAATGTGAATATTTTCAGATGCTGATATATAAGCAAATAAATAGAATAAGTAGAATTTTTCTTTAAAAGGTAAAAGCGCCTACAAAACTAACTTAAATGAGGTGGAGAAGTGATTAGTAAGCAGTAATTAACAAACAAAAAATAGGAAAAGGCCTCAAGCTAATAAGAGGTGTATTAAAACCTGAAATTCAATAATATATTCCTTACCTATTAGCACTTTTTTTTTTGGCTTTTTCATTTTTTTTTAGTTCATTTTCTCATTTTTATTTATATGAATATATATCCCATTGAAAATCTAAAGGATATTTTTTATTGTTGCTGATCTATGGCTTCTTTTATTATTATTATTATAATTTATTATTATTGTTATTATTATTTATTATTCTATTAGCACTTTCTATAAAATTACTTCAAATATTAGAAATTGTGTAAGACCTATTTCAAGTAAAAGTAAAAATAAATTTGTATATTTTTGGGACTGGGGATTGAACCAGGGCACTCAACCATGGAGCCACATCCCCAGCCCTATTTTGTATTTTATTTAGACATAGGGTCTCACTGAGTTGCTTAGGGCCTCGGCAAGTTGCTGAGACTGGCTTTGAACTTGTGATCCTCCTGTCTCAGCCTCCGAGCCACTGGAATTACAGGTGTGCACCACTGTGCCTGGCAAATTTGTATTTTTGATTGTTTAAAAAACATAAAGGGGGCTGGGTATGATTTTATAGTTCAGTTGGTAGAGTACTTGCCTCGCATGCACAAGGCCCTGCGTTCAAACCCCAACATCACCACAAAAAATAATAATAATTATTATTATATATATCAGAGGTGCTGGTATCAGATAGACTGATACCAGATAGACTTTTACCAGTGCTGCATTCTAATGATTGTATGACCATGTCACTTATGCCTCATGACTTCAGTTTCCTTATTTGTAAAAATGGGAAAAAAATAGAGTAGCTCTAAGGATTAATAAGGTAAATTGCTTCATTAAAGTGCAAAATCATACCTACTCTTGCATAGGTAAAGTCAACTTACCATAAATTGACTTACAGGTTGAATATCCCTTACCCAAAATGCTTGGAAACAGAATTGTTTTAGATTTTGGAATGTTTGTTTCATATACATGTTTCACATAGGGTCTAGAGGTAATTTTACACAATATTTAATAATTTTTTACATGAAACAGTTTCATGGTGTGAAATTTTCTACTTGTAGCATGGTCAGTGCTCAAAAAGTTTTAGATATTGGGCATTTCAGATTTCAGATTAGGAAAGCTCAACAGGTATAAAGTAAATGTTAATCAAAATATTCCCCACACACAAAAAAAAATTCCTAGGACTGGGGTTGTGGCTCAGTGGTAGAGTGCCTGCCTAGCACATGTAAGGCACTGGGTTCGATCCTCAGCACCATATAAATAAATAAATAAATAAATAAATAAAATAAAGTTATTATATTCAGCAACTAAAAATGTTTTTAAAAATTCCTAAAAAAATTATTTTAAAATTCATGTGGAAAACTTAACTTATAAAAGTAACCAGAAAAAAAATTCTGAATCCCAGAAGAATAATACTCAATGTTAGTAAAAGTATGAATAAAAAGTCTAGTGGGTAAAGAATTTGCTATAGTCTTTTTAAGAAATAATTTGGCAATATCTGTCAATGTAAAAAAAAATCCACATATTTTTGACCCATTAATTCCACTAATAGGAATTTATCCTATAATAGATATGTACAAGTATTTTATTATAGAATTGTTAATAGCAGGAAAAAAACTAGAACTAACCTAAATGTTATCTGGGTACTGACTAAATTATATATCCATCAACTGATTATCTATGACTGTATGCAAAGATTTACTATAGAGTGCCACTTTCAAAAAGTAATATATTATTTAGGAAGATGACATTTATTAACAGAATGTAAATATGTATGTATGTATGCACACATACACTCATATATAGACGCATGAACATTTATTTGTATCATTATGCCTAAAACAATTATGAAAGGATACAAAGAAAATTGTTACCACTAGAAAGTAGGCTGAGAATAGGAAAGGTTCAGAGTTATTTTACTTTTGTTTACCTTATATATACTTTTGTGTAACCTAAAGTTCTTATTACAAAAAGCATGTAATCGGCATTTGCAGTAAAATGGATGAAGTTGGAGAATGTAATGCTAAGTGAAGCGAGCCAATCCTAAGGCCAAATGTTTTCTTTGATATGAGGATTTTTACATAAACTGAGATTTAAAAAAACACTCATAGACACATAATGGCGAGTGTGGGAGTGGGAAGGGATGGATGGGAAGAATGGAGGAACTTTAGATAGGGCAAAGGGAAGGGAGAGGAAAGAGGGGCAAGGGGGTAGGAATGATGATGGAATAAATTAGACATCTTTACCCTAAGTACATGTATAAGACACGAATGGTGTGAAAATACTTTGTGTACAATCAGTGTCTTAAAAAATTGTGCTCTATATGTGTAATATGAAATGAATTGCATTCTGCCATCATATATAACAAATCAGAATAAATAATTTAAAAAAGTGGCAAAACTAAATAAAAGCATGTAATATTTGATTTTTTTAATAACTTAAAAAACAGTACTTGTGAAATACCTTTAGTATCATGAATTGCAAGAAGGATTTTATGTTTAGAGAACAGAATGACAGCCTAAAAAAGCACTTAGCTCATTTTATAATGCAAGCCTACAACAAACCTAACAGGTGGCCAACTTTCTGTATATACTTTCAACTCTATTCCAGGATACTGAATTTATTTTGTACCCCACTCAAACTGTCCTCCAGACCAACCTTTAGTTGTAAGCAAATTTTACTGGCCCACTGACAACAATGTCAATCATGGAAATCTAAAAGCCACCCAAACAGTCATGCTGTTCCTTGCCTAAGATTCTGCTTCCAACAATATCAATCCCTGCCAAATCCATGCTTCCTGGGCTGATTTTTGTGTGGGTCAGAAGAAACTGGGGTGGGAGAGAGAATCTAAAAGGCAATGAACATTGGGGTAAGATCTTTCTACATTAGTGGTATTTCATTGAGTTAGAGCAGTACCAGAACCAAATCTCCTTTTTCCCAGGGAACATTTTTCATACTGCCATCCCTTCCAAAAAGGGAACTCAGAATCATAAAAGTATTTGTTACTATTTATTATGTACTTACTATGAGAAAGGCACTGTGTTAAGTATCTTAGAAAGTTTTTTTAAATCCTCACAACTCAACGAGGTATTATTATCTCCATTTTACATAAAATGAGATTTAAAAAAACACTCATAAGGTACCCAAATCATAGTTTTGCTCCATTTTCTTCTTACATATTTTTCTTGCTCTGCTCTTCACAAAAAAAAAGTAGTATTTTAAACATGGCATCTATTTTACTAACTTTTCATTAAATAAATTTGTTTCTACCAAGCTAGATTTTTTCCCCAAAGTCCTTCAATTATTCTTTTTCTTTCCCAACTGGCCTGAATCAACACTGAGATACCTCAAGAGCAACACTTAAGTCCCTCATTTTAGAGATGAGGCTCCAAAGAACCAGAAGCCTTAGGTGAGTCCTTTTTCACAATCTCTCCAGAGGCAATTCTAAACTCAAGTGTTCCACCAGATCCATCCAACTTACACTAAACTGCCACCAACTCTACAGAGAAAATAGAAAACATTAAGTATGAATTCCTTCTATTTTTCTCTGCCTTAATCTTTTCTAAACTTATCTTTAGCCATATTCTTTTGAGTCAGAGAAAAATGCTAATGTGTTCTGGGTCCCACTTCTTCCTATCTATTCCAAGTTGTTACTCCACCAATGAGTTATCGTCTCATTTTTCAATTTCTTCAACTTGTCCCTCTCTGATAGCTGATTTCCTTCAGGGGAACAACATGCATATGCAGTATGTATTTGCTTCCACCTGAAAACAGAAGGGGGGGAGGACTCAACTTTTATCTCACTTTCTTCATTAGCTACTACTGCTGTTTTCTCCTTCTGAATTAAGCTCCTTGAAAGCATAATTTAGCCTAGATGCCTCCATTAACTTATCTCTTATTCACCGAAACATGGATTCTGCCCTGATTGTTGCACAAAAACTGTTTCTCCCTAAGGTCATTTATGAGCTCTTAAGCATCAGAGCTAAATTATATTTTTCAATTATCAAATCTTCATCCTGATCTAAGCTTTTTCTTGACTCTAGTATGCAAATGAGCTGGACTCCAAAACTCATGCTCTTAACCATTATGTGCTACTGCTTGGAGTTAAATATACTGAAATCCATCCTGATTTCCTTCTCTATTTCAGCCTGTCATAAAATTAATAAATTATAAATTTCCTAAATACCTCTGAAAGCAGTTTCTTATTGGTGACTGCTAAACATCCAATTTGGAAACTTTATTTTAAAATATAACCTGGATTTCCTCCTTAAAAGCAGGCTCATAACATGTTACAGGAAATAATCATCTCTCTTCCATGACCTTTCACGGACATACTCAATATCACTTTAGAGTTACAGAATTTTGGAAGTGAAGGGGAGTAACATTTTATAGATGAGAAACAGAGGGTGAGTCTTTTACTCATTCTTAACCTAGCACAAGGAATACAAGGTAATCAATAGTATATATCTGTGGGGGGCAGTTATAAATATTTACAAATTATCTGTAAAGGTCTGTTTCTTCACTTTCCATATGGCCCGATTTTAGATTTTAAACAGGCTCTCTTTTGTACGACGAAAGCATTAAATAAATTCGCAACTATCATTAGCATCCAAGAAACGACTTCTTCTTGCCCTCCAAAGTCCGTGGTGCTGACCCTTCTTCGCCCCTACTAAATCCTTCCTTCGCCATCCAAGGAAATCAGGTCGTCAGTTCCCACACTCACCTCTGAGAGATGTCTCAACTATTAGGGCCCAGGTAGTTTCCCCTCAGACTGAAAGAGTGGGAGAAAGGTGACAACCCGCTCTCCCCTACACACGCTGTCACTGAGGTAGCAGGGTGTCTTCTTGAGGAAACGTAATTCAGAGAATCAAAGAAAGGTCATTCACAGTTGAACTCTAGGACAAGTAACACCCTCTTCAATCCTGATTGGAGAGCTGCACTCTTCCCGGAAGTGACGTAACTCGTACATGAGGGGGTGACCTAGAGGAGGGGTAGTTTTCGGTACCGAGGGGCGTGAGATCTGTAACTAAAGAACAGCGGAGCGGTTCACTAGTGTGACGGAAGCCGTTCCTGAGTTTCTCCTGACCATGGGCCCGCGGAGCCGGGAGCGGCGGGCAGGAGCAGTACAGAGTACCAATGACAGCAGCGCTCTCAGCAAAAGTTCCCTAGCCGCGCGTGGGTACGTGCAGGACGCCTTCGTCGCGCTGTTGGTTCCGGGGACCGCGCGCCGCGCGCCGCTTATTCACAGAGGTTACTACGTCCGTGCGCGCGCTGTGCGGCACTGTGTGCACGCCTTCCTGAGGCAAGCGCGCGCGTGCCCTGAGGCGCCTCGCTCGCAGATCTTGTCTTTGGGCGCGGGTTCTGACTCGCTGTACTTCTGCCTCAAAACTGATGGCCTCCTGGCCAGGGCTGCAGTGTGGGAAGTGGATTTCCCGGATGTGGCGCGGCGCAAAGCCGAGAGAATTGCAGAGACACCGGAACTGTGCGCGTTAACTGGGCCTTTCCAGAGGGGCAATCCCGCGTCCGTTCTGTGCTTTGAGAGCTTGGACTACCACATTCTGGGCTTGGACCTAAGGCAGCTCCAGGAATTGGATGAGGCCCTGGCCTCCGCGGGCTTGGACGTGACCACACCCACTCTGCTCCTGGCCGAGGCGGTGCTGACTTACCTCGAGCCGGTTAGTGCTGCCTCCCTCATTGCCTGGGCAGCCCGGCGGTTTCCTGATGCCCTTTTTGTGGTCTATGAGCAAATGAAGCCTCAAGATGCATTTGGGCAGTTCATGCTGCAACACTTTCAGCAGCTGAATTCTCCCCTTCATGGCCTGGACAGCTTTCCAGACGTGGAGGCCCAGCGGTGCCGCTTCCTTCAAGCTGGCTGGACTGCCTGTAGTGCCATGGACATGAATGAATTCTATCACTGCTTTCTACCTGCAGAGGAACGCTGGCGGATAGAAAATCTTGAACCCTTTGATGAGTTTGAGGAGTGGCATCTTAAGTGTGCCCACTACTTCGTTTTGGCAGCCTCTAGGGGAGACACCCTGCCCCAGACTCTGGTGTTTCCACCCGCAGAGGTATTTCCTCGAGTAGATCCTGCTTCACCTTCAGGAGTCTTGGATGCCAGAATAGTCACTAGTGACAATCAGGGCTCAACCCTTAAAACATTTGGCCATGCCTCTGTCCTCCTGAGCCCTGGCATTATTCTCAGTGCAGGAGGATTTGGAGAACAGGAGAGGCGGCACTGCAGAGTGAACAAGTTTCACTTGCTGTCAAGAAATAGTGACTCTGAATGGAAAGGCTTCCATATAGACAGTTGGGGGACGGGAACCCAGTGGGATGGACGTCTTTATCACACCATGACAAGACTTTCGGATACTCAGGTTTTGGTTCTGGGAGGGAGACTGTCCCCAGTAAATCCAGCCTTGAGCCCTCTACAGATTCATTTATTTAAAAATGAAGATAATAGCACTGAGAGCCTGAATGTGACAGTAACAAGGGCTGGTCCAGGAAATTTCACTTTGTCTTGTTGGCGGCATTCAACAACTGAAGTGTCCTATAAGAATCAGAAATATTTGTTTGTATATGGGGGTCGAAGTGTGCTAGAACCTGTACTAAGTGACTGGCATTTCTTGCATGTAGGGACAATTGCTCCGGTCAAGATCCCAGTGGAAGGGGAAGCACCTGAAGCTAGGCATTCCCACAGTGCCTGCAGTTGGCAAGGGGGAGCCCTTATTGCTGGAGGTCTTGGGGCTTCTGAGGAGCCATTGAACTCTGTACTCTTTCTGAGGCCAATCTCTTGTGGATTTTTCTGGGAATCAATAGATATCCAGCCTCCTATTACCCCAAGGTACTCCCACACAGCTCATGTACTCAATGAAAAGCTTCTACTGGTAGGAGGGGTCTGGATTCATTCTTCCTTAGTTCCCGGAGTGACTGTTATCAATTTGACTACAGGATTGAGCTCTGAGTATCAGATTGACACAACATGTGTGCCGCGGCCATTAATGTTACACAACCATACTAGCATCCTCCTTCCTGAAGAGCAACAGCTCTTGCTCCTTGGAGGTGGGGGTAATTGCTTTTCCTTTGGTACTTATTTCAACCCCCATACAGTGACATTAGATCTTTCTTCCTTAAGTGTTGGGCAGTAAAGACTATGAACTCTTAATCTATTCATGACCCACTAAAGTAGACAATATAGGTTTCTACAAATTAGACTTGAATCTGGCTATAGATGTTGCTACTCCTTCCTCCTTCCTCTTTGTTTTCCTCCTTAGCCCTATTAAGTGAAGAAAGTGAAAAAGGGTATTAAGATACATACCAACAATCAGACAGATATACAAATATATATATCAACTATACAGTCCCAGAGTAAGGGCCTTTGCATTCATGTCCAGTTTATTGAACTTCTACCAATCTTCAAATCTTAGTTTAGCCATTTATTGACTTACAGTGGCTTTTATACTAAGATAAATACAAAATTTCCTATACCTAGGCTTTGTGACTTGAGAATGTACCTTAGAAAAAGTTGCACACAGATTCTTGGTAAGAATACAAGTTGAATATAGTCAGATGAATATGGGGAACATGGTATTAACCTAATTCTTTGTGTATAAAATCTAAGTGAACACAAAGTTTGATTAAGGTATTGTGCTTTTAAGTGCCACTCAATTCAGCTTTAACAAGAAATGTTGTATGACTATTGAAAACCATGTTTTGATTATTTTTTGCTACTTGTTTTATATTTATTTAGATTTATAAGTGCCAATAAACCAGATATTTGATGCCTCAATTCATATTGTACATGGTATAATAATGTTTTATTCCAGATCTACTCTACCTTACACTATCCATCCCTATGTTCTGTGTCCACTTTACCTTGATGGACTGCATCAATCAATTCTCTTGTCCTCGAGTTTTTTATTGATTCCTGTTAGTCAGAGACACTAAAAGAGGGGAATAGGGGCAGAAAGACTGAATCAGGTATTCCCAGCCCTTCCCCTGCCACTCTGCAGATTGGTGGTAGCAACATTCTTAAAAGGCTAAAATTTTATCATACTATAGTCCCGTGCTGTAAGATAGTGCTCTAATTATGTATTGCTACAAATGTCAGAAGTTGATCATTTTCCTTAACCTCTTCAGGCTTAGGAATTGTAATGGCTCTTTGTTAGATCTGAGCTACACTGTCCAATATAGTAGCTATTAGTAACATGTAGCTATTTAATCAAATTCAGATTGACACAACATGTGTCATCTTCATAATTCCTCTCTTCCTTAGGGTCTTTTTTTTTTTTTTTTTAAGAGAGAGGGAGAGAGAGAATTTTAATATTTATTTTTTAATTATCGGCAGACACAACATCTTTGTTTTATATGTGGTGCTGAGGATCGAACCCGGGCCGCACACATGCCAGGCGAGCGCGCTACCGCTTGAGCCACATCCCCAGCCCCTTCCTTAGGGTCTTCTTAGAAGAAAAGTTCACAGAGCTGTCTCCCCTCTCCAAGGTTATGCCCTAGGGAGATTTTTGTTTTTCTTTGTCATTCAGTGAAGGAATTAAAGTGCATTGGACTTATTTCTCAGTTTCTCAATACTAGCTTCTGCCATATAATAAAAATGAGAAATTTGAGGTGGGCTTGTGGCTCAATGGTAGAGCACATGCCGAGCATGCGTTAGGCACTGGGTTTGATCCCAGCACCACATAAAAATAAATAAATGCCACTTTTTTTTATCCATTCATCCATTGAAGGATATCTAGGTTGGCTCCACAGCCTAGCTATTGTGAATTGTGCTGCTATAAACATTGATGTGGCTGGTCCCTGTAGTATGCCGTTTTTAGGTCTTTTGAGTATAGTCCTAGAAGAGGAATAGCTGGGTCAAATGGTGGTTCCATTCCCAGTTTTCCAAGGAATCTCCATATTGCTTTCCAAATTGGCTGTACCAATTTGCAGTCCCACCAGCAATGTATGAGTGTACCTTTTTCCCGCATCCTTGCCAGCACTTGTTGTTTGACTTCATAATGGCTGCCATTCTTCCTGGAGTGAGATGGTATCTTAGAGTAGTTTTAATTTGCATTTCTCTGATTGCTAGAGATGGTGAGCATTTTTTCATGTATTGTTTGATTGATTGTATATCCTCTTCTGAGAAGTGTCTGTTCAGGTCCTTGGCCCATTTGTTGATTGAGTTATTACTCAGCACTAAAAAAATAACAAGATCATGGCATTTACAGGGAAACGGATGGCATTGGAGCAGATTATGCTAAGTGAAGTTAGCCAATCCCAAAAAAACAAATGTGGAATGTCTTCTCTGATATAAGGGAGGTGACTCAAAATGGGGTAGGGAGGAAGAGCATGAGAAGAAAATTATCTCTAGATAGGAAAGAGAGGTAAAAGGAGGAAAAGGGAGGGAAAGGAAGGGAGAATGGGAATTGCACGGAAGATGGAAGGAGACCCTCATCATTATACAGATTACATGTATGACGATGTGAAGGAAAAAAAAAAAAGAAGTGTGTCACATTAGATTGGGTAGAGAGAAGTGAGGGGAGGGGAGGGGAGGGGGCATAGGAAGGACAGCAGAATAAAATAGACAGTACTATTGCTGTATGTATATACGTGACTGTACGACCAATGTGATTCAGCAACCTGTACACTCAGAAAAAGGAGTAATTATACCCCATTTGATTCAAATGTATGATACGTCAAGATCACTATACTGTCATGTGTAACTAATTAAAACAAATAATAATAATAAAAAGAAAATAAATAAAATAAAGTTATGGTATCCATCTACAACTAAAAAAATATTTTTTAAAAATGAAAAATTTGGTTGGTACATGCCTTTAATCCCAGCAATTTGGGAGACTGAGGCAGGAGAATCCCAAATTCAAGGCCAATCTTGGTAATTTAGCAAGATCATCAACAATTTATTGAGAACTTGTCTCAAAATAAAAAGAACTGGGGATGTAGCTCAGTGGTAAAGCACCCCAGGATTCAATCCCCAGTACCAAAAAAAAAAAAAAAGGCAGGGGTTGGGGGGGATTTGAATACAGGAAAGTGAAACTTTCAACTGAAGATATTTGATCATTCATCTGTTCAACACTTAAGTGTTCTAAGCAGCTATATCAGTGAACCAAAAATAATCCCTTGTGGAATTTACACCCTATGGGGGCAGACAAGAAATTAAACAATAAAACTAATAAGCACATTGAATATTATATTAGAAGTGATAAGGACTTTGGGAAAAAAGTAAAATAGGGTAAGGGGGATATCAGGGGCTCATATGGGTAGAGGTAGTGTGTTACAATATTAACTAAGGTAAATAGGGTCCCTCTCTTGGTGAAGTGAAATTTTAGCAAAGACTTGAGAAGCTGAGGGAGTTAGCTGAGTAGATTACTAGGAAAGAGTATTTTAGACAAACGGAATAGCTGGAGCAAAGCTTCTGAAGCCATTCATAAAGAATTTCAGATTTTAATCTGGCTGAAAAAGGGGAGTTGTGCAGGGCATTGGGTGATACCATTTGACTTTTTTTTTTTTTTTTTAACAGACTTTAGTTTTTAGAGTGGTTTTAGGTTCACAGCAGAACTGAAAGGAAGGAACAGAAGTTTCCCATCCACCCCCTTCTGGCATGCATAGCTTCCTCCACTGTCAACACCTCTCATCTGGTCATTTTTGCTACACTGAATCTACATCAACACACAATTATCACTTTGACACATAATTATCAATTTGAACATACATTGACACACAATTGTCATTCAAAGACAACCCGGATGAAGAGGCTTTCTATATCACAGATTTGTGTGGAAGGAGATCCGAAGGTTGTGTATGTTGGATGTTTATAAAACATGCAAATGAAGACCCAAGTACTTAAATACCTATTCTATAGCCTTTTTTCTTGTCCTCTGCATTCAGTCACCTTTTCCATTTCCTTCTATAAATATCCAAATCAAACTTAGGAGTGGGAAATGGCTGAATTGGAAACACACACTGTGGCTTGAGGAACAGGAGAACCAAATCCTCACAGCCCAAGTCTGGCTCTTGGCTCTTTGAACCACTTTTATTCAGACCCATTGTCTTGTCTTTTTCTGATTTCATTTTTTCTATATTTTATCTTATGTACTGTGTAATTCTTTATTAGCAGCTTTTTTTTTCCAGAAACTAGAATTGGATATTCACTGTCTCACAAGCTTATCCCTTGTAATCAGTCTCTCCGCACACCATCTCCCCTCTTTTGGCATCCTATTTACATGGCACTATACCTACTTCCTGATGTACTCAGCCCTGTTTCATGCTTCCATTCCTTTACTGACAATGTTCTTCCTCCCTGGACTCTTAATTCTGCCCCTATAATCCCACTTCCATGCTGTCCTAACCATGTTCACACAACTCCTACTTGATGTTCAAAGCTTCTTTGCAAAGTATTCCCTGATTCTAATCCTCCCCTGTTTCAGGCTTAAACATGCTGCCCTTTTGTATTGCCGTAGCACCTTGTAAATATCCATACTGAATTTTTCATTTGTATTATAATCTGTTTTTTTTTAACATGTTTTCTCCATATTGAAGTTCCTTGGGGTCAGGGGTAGTATCTTTTTCTTTTTCCTTTCTTTCGATTAATTAATTTTTTTATTCCTATTTGTTATGTAAGACAATAGAGGGGTAGTATCTTATTCATCTTTGTATTCCCAATACCTAGCACTCTATAAGTACTTGAACTGAACAAGGGTGTCTCACTTGTTAAAGCCAGACCTTTCTTACCCACTCAATATAGTAAATCCCATGTCACTGCCTTCCTGGGAAAGGGGAGAGTAGCAGCAGAGAAAGCTTTGAAACATAGATGTGATAATACATACCAGCTTTTAGGAATCCCATGCTTAGTTCTGCTTCTTCCTTTGCCTCCTCCTTAATCTGGTGGATAGATATAGATATCTGGTGGATAGAGATAGAGGTAAATAACCACATATTCACCATCTCACAAGCTTATCCCTTGTAATCAGTCTCTCCGCACACCATCTCCCCTCATTTGGCATCCTATTTTTATGACACTATACCTACTTACTGATGTACTCAGCCCTGTTTCATGCTTCCATTCCTTTACTGACAATGTTCTTCCTCCCTGGTTTTTTTTTTTTTTTTTTTTTTGCATTGTTTTAGAATGCCAGAATATGAATCACATTTTTATGAGAAAGAAGGTCCACCCCACTGTGACTTGAACATGTAAATTACACTCTAGTCCAGTTTCCTTTAATTTTTTTTCCAGTTAAGGTTTCAGCTGAGCCCCTGGACTCACACCAGTGTCAGTTCAATGACATAGGTTCAGCTAGAAAACACAGCAACTTGAAATTTCTGTATCCTGCTATGTGCTATCTAACAGTTCATTTAAAAGCCCTAATAGCTCTTATCTATTGTATAAGTCATAGTGCTTATGGTAGAAATGCTAGAAAAAGCAAAGATCTACTATTTAAAAACATTTTCTAGGATTTTCTGATCAGATTGGGGTCACATTATTTCCCTTTTTCCAAACTATGAATAAAATTTTCTCCCACAAACACAAAGAACATTAACTTCAGGATGATAGAATCAAGTGGCTGATGGCTCTTTTGCATGACTCTTGTTTGCCCAGTATCTGCATGCCAATTCCTAGAGTTGATGAATCTCCTCACCGGCCACTGATTGTCTTCTCTTGCCTACACTTGATAAGAATAATTCCGAATACCTAAAGATATTAAGATTAGGACACCAAGATATCGTAATATTCTGCATGCCCTTTTCTTAAAAGATGAGAAATATGGTCTGCAAAATTAGCTTGGGGGAGACCTGCAGGGGAAAAATATTATTAAAATGAAGAATGAAAACACTGCTACTCAGGATTGGTGAGAAGTAAAATATAAACCTGAGAAGCATAGATAATCTGTAGTCACTGGTAACCTGAGCTAACTTTTACTATCCTGAAGACCTGACGAGAAAGAACTGTGAAAAAGCTCACCCTGGACAATTGAACCAATGGTGTCCATGCAAGTAGTAGTTTAAGATCATGGAATTTGGAGTCAGACAGACCTGTGTTTGAATCCTGATTTTACTCTTTACTTCCAGGTGATCTTGGGAAAATTACTTAATATCTGGAAAATCTCAGTTTCCACATCTGTAGAATGGTTACTATAATGACACCACATTATAAGTTGATGGTAGAATTGTATAAAATGATGTCAATAGCGCATTTAACACAATGTGAGACATACAATAAAAGTATAGGTTAACCCAAGACATGTCAAGATAGGGAGGAAGAGTCTACATCCTTCCCCAAGCAGTTTGTCCCTAGAGTTATCAATCAGTCCATTTCTAAGGACTGTTTAACACTGTGCAAGATCTTGTGGGAGGAAACATGGTCTCTACCCTCAAGAAGCTTACAACCTAACAAAAACCAATGCACCAAAGCAACTGGAGAACAATTAGTAGAACAGAATGTCTTCAAGTCAGAAGAAACCAGATAAAGAGCTGAGTGCAAAGCTATGTAGTTCCACAACTACATAGGTGATTCTTAGAAAAATGCGTTTTGATTGGAGTAGATAAAGAATGCCTCAAAGTTAATATGGCATTTGTGCCTATATTGAAAGAAAGAATAGAATGAAGAACAGAAAAAATAAACACTTATCAGGTGGTAAATAAGGATCAGGCTTTTGAAATATTTCAAAGGTAGTATATATTGCCTTCTTGATGATTCTTGTTTGGTTCCCTTAGCCATTAGTACTAGGCTAGGAGGTGTAGAAGAGAGGGAAGACATAAGAGAAAGTGATGAACCCAGCCTAATTCCATCTTAAGATTGGGAGCCATCTTGTCACAAAGTCATGAAAAGTTAATTTCTGTTTTACTATAAATTACTGAGATTTCTAAGCTTGTTTGGAATTCCTGCCCGTGCCTTGAATTGAACTCACCCATGCCTGGCTTTCCCTGACCAGATAACAACCCTCTCTAAAACCTTAGTGGAGCATAATAAATCCTGGCTCCCCCAACCAGATAACAACCCTCTCTGAAACCTCAGCGGTACCTCATAAATTCTGATGTTGGGATCTGAATTTATTCCCTACCTTGAAATATCATGCCACATAGAGCATTAACCTGTTATCTGCCTTTGTATTATGCTTGTCAAAATCCCCTTATCTGTAAGTTCTCAAGACCTCCCCCTTTGCAACTTTTTGTGCTATAAATCTCATTCTTGAAGAGCTGGGGGTGCTGGTTTCTAGCTCGCATTAGGGGAGAGAGTCGCTGATTAGCTCTCTTTGTGTAGACAAATACAAGCTGGCTTTAATTTGATCTAAAATTGGAGTCTGTGGTCTTTCCTTTGTGTCAGGGTTCAACAAAGGACCGTCTACATGGGAAAATGAGCTGAAACTCCTTCTGGTCCTGGAAGAGAAAGACAAGAAAGGGATATGGCAAGAATCTAGGAGTATCCTAGTTTCTTACCCTCCCTTCTCCATCTCTACAACTCTGAAGAGGAAGAGTAAATGGTGGTAGAGGAATCCAGGTGGATTTAGGTAACTCCCAGTTCAGGGACTTAGTTCTCAATTCTTTGGGCAAATCCTGGGGAAACTGTAAACTGCTCAGAGAGGCTCCATAATCAACATGGCACCACAGCAATATGGGGCCAACCAGGAATAATTCAGAAATTGCTGTGAGTATGAAGATCTGAACTAGCACCATAGTTTTTACAGCCTGTGTGTGGCAGGTAATGGAACCAGAGTTTCTTCATAACTAGTGTGGAGGCCTGGGGTCAAGCTAAGGGAAACTACCAAGAGGGAACATGAACTTCAGTGGAAGAAAGAGGAGTCCAGAATGAGTTTCAGAGAAAGTGGGTCAACTTGAACCTCAGCAGCCAACACAGAACACGGCAGGGCCAAAGGAGATCACAGGACATCCAAGATTAGAGAGGAGCTGGAGGCCTGTGCTCCTGTCCCTGTGAGGATATGTGAGCTTCCCCCACCCACGGTGTTCAGAAGTCATCTTAGGAAGAGGGCAGTTGCCTCGGTCTGGCTGGGCACAATTCAGGAGCCACTTGTCAAAAGAAACGAACTTTATTTTTAGAACACACACACCAAACCACACAGCTCCTCAGGAAAAACCTTCAGAGCCCAAGTGCCACCACCGGCTTCCCACAAGCCTCTCAACCTCCCCCACTCCTCCTGCTCTTGAGGCTGATTGGCTGGGTCGAGTGGGCAGAGCCAAAAAACGTCCCCCAATGAGCAGCTCCGTGGTCTGAAAGGGTGGGGAAACAGCCCAATGAGCATCACCGCAGAGGAGCCAATCAGTTGGCAGCTAGAAGTTAGCTGGGGCCATTGTGAGCCAATCATCAGCTGGCAGCTGGAAGTTTGCTAGCAGCTGGAAGTTTGCTGGGGCCCCTTTCCGCTGTGGCTCTCAACAGGCAGTGAGTGAAAGCTATGTCTTGAGAGTGGAGAAACAGCCTAAACAAAGAGTTTGAATTTTGAAATGGCTAAAGGAACACAGTTACCTAAGATTACGTAGTTAGCAAGTGGTGGAGCCCCAGAGCCTGTGTCCCCAGTCACTACACTACACTTGGACGTCACTGAGCCGGATGATTTCTCAAGTGCCTTGGAAGTTGCCCAAAAGTTGAATACCATAGGTACTAGGGAGCCATTATGGATTCTGACCTGGAGACCTGTATGGTGTGTAAGGAAGACCAGTCTGGCAAAGCCCTATAGGATGGTATGAGGAGACTCTGAAAGCAAGATATGAAACTGCAATATCTATATAACATAGGCCAGAAATGATAAGTAGAGCAGTTACAACAAAAACACAAGAAGGAATATATCACAGACTACTTGTAATAATAATAAAATTAGTAGCAGACTGTTTCACCCACTTATTATGTGCCACCACTGTGCTAAACATTACCTCATTTGACTATCACAGCAACTGTTATTTTTAGTCTATTATTTTAAGTTTGGTATTTTTCCTTTTCAAAAATTAAAAAAAAAATTGCAATACTAGGGATTGAATCCAGAATCACTCTACTACTGAGATATACCCCTATCCCTTTAAACTTTTAATTTTTGAGACAGAGTCTATGATAAATTACTGAGACTGGCCTTGAACTTGGAATCTTCCTAACTCAGCCTCCCAAAGAGCTGGGATTACAGGTGTATACCATCACACCAGCTGCTATTTTTCTCATTTTAAGGAAATGAAAGTACAGGGGCCATTAAGTAATGGGCCCAAGGCCACATAGCTGTAAGTGGTTAAGCCAGGCATCAAACCCTATGTGAGGTTGTAAGGAAAATTTGCAAAGCAGTTTGGAAAGGAAGTAACCTAAAGGTTCCAATGTAGTATGATGTGAAATTCACTGGAAGAACATTCCTGAGAATGATCGTTTAAGAATAATATTCTGTCTGTTCATAGAGCCCAAGATCTTAATCAGTCTTCTGATCATGGGGGAAAGAGATGAAAGGATCAGAGATTACATCAAAATGTTCATTTCTGAGATTAGAAAATGGTGACATTGATGACAGAAATGGGTAGTTGGAAAGGAGAGATAGTTAAAGGGGAACTCATAGAAAATGAGTTTAGTTTAGGATATGTTGAGTACGCCAAGATGGCATGCACAAATCAATTGCCCACGGGCTGGAATGAGATTTAATGGAACACAAATGAGTTTTTTTTTTTTTTTTCTTTAGCCCGATCTGTAAATTTGAGCCTTTGGTGAATACAGGGGAAATAGTAATGCCAATCTTCAAATTTAAAGGTTTACATTATTAACTTGGATCCTCTCTTTTGCCTTTATACTATAATAAATAAGAAAAGAGTAACCTGTGTTCTCTCCATGATACTAGAGGCATTTACATTAAATGACAAGTGAATTTAGAAATCTAATGCAGAACACAAATTGTCATCATTGTTTTACATTCAGCAGAATACTTTTTGTGGTAATGTGACTCTTTTGTGAGCCTCAGCAATTTCTAGATGCTGGACTCAGGCTTGTGGTTACTCAATAAACATCTTCACCTTTCCTTCTTTCTTATATCAAATAAGGTGTCAACAAGCCATAGCCCTGCCTTCTTCATTACCAAAAATCCTGAGTCATTTACTAAGGTAATTACTGTGGGTAACCATCTTAGCATAGAAGGTGAACTATCCAGAAATGGAATGGATCAATGAGTAATGAAGTACATTACCAGCTGGTCAACCTCTGTAGTTCTGGCCAGGGACTCCTTCAACAAAAACAAGCAAGGGAAAACAAAAAGAAGGGCAGACATGTGAGTTTAAATAAGTAGTCATAATTGTTTCTATTTATTGAGAACTGACTCTGGGCCCAGAACTGGGACAAGTGGTTTCAAGAATTATCTCTGTAATCCTCACACCCTATAAAGAGGAACTATTATCATGTCCTCTTTGAAGATGAGGAAACTGAGGCTTAGAGAAGGGATGTCATTTGTTCATGGACACAGGCCAATTGTAAAGAAAAGATTCAAATTCAGAATTGAGAATCCTGTCATAATCCAATGTCAAGGTAATTCCAAGGTGTGGACTGAATCCAAACACACTACACTAATCTTCCTTTTTAAAACAACCACTACCACATTTTATAGTACCAAACTGGAAGAGTCAAGCTGACACTTCAGGGAACATGCTGCTGGTTAGACTGGCCATACAGGCAGCATCGACCCTGCCCCTGAAATGCCAAAACTCCCTTCTCCTCATTGTCAATCCAGCAACCTGAAACCCATTTCTGTTGACTTTGAGAACTAAGCCTTACATAACTCTTTATTGCCTTACTTCTTTTATAGGCCTATGA
Source organism: Marmota marmota marmota (assembly GCF_001458135.2). NCBI lineage: Eukaryota > Metazoa > Chordata > Mammalia > Rodentia > Sciuridae > Marmota > Marmota marmota. The sequence goes on from NW_026000229.1 coordinate 35,318,163, forward strand.
TTTCATGCCACATCAAATAAGGAAGGCACTGGTTTCTGTCACAGTAGTTGAACACAAGTCATTAAGGAGAACCATTGTCCTTTTGTCCAAAACAGCCTACCAAGCATGGAACTATGATAGAAATGTGTGGTATTTCCTGGGGATGGTGTAGGGCAGGCAAACATCCCAGGTGCCCAGTCTATCTTACTGGGAAGTGAATTAACATGGAAATCATTCTCTCATCTGGAAATTTGCTGCTGTTCTACCAAGTAATTTAGAAACCTGATCCTTTAATCTCCCTGTCTCACATCTTTAACCTCATTTGATCAAAGTTAAAGAATGGGCTCTAGCTTTCAGATCCTCATATGAGGATATAACTGCCCACATTTAAAAAAAAATGATGTCTGCCCCTAATTAAAGCCCTCTGAGACTCATCTTTATGTCTTTTCAGGACCACAGGAAAGTGTCGATTTCAGGAGGACTGAGTGAAAATCTGGCCAAAATTTAGTGGAAATGCCTGCTGTTTTGAACCTGGAAACATTGCTTAATGGTTGCACATGGCTCCTGGTTATCACCACACCCCTGAAGTATTGGTGAAACCACAGGACACCTCTGACACCTTATTTCATTTTTTTTTTTTTTTGTACTGGGATTGAACCCAGTACAGGGTGCTTTACTACTGAGCTATATACCCAGTCCTTTTTATTTTTTATTTTGAAGTAGGATCTTGCTAAGTTGCTAAGGGTGATCTCAAACTTGCAATCTTTCTGCCTCAGCCTCCTGAGTCACTGGGATTGCAGACATGCACCACTACACCCAGGTACCCTGTCTCATTCTTGAACACTATCCAGATGCTTCCCTTCAGAATGCTGTGTTTACAAACAAATGGGGCTTCCCATTCCTCTCTCTTTAATGAACATCCTCACTCTTTGCTTTTATAAGGAACTCTATTTAACTGATTCATTTGAAATTATTTATGGGGCCATAAACAATTGGTAGGGGAAAGGAAGGCTCGAGAGAAGGAGACCAAGATGTTTGTAAAAGTACTACAGCTCTTTCCTGACCTTAAACTAACACATTTCAGGAGATGAAGCCATCTCTCACTCAAGGCTTCTGGAGAAAGTGTTGCAGTGATGGCTTAGCTGTCCTGGCCCCTTGCCTAGGTGCAGGGTTTCATCTGCCAGGGTTAGAGAACAGCCACACCTCACCTTAATGATTTTTGCCTAAAGTCTGACCCAACCAATGAGAATTCAAACCAGAATAATCATTAACAACACTAAAAACTGACGCAGAATGATCATAGCCTGATTTCTTGTCAGGTTCTAAATAAACTTTCCATCACCTAGCCCAGCTGCTTTTCTTCTGGTTTAAAAGTTGTTCAGAGAGTTGCTTGGGTTCATTCCACATTTGAGCTGAACCTTCCCCAAACAACAGGCAGGGAATTGTCAGCACAGGTGGAGTCCTAGGAACTGGGACAAGGGCTTAAGAGCCGTGGAACCATGGGATGAAATCAGGCAAGGTGTTCCCTTTCCCTTTGTCTATAAAGAGAGCAGAGGGGTCTCTAGGCTATGGCCAAATCTACTCATATGAATTCGATATAGAGTATACTTAGTCAGTTAGAGAGTATCTAGCAGATCAGAGTGCATACTCCTTATGGAGTGGTTCATGCCCTTTTAACAGAGGTGGGAAAGGCAAGACCCTTCATGGCAGTCACATGGGTCATAGAGACATTTTAGAACCTGGATCCACCACTGGGTGACCTGAGGGAAGTCATGTAATCTCTCTGAGACACACTTTTCTCATCTGTAAATTGGGTATGATAAAAGTATCCACTTTACAAGATGTTTGTGAGGATCAAAGGAAGCAAGTATATTGCATGGTCCTTGTTAAGTAGGGCACACTGAAAGCAAATGCTGGTTTTCATCTCTTACCTGAAGTTCACATCAATTCCAGATCATCAGGGAACTACTGTCCTTGGATCTGTGCAGTGAGACCTTATACCTCAGATAGCATGGCACTTTGGAGTGCCTTCCTCAAAGTTTTCTGAACCCCTCTCCCAGAAGGAGAGTGCTGCCACATGGGCCCCCAATTCTGTTTTTCCTCTTTGGGATGCTCTCTCAACACCCCTCCCTCCCTCTACTCCCGTATGTGGTGTTGACCAGATGCCCTGAAGAGTTCCATGACTCCTATTTGTGGGGTCATCTCTGGGCCCTGTGTCCAGGACCAAGTTCTAGGAGGGCAGCCTGGTGAGTGGATCATTGTAATTTGATATTTCTTTGAGGGATCTTGCAAGATTGAACTGTCAGAATGGAGCTGATGTGCTAGGGTGATTTAATCATTCTAGGGTGATTTAAATTTTTATTTAGAGTTCCTGCAAAAATATTTGCCCAGGAACCCTTCAAACTCTAAGGGTATTTCTGCTTCTGGGAACTTGAAAACACTGCTCTTCATGGGTGGTAAAATTTATGTGGGCTTGTATTAAGCATAGTAATTATTAGTATAAGGACTCGCAAAATTATCAAATGTTTAAGCTTTAAAAATGGCAACAATTTGAAACATTACCTTTAAGTTAAAATTCCAGAATCATCCCCATTTCCTCCCCTATCCATCAGGCTCCTGTATTTCTCATACTGTCACCAAATCCCATCAGTTCTAACTCTGCATTTCTCTCAAATCTAGCCCCTTCGTTCTATCTCTGGCCTTCGTTCAGGTCTCCAAGGGGCCTTTCTCCACCTGGACAGTGAAGTCTATTGCCTGACTGCTTCCAGATTCTCCCCATACCATTCTTTCTCCTACACTGACTGTGTCATCATTCAAAGCAGCATCATTTACAATAGCCAAAAGATGGAGACAAATCAAATGTACACTAATGAATGAATGGATAAACAAACATGGTATACCCATGCAATGGAGTATTATTATTCAGTCAGACAAAGGAATGAAGTGCTGATACATGCTTCAACATGGAAGAACTTCAAAAACATTATGCTAAGAGAAAGAATCCAGACACAAAAAGCACATATCATACGATCCCATTTATATGTAACATCCAGAAACAGGCCAATTTATAGACACAGAGAAAAGATTTGTGGTTTGCTGTGGTTAGGGGAGAGAGGAACGGAGAGTGACAGTTTCATCGGTATGGAGTTTCTTTTTGGAATTGTGGAAATGTTCTGGAACTAAGTGTGGCTAGAATTGTACAACATTGTAAATGTACTAGATGTCATTGATTTGCACACTGTAAAATTGTGAAAATGTATTAGAACAACAACAAAAAAAGGTGTTAGCAAGCTGTGCACTATTATGGGCACCTGGGGCTCAGTCTTGCGAGGAACCTGTAGGGAGCCAGACAGAATGTACTTCAGTATTTTCTGCCCTGAAGGAGGCCAGAGGAAACATTTACTCACATATCCTGATCCCCAACGGTTAAGGTTTGTCCCATGGTTCTCCCCTTTCCAGGTCTGCACACGTGTGAGTGCCTGGCAGTGTTGTGGAGTAAACTAGTCAATAAAATCAGTAACAGTGTAAGTTATAGGTTATAGCAAGATAGATGATTATAAAAGCAATAGACAGGCCTAAGACTCCATTTTGCTGCCTTCTATAAAAAACTATTATGAGAACTATTTCTGAGAGACTGAAATGAAAGCTGTCTCCTTATAAAAATTGTTTTCCTGTACTTTGTACCCCACAAAATGTAATCAACTCAGGAAATAGTGATGGTTGTGATGAGCTACATCATGGGTTTGAGTACATTTATGGGTCTACATGACTTTAAAATAGATTATCACCCCCACTCAGCTGAAACTCAGGATACGGTTGTCTAACAGTTGTTTGGATCCAAGATGCTAATTGAGGTTTTCGGTTTTTTTTTTTTTTTTTTTTAGCCTCTGTAACTTGCTTGCTTACAGGACACTGAGAAAAGCCCCTGAGTTAGGGTCATTGTCCTTAAATTCCCAAGTCACGGGCCAGGAAATTGCTGTTCTCCCATAGAGCATTACGGGTGGGAAACAGTCCCTGGCCAGGTAAATAAAGCTCCCTTTTGTTTGAATTAGGACTTAAAGTGTTTTCTGAGGCCTCTCCCCATAACAGCAAGGCAGAGAAGTCCTAGGGCAGAATGTAAGAGATTCCTGATGAAGGTGTGCTGTCAGGTCACACCAACTGCTGTAGAAATAACTGGAGTTAACTGGAGTTAAAGGCAAGCAAAGGGAATGTGAAGTAGGACACAATATATGTTTTATACACCTTCAGCTTGAAATCCCACAGGTAGAGACTCACAGAACCAAGAAGTAGGTAGGGAGGAGAGAGAACAGGAGAGAAGTCTGAAGGATTCATTTCACTCCCTGGTCTTCACTTTAGCTTCAGAATGTCATCTCCTCTCTCTTAAGTAGCAGTTCATTTTTAGCCTACCTTCTCCCTCTCCACCACAATCTCCTGTGGTTCAAGATTGCCCACCCAGTTTCTTCCTCAGGGAAGTCTTCCTCCACATGGTCATTAGGTCTCCATTTTCTCCCCATCCATCAGCTTCTTCCTGCCATCAATTTTCTCCCAAATTATTTAGAATCCCTGGTCCTTAATTTTAGTCACTCTCATGTAACAGTTCTAGACTCACCTCTGTTAGCATTTTCATATCATTCATCTTATTAAATTACTTACCTTTGGTGAAACCAACTCCTAGGTTTCTCCGTGGTCACATGAGATAATTAGAGAACAACAACAAAAAACATGATAGGACATCTCTCTGTGCTAGAGATGACCTTTTCTGCACTCTAGTCTGTATTCTTTAATAATAGGACCTTTGTGTCTAATTGAACACATTGCTGCCAGGGATGAAAGACTGCATTTCCCAACTGCCCCTGTGTGAAGGAACAGTCATATAACTAAGTTCAAGCAAATGAGGGAGAATGTTGAAGGTTGCAGCAGGAAAGCTTAAAGAGAACTGACAGTGGTCAGCTTTTCATTGACTCAGCAGTCCCCTTTTTCTGCCATTTGATGCAGCTCCTGTGGTCACCTTGAGTCATGAGGTGACCTTAAGGATAGAAGCCACCAGCAAAGATGCTGAAGCAAAAACCAGTAGTTTCATTCACTAATGTAAATTACACCAACCATAGTCTTAATTCCAAAATTCTCTTCTGTAAAAGAGAAATTAATTTTGTTCTTATTTAAGCTGCTATTTTTTCTGTTTTCTATTACACGAACTCAAGCCTAATAAATATAATCACCAATCTCAGTAGAGCCTGGAATATCACCCCCAAATGCTACACCTTTTTCTGGCCAATTTATTAATGTATTCTCTTCTGTGGCTTTATCACTTTCCTCACATATATCTGACTTTTCACTTCCTATCCCATAGTTGGCATGTGACTGGGTCTTCTGTTTACCTGGAAATACAGAAGTCATCATTTCACCAGTGATAAACCCAGCCTAATTCTCTCTTAAGATCAGGAGCCATCTTGTCAAAAATTATAAAAGATTCATTTCTGTTTTCTGATATGAGGACTTCTATTTGGCCTGGCCGTATTTTGATGTTTTAAACATGCTTGGAATGCCTGCCCATGCCTTGAACTCACCCATGCCTGATTTCCCCTGACTAGATAACAACCCTCTCTGAAACCCTAATGGTGCCTCATAAAATCTGATGATGGGATCTAAATATACTCCCTAAGTGCTGAACCATTTAGACCATTATTAACCTACTACCCACCTTTGTATTATGCTTGTCAAAATCCTGTTATCTGTAAGTTCTCAAGACACCCCCCTTTTGCAACTTTTTTGTGCTATAAAACTGCGCTCCTAGAGAGCTGGATCACTGTCTTCTACGAATTTCAGGAGACAGTCCCAGCTAGACGGAATTACAAGCTTGCTTTAATTTGATTTAAAATTGGAGTCAGTGGTCTTCTCTTTGTGTCCTGGTTCAACAATCATATCAGAATCTCTCAAATTCCTGCCACCAACTTCCCTGCTTTCCCTCATGCCCCACTGCCTCTCCTCTTTAACAGGAGGGATTGCATCCCTTTTTCACCTGAGACACATCTCTCCACTCGGGGTCTGGGTCCCCTACCTCCCATCTTTTTAGTAACCATATTCTCCCAATTATTTCGAAAGTCATAGAAGTAGAAGTCTGTGTGCACAACTGGTCTACAGACATGTTTTATTTGGATCATGTAGGGTTTTTTTAATTTTATTTTTTAAATTTTCATTTTACTTAAATTAAGGAATCATTTGCACACAGGTTAAATCCATTAAAAATGGAACATGAGCTTTTCCCTAAGTCTTTATGGAGGTAGGATGTCCCTTTGTGTGGGGTTGGTAGCTGGTGGTGAAGCCAGAATTAGAGAGGCAGTGTAAATGGGTAAATCGAGTAAGGTCAGATCAAGGAGGCCAATTTTGAGTGAGTCCAGGAAGTTGGAGACTGTCCCCTGAAGGACTGAATTGTTAATCCCTTCAGAATCCTTCCTCTACCCTCATCAAGAACGTGCCCCTGCTCCAACCTGTTGCTAAGGTAGCCTGTCCCAGGAATTGCCCCTCCCTACAGGGAGCTATAAGGTTGTTCATTAATGTGTCCTGGGCTGCACCACCCTGCCTGTTCCCCTTCAGCCTACCTGTTTCCCACCTTTTGGCCATCCCACCTAGCATTTCCTAGGCCTAGTCATGTACGCAGGAAGGAGAAAGATTAGGGGAAGAGAACAGGAGAACAAAGGACGCCTTAAGACATATAAAAAGGGCAGAACACCTTGCTTCTTGGAGTACCAGGATACCAGCTATGGCCCCTTTCTCCCTCCCAGGAGAAGTCTATATTACCCCTTTTTAAATAAACCCTGCTTTATATGTTTGCCTCGGCGTGCTTCTCTAATGTTCAAACTTCACCATGTGGGGAATCAGGGCTCATCACCGATAATCGGAGGTATCAGTGGCAAGGACAAAGAGAACTAGAACCTTTTTGTTTTTTAGAAAGATGTTTCTGATAATCTTAGTTGAAGGGGCAGCTGTAGTGTTGTAGGACAGATGAAGCTGGACACCGTGGAATTAGGAGGAAGCAGGGTTATTAGCTGCAGTGGTCCAGAAGGGGGCTTTTGCCTCAACCAATTTGTCCCTCTGAACCCCGAATTCTGAAATGTTCAGAACTTTATACCCAGTGTGTATGGGGAGGGGGCACTCAGAGGCTCACAATCTACAGAAGTCCACATAAAAGTAGGGTTTTTTCCTACTGTTCTGGGCAATCAACACAGGCCTGGATACCAAAAAAAAAAAAAAAAAAAA
>NW_026000229.1:35325952-35343004 GCF_001458135.2 Marmota marmota marmota
TGAGTTGCTTGGGGAAAAAAAAAAAAAAAAAAAAAAAATCAAGGACACTCCGCCAAAATCAGTTCCTGGTAAAGGGAGAGTTCCCCTCCCCCTTCCCACCAGCTGATTTCCTAGGAACCTAATTTGCACCATTCACTCTTATCTTTTGGATTGTAAAGGACTTTCTCTAAGATCTAACTGCTTTTCTTTGAAATGTATATGCCCCTTTGTCTCCCTTATCACATTCTGCTTCTGTAAACACACTTGCCACGTGAAAACTCTTTTGCAGAAATTCTTGCTCATAGTCTGAGAACAGTGAAGGTGAGCATCTCTGGAGAAGCTTAATTAACATTTTTCTGTGGGGGAGGGGGTGCCACTACAGTAGTAATGCCTATCTCCTCAGTGTCTGTGCCCCATGTCCAAGTGGGCTTTCTGGTTGACACTGAGGCCAGGTGTTGGAGTCGCCCTGGGGAGAATCAGGCAGTGGTGGGCTGAGGGTCATCAGCTGCTTGTGTTTTTCTGGCAGGACCACTGCATCAGGAGCATGGGGTCCACAAAATTCAAGACCCAGATTCTCAGTCCACCCTGAGGAGTGAGCAAACATGAAAAAAAAAAAAAAAAACTGGATGGCAGATTTAATACAAAATACTGAAGGGATCAGCCCATCAAAAGTTTGCATATTAACAAAAGGATCACCAGCACCTGAGCATTGGAGCCTGGAGCATTGGCCTTTCATGAGATTTGGAGTAAGGAGCACTGAAGTGGCAGGAGCACTTCATCCCAGGGGAAGGTTATATCCTCCAGAGGATGGTCAGTTCCAGGGATCAGTAATTTGAATTAATTAATTTGAATTCTGAAAACTTAAACAGCTTCAACATTTGATACAGAAACATGCTCACCTTGTGTATCAGCCAAGAGACTATCTGGCAACTTTTTCTAGGAAAGATGGTGTCATTACCCTGCCCAACAGCAGCTAGCTTTTAATAAGTGTATGTATACAAATTGGTTGCCATTATATTGGAAGGGTGAGATCTTTAAGCCAGAAACTGTTCATCGCTCTTGAATACAGTTACAGAAATTATGGCAATGGAAACAGACACACAGCACATGGAGATGCAGAAAAGCAAGGTTTATTCAGCACCAGTGCAGGCTCAGCAGTCTTTTCCAAAAGCTGAGCACACCCCTTTGTTCTTAATATAGACTTCTGGATTTCAAGACTTTCTCATGCAAGTAGCCTTGATCTCAGGCAGCTCTGGTTCCTGCCATAGCTGCTGAGCAAGCATGAATTTGAAGCAGAAACTAGCAGGTTGCAGCTATTAACAGAGATAAAAAGAATCATCTTAGGGTCTGGGCTGTAGCTCAGTGGCAGAGCACTTGCCTAGCATGTGTGAGGCACTAGGTTCAATCCTCAGCACCACATAAAAATAATAATAAAAAAATAAAACAAAGGCATTCTGTCCATCTACAACTACCAAAAAAGAAAAAAAAAAAACATCTTAGGAAGGAGTTACTGCTTGAATATAATGTCTGTAATGACCTTCAACTAGTACCATAACAAACAGTGGTCTTAGGTGTCAGTTCTTAAAAACCTTGAGACAATGTTCAGAAGGAGCCTACACCCTCCAGTCTCTTGCAATCTCTGCCACCCTCCTTGGTTCCTTACATTCCACTGCCTCACTTATGTAGGTAAAGTGCCTGGCCCCTTGGACATTTGGGTTAGAGGTATATCTAGATTATTCCTTCTTTTTAAATCAATTTCTTCCTATACATTCTTCCCTATCAACATATAAACTCGCATGTTTCTCAGACATTAGAAAAAAAAAGTTGGGTTTAGATCTAATATTATGGCTACATTTCATATTTCTCTCTCTCTTTAAATATTTTTTAAGTTGTCAATGGACCTTTATTTTATTTATTCATATGTGATGCTGAGAATCAAACCCAGGACCTCACTTGCTAAGCAAGCGCTCTACCCCTGAGCCACAACCCCAGCCCCGCCCCCCCCCATCATTTCTCTTTGAAGGAATCACCCTTGTGTGAGAAACACTGTGTCTTTTCTCCTATAAAGTGAGGGATTCATACTTACTTGGGAATTTGGAAAAGAAAGAAAACTAAAAAGCCCTAAAGTCTCATTTATAGAGGTTTGAAACAAAGGTGAGTGATTGTCAAATACTACTTTTTTGTGTGATGGTCAGTACTGGTCAGTACTGGGGATTGAACCCAGGGCCTCATGCATGCTAGGAAAGTGCTCTACCGCTGCCCTGAATTGCCGAAGTCCGGCTGGGCAAATAACCGGGAGGTGACAAGCAACTTGAAGGTTGAAACGGGAACTACTTTATTGCAAGTGAACTCAGCGGGAACTGAGCGAGAACTCAAAGTAGCAGGCACCCAAGGTAGCGGGAGCCGCTTCTCTGCCGGACAGCTTAATTACACACAGCTTAACTTAATTAACATCATCTAGATACAGCAGTCAGCCAATAAGGAATCCTCATCATCTTAATGCCTCGCTGGCGCTGCTTCACAAACCTCTCCTCCTGGCAAAGTGCCAGGCGCCATCTTGACTTGATTTGCATCCCCCAAAACTGAATATTTTTTTTAAGTAGAAAATAAAGGGACAGTGAGAAAAATCAACTGGCCTCTGCCTCTTGATATCCTGAGATTTTCCTTCCATTTATTATTTTTATTTTATTTATTTATTTTTGGGTACCAGGGATTGAACACAGGGGCACTCAACCATTGAGCCACATCCCCAGCCCTATTTTGTATTTTATTTAGAGACAAGGTCTCACTGAGTTGCTTAGCACCTCACTTTTGCTGAAACTGGCTTTGAACTCTCCATCCTCCTGCCTCAGCCTCCCAATCCACTGGGATTACAGGTGTGGGCCACAACACCCAGTTCGATTATTATTTTTTTATTTTGTTTTTTTTACGGGGGGGGGTACCAGGGATTGACTCAGGGACACTCAACCACCAAGCCACATCTCTAGCTCTATTTTTTGTATTTTATTTAGAGACAGGGTCTACAACGAGTTTTTTAGCGCCTTGTTGTCTACTGAAGCTGGCTGGCTTTGAACTCACAATCCTCCTGTCTCAGCCTCCTGAGCCGTTGGGATTACAGGCGTGCACCACTGCGCCTGGCTCAATTATTATTTTTAAAATAATAAAAATAAAGCCTGGCAAAAGGAAAGGAAATCAGTCCCCAACTCTGTCAGAATTCGTAGTATATGTGTCCTCTTCACCAATGCAATCCCCAACTCTATCAGATGTCTTTTCCTGTCCTACCATCTCATCATCAAAACCTCTGTCACTAAATTAACAATAGTCTTCATACCTCAGACTTCATTACTTGATTGCTGGGCAGCACTTCCTACTAATAAGCACTCTCTACTTCCTCAATGCGAAATTGCTGCTTTCTCTGGCCACGGTGTTTCATAAGATGCATCTCTTTCAGCCTGAAGCCTCTCATTCTCTTTCTTTGGCTTCTTGGGACAATTACCACCTGCCAATCCTGAGTTTTCCTCCTGCTTCTCTGGGTGCTGTTCTGCCTCCATTGCTTATTCCTCCTCCTCTACCCAACCTTCAATGCTGGAGTCCCTCTGTCCTAGGCTCTCTTCCATTCTCACTCTATAATGGTTCCCTAGGTGCACCCATCCCTGACATGAATTACTATCTATTTATATCTCTAATCCTGACCTTTCCTCTTAGCTCTGGGTTCAGCTGTTCAACAGCTTAATCAACCTCTCTGTTATAGGTCTCACAGACATCTCAAACTCAGATTATAGGTCCTGAACTTGACCCATAATCTGACTCTATTTTTTTAAATTTTTTTTTAGTTGTAGATGGACACAATACCTTTATTTTATTATTATATTTTTTTTATGTGGTAATGGGGATTGAACCCAGTGCTTCATGCATGCTAGGCAAGTGCTCAAGCACAATCCCAGCCTCGGTAATCTGACTCTCTAACTCCCCAAACTTGGTCATCACACACCTGTGTTCTTCCAGAGAAAAACATGAGACCAGGAAGCTTATGACTAATGATGTCTTGCTCTTCCTCACTCCATATATCCAATTAATCACCACAGCCTGCCAGTTTTAGGTTCTTTTTTTTTTTCACATTTCAAAATTGGTGCATTAAAGTTTTACATAATGATGGGGTTTGTTGCATATTCATACACACACAGAATATAACAATATAATTTGACCAATGTCACTCCCCAGTTTTAGGTTCTAGAATCCTTTACTGGGAGCAACTCTAATGCCACTACCCTGGCCCAGTCTCTTTCATGTTTCACCAAGATTATTGCAGGAATCTCACCTCCTGCCTCATTCAGTCTCCACACTAAAGTCAGAATGATCTTTTAGGAATAAATCTGACATTTGACTACCATATATAAAACTCTCAATGTTTTCTCATTGCTCTTAGAAAAAAGAATCCCAAAACAAAATCTCAGACTTGCCTTCATGTCATATACTCTGTTCCCCTTTGCTCAAGGCACGTCAGTGAGCATTCTCTCATAAATGTTAATGGAATCACACTTGCTTCCACCGTGGAGTGTTTGTATAGCTGTTCCTTTTGTAAGAAAAGAATCTCCCCATTTAGTATTATCTCATTCTCAAAATTCCCAGTCATTTTCCAAAACAAAGTTAAATGTCACTCCCTGTGAGATCCTTCCAATAGTGGCATTAGAGCTATTTCCAGTGGAGGATTCTTGAGGCTTGATACATCCAAATAATCTGTGTCTTCCTGGAGGTTGTTGAAGGAAATCATGACTGTCACTAAAACAAACTAGAATATGTAGTGCTTACCATTTGAGAAGCAGTTGGTTTCTAATATCGGCACCTGTCATTAGTGCGAGGCCCCAATGTGAAACTGCTGCTTTCTCTGGCCACTGCGTTTCATAAGATGCATCTCTTTCAGCCTGAAGCCTCTCATCTGCTCACTGTTTTCACTTCTGCTCTGCTCTGGAAGATAACTATCTCTTTGGGATAGTCTCCAAGAGAATCCCCCAAAATAGGGTTCTTCGTATTTCCCATCATATCATTCTAAATCTACTTTTCTAATTTGATGAAAAATCTGTGTAATTATATTTGCAGAGCCTAGAACAGTACATGGCACATAACAGGTGCTCAACAAATGCCTGTGAAATAAATAAATGAAATTCATGCATAATATGAGAACATTTATCAATACAAGCTCATAGGGTTGTTGATAGCAGAATTAGGCATAAACGTCTACCCTAGGTTTTAGATGGAGAAACTGAAGAGTACTCTTCCTCCATCACTTTCTAGGGGGAAAAAGAACATCCTGGGGGGGAAAATGCAGAGGAAGGAGGTTGGGGCATAGACAACAATTATTCTCCTTGGATATTTAGTTATTGAAACAAGTTTGAGACAGATGCAGTGGCACATACCTGTAATCCTAGCAACTTGGAAGGTTGAGGCAGGAAGATCATGAGTAAGAGACCAACCTCAGCAACTTAGAGAGACCCTGTCTCAAAATAATAAGCAAATAAATAAAAAAGGGCTGGAGATATAGTTGAATGGTAAAGAGCCCTTGGTGGTTCATTCCCTAGTACTGGGGTGGAGGGTGGGGAGAGAGAGAGAGAGAAACAAGTTTGAAGACCTGGAGTGGTGCAGCCTGAGGTTGAAGTCATACAGGCAGGTGAAGACAGGAGAAGTACAGCTCCCTAGCAGCAAGAGACTTTCAGAATGGGTATCCAGTGTTCAATAGCAGAGGCTCAGGAACTGATCCCAGGTAGAGGGTATGGCTGGTTTCTTAACACCTCCTGCCTTGCCCTCCTGGCCATATAATTGAAGGCCTCTGTGAACCTCCCAGGCTTGTGGACATCAACCTGGTAGGGCCAGTCAGCCAGTTCTTGAAGAGTGCGTCTATTTTCACTCTCTAAGCAAGACCAGCCGGTACAGAAGCAGGATTGATCTGAGGATACAAGTAAGAAATCCCCCTGGGGGTTCTCTAGGACTTCTGGGGCAGGGACCCTGAGAAATCCACAACTTGCAGCCAGTTTCACAGGGGTAGAATTGGTGATATATATTTATTAGAAAATTGACTTTATTTTGCAGATGGCTAAGCCTGTTCAAATGGGATCATCTAAGTGAACACATGGAGAGTCTAGAGAGGAAGACAAATTATACAAATGACTATTTAGAGATTGATAAGACAGAACAGCAGTGTTCCAAGAGAGCAAAAATGGGGGAGGGGGAGGCTCAGCTAGCCAGGGAAAGCTTTTGTGAGGAAGTGACATTTCAGCTGGGCTCTGAAGAAGGCAAAAAGAGCAGCCAGGGAAGGGAATGGCTTGGGGATGGACTTTACCTTGGGAATTCAGTAATTGGGAAAATCAACTAAAAAATACCAGCAAACTAGGGAGAGGGAGAACTCAGGATGGTGTGGCTGGAGATGTGGTCAGGGTAAAGTAAGGGGGCAGAACTTTGTTCTATGTTAAGACTGGACTTTGGAGCAATGCAAGCCATGGGTGAGTTTTAAGTTGGGGTGAGGCCTCATCAGTTTAAGTTGGACATGATGTCTTCAGTTCCCCAAGAATAATCAAGCCAGAAACACTCAAGAAGGGAACGAGGCTGGACTCTGTACTGTCCCAAATTCTCCATGGTTGGGAATGTCTCTTTGGGAAGCTTAGCAGCAAGTCTTGACATAAATTCTCTCACTACCATGACTCTCATTGCCGCGTCCGGCCAAGGGAGCCGAGTCCGGCGAGGGACGGCGAGGTTAAAAGACACACAGGACACCAAGGTTCTTCATCCAGGAGTCAATACTCTTTATTGCTAACACACCTTTTTTATACCCCAAGCAGCAGAAGTGGAAAACTACCCAAAAGCAGGAGGGAGGGGGGAGAAATTTAGTTTCAACATCTATTATTGTCAGGTACCGAAACCTCCCTTAACAATAAGTCCATCAGACCAGAAAAGGTCAAGGCATTCCCGTGGGATACATGTGTCTCAGACGGACAAGCAGGAACAGAAAAACCGCAAGTTCGCCATGGCCTTGTGAGCTGGCCACACTGGCATGCAGAACAAACTAGTGGAGGTAGGGCTCCAGGGGCCAGGGTGGACCTGCTGCCAACAAGTCCCCCTCTTTTGTTTTTTGCATGCCAGTGGGAATCAAGTAGCCCCTGTCTTAGGTCGTTCACAGCCCTTGCGATGCTTACCCGTCTCTGGGAAGGCCCCGATTCCCTGTCTTAGGTCGCACAGCAAGCGTGAAAGTTGCCCGTCACTGGGTACTACAAGATCAGCTCAAGGTGTTATGACTTATCAAGACATTATTGCGGTGAACGCTTAACCGTCTCCACCCACGGGACCCACGACCGTCACCGCCGAATGGCAGATGTGATTGGACCGAGAGATTAGACAGCAAAGATCCTAGTACAGGAAAGCAAGAGGGAGAGGTATGCATAGAGAAAAGACATGGCAGGAGTTCTTCTTTTAAGGAGGACACTCATCTTCGGATCGGTCTGAAGTATATTTCAGAGAGGCGATCATCCATCTTTAAGCGTTGATAGTGAACCTGTATCGGCTTAGAGGCTAAGATATTAATTTGATCTTTAATGAATTGTACTATCTTATTTACAATGCAGGGTCCTACTGCCACTACTAGAAGGAGGCCTAACAATGGTCCCAATAAGGGAAGAAGATAAGGCAAAAATCCATTAAGTCCAGTCCAGAGAGGGTTCTCAAATAATTCCCTCCTCCTTTTTTCTAGGTCTTCTTGGAGTTGTTTAATTTTTGTGCGAACTATGCCAGATTTGTTAGCATAAAAACAGCACCTCTCCCCAAGGGCTAAACAAATTCCCCCTTGATTGGCAGTAAGCAAGTCTAAACCCCGCCTGTTCTGAAGAACTACTTCTGCTAGAGAGTCTATCTGGTCTTGTAAGTCTTTAATGGTTCCCGACAGGGTTTGCACATCATCTATAAGCTGTTGAGATAGGCGGCGGTAAGAATGTATAGCCGTACCCAATCCTGCCGTGCCTGTACCCACAGCAGAGGTTATTCCAAGGCCAACAAGGAGTGGTAAGGCCTGCACAGCTCTCTTGTGTCTTCTAACTAAGATGTCTAGGCTAGGAATGGGTAGGGGTTCATCTCCTGAGATAATCGTGATATCAGGAAGCAGTAATGCCAGAACGCAACCACCAGTCCAATTTGCTGGGAGCCTGGGAAAAGCTAAATTTCCACCACACATAAAAACTGTACCATTAGGGGGACAAATGGGCGGAGTAGGTGAGGAGTAATTCTTTACTAATGAGCAGTTTCCAAAGGAAGAGACTCCAACATCAACATCATAGGTATTATTTTGCATCATGCCCAGAAGGCATGACATAAAACCACCTAGAGGCTGCACCTTAAAGGGTAGCCCAGATTGACATGTGTTGTCATCATCAATGGTATAATTGATGGGAACCGCCAATGGCATGACTGCACCTGCCGTCATGCAGAGCCAGCAATCACCAGCAAGGGTAGGATTGGAACTGTTAAGTAAAGAAAAGGTAGTTTCTAGGATATCTAATGTATTGGCATCTAAATCAGGAAGCTGGGATTTGGGCAATATCAAGGGGTGGTATGTAGGCTTAGGGATCTCCGGCTTTAAAAGCTTAATCACCTGAAGGTGTTTGATAGCATCAGTGGGTCCCCCTCCATCAGAGACTCCGATGGGGGCCTGCATGGGCCAGCAGGAGGGTTTACCCACGACGCCCTCACATCCCGCCTCCGTTAACCGAGTCGTGATGCCTTCCCCTCCCCGGTCACCAAGAAAAGGAATATAATTATAAGTGGTCCCCCATTCTCCACGGGTGTTAGTTAGGATGGCCTCAAAATACTGTTTTCCTTGATTATTAACACAAATTGAGGCCGATGTATAACAGGAGATGTGCATTGCCGGGGTGTAATGACAAGTGGCGGGACAGCTTCCAAGAGTCTCGGTCGGATTAGGGACAACAAGTCCGGGCTTATTAACACATACCCATTTTGGTTGCTTAAATCCTCCGATGTTTTCATTGAGTTCAGCCGCCATATAGGCTACTTTAGTCCCACAATCAATGCTCTGGATATAACCAGAGGGGGCCGAGTGCCGGGGCCCTCCCTTACACTCACAAGGGGCTCCAAAAAGATATTCATGAATATTCCCAGGTGGGGGGTCAAGCCCTCCTTCAGCAAACCTGTCCAGAAGGAATGCCACAAGCGGGGTCCAGCTCATGAGGTGTGTCTCGGCACTCACTTGAAGGGGTGAGAACAACAGTGGCAGGATCAGCCATCTTGGGAACTTCATTTTGTCTTGAATTTTCATTCACCGGTCTGGTGCAGCGCTCCGGGATCCAAATGGGCTTCTCAGTTCCTGGGGGAAAAACACATACAGCTCCCCTCACTCTAGCTAAGAGTGGAGCCGGGGGTTGCCACTTTCCGGTGGATAAATCTTTCCACCTTATTTGAGCATCTTGTACAGTGGGAGGGGAAAAGTGGCGTTGTGCAGCCGTGCGCCCTCCAGTGTCAGTGAGTAAAAAATTTAAAGTAAATAAGGTTATGCTTAGAAGTGCTTGTGGTCCCTGACAATTCCGGTATATCTCCCCCTCTTTTGTTTTTTGTAAATAAGTTTTTAAATGTTGATGGGCTCGTTCCACGATAGCCTGTCCCTGTGGATTATAAGGGATTCCAGTCTTATGATTAATTTCCCATTGGGTGCAAAACCGTTGAACCGCCTGGCTTACATATGCGGGACCATTATCGGTTTTGAGGCATCGTGGGGTGCCCATGGAGGAAAAGGCTTTTAGAAGATGACTGATTACGTCCTTAGCCTTCTCTCCAGTATGTAAGGTGGCAAAAATGAAGCCAGAATATGTGTCAGTGGAAACATGTATAAAGGAGAGCTTACCAAAGCTAGGGAAGTGTGTAACATCAGTTTGCCAGACATCATTAGGTTGTAATCCTCTTGGATTAACCCCAAGGGAAGGAGAATGAATAAATGGTGCACAGGTTGGACATAATGAGACAATTTGTAAAGCTTGGTCTCGTGAACATCCTGTGTGGAAGCGTAAAGACTGTGCATTTAAATGAAATTTGTTATGGAATTGTAAGGCCTTATCATATTCGGTCGTCACACAGGAAAGGCCAACAGCATGAGTAGCAGCGTCTGCTTTTGCGTTGCCCTCTGACAAAGGTCCAGGGAGCCCTGAATGGCTTCGGATGTGGCCAATGTATAAAGGATCTCGTCTAGCCCAAATGAGAAGCTGTACTACCTGTAGTTGTTCTGTGATGGTGGATTGCTTTCCAATATATGATGCTGTTTCTATGACTAGAGCCAGATTGGCTACATACAAGCTGTCAGTATATACATTAAGAGGAATAGAACTATAGACTTTGAGAGCTATGATTAAAGCTTCAACTTCCGCCTTTTGGGCCGACTGACCTGACACAGGTTGTCGGAGAATTTGAGATCCATCAAAAACGACGGCAAATCCATTTTTGGCCCCATCTGTATATACAGTTTGGGCCTTTGGAATAGGTTCCCTTTTCATAATCTTTGGGAAGATAATGGGACACCTTTTAAAGCCCTCCAAAAGTCTATGTTTAGGGAAGTGATTATCAATCTGACCCTTAAAGCTGCACAGGAAAAGACACCAAAGGTCATGTTCTTGTTGTAACTTGTGTATCATATCTTGAGTGTAAGGTTGAATAAGTATGTCAAAGGTTTTTCCAAACAATGCATCACCCAAATATTTAGCCTTCCAAATTAAGTTAATAACTAGCTCATAAAAGGGAGTCAATACCCGGGGGTTAGAAGCCGGCAAGTGGACCCAATAAATGGGACCCGTTTGCCAGAACACTCCTGTGGGAGTAATTTTAGAAGGTAGAACTATAAATGACAAGGGCAGAGAATAATCTATCTGCGTAATCTGCATGTCCTGCAGAGCCTCTTCTATTAGCCTCAGTGCTCGTAAGGCTTCTGGTGTAGGTACTCTACACGACGTAGGAGAAGGATCTCCTCGCAAGAGGTCATACAGGGGTTTGAGCTCTCCAGTTGGAATATGAAAGGACGGGCGCAGCCACTGTATTTCTCCGAGGAATGTCTGCCACTGATGTAAAGTTTTGAGCTGATTTATCTGGAACTGGGGTCTCTGGGGAAAGATTCCTATGTTATTAATGATGTATCCCAAATAATTGTAAGGGTGTTGAAACTGCACCTTTTCGGGTGCTATGACCAGCCCTGCCCCTTTTAGAAGGGATTGGAGGACTTCATAAGATTGAAGAAGCCTTTCTTTCTTGGGCCCTGCCAGTAAGATGTCATCCATATAATGAATGAGGTAGAGCTGTGGGAACTGCTGTCGAAAGGGTCGTAAAACCTCAGCTACAAAATATTGGCACATTGTAGGACTATTAGTCATCCCTTGAGGTAGGACGGTCCATTCATACCGTTGGTAAGGTTCCCTAAAGTTTGTTGAAGGCAAGGAGAAAGCAAAACGCTTTCGGTCTCGTGGGTCTAAGGGGATAGAGAAGAAACAATCTTTTAAATCTATGACAATAAGATGCCAATCCTTTGGGATCGCAGTAGGAAAGGGTAGCCCTGGCTGTAAGGGTCCCATGTGTTGCATAGTTTTATTAATAGCCCGTAGGTCCTGAAGAAGTCTCCACTTCCCAGACCCCTTTTGTATAACAAAAATAGGGGTATTCCAAGGGGAGGTAGAGGGCACCACATGTCCTAACTTAAGCTGGTCTTGAACTAATAGGGAAGCGGCCTGTAATTTGTCCTTAGTTAGGGGCCACTGTTCTACCCACACAGGGTCATCTGATAACCAAGTAATGGACAGTGGAGGTGGCCGCACTTCAGTGGCCCCTAGGATAAATTTCCCAGTCCTCTCCGGTCTCTTCCCTGCCGGGTAACCTGTTCCGCTGGATCCACAGGTGATATTCTGCCCTCATGTCTCTTTCCTAGTCCCCTTCCAGGGATCCACCCCATGTCTAGCATTGCATCATTAACAAAGTTATTATTTCCTTTTAAAGTCTGGGTAGTAAGAATAGCCCCCATTTGATGAAGCAAGTCCCTCCCCCAAAGATTCGTGGGGAGTCCAGTCACCACATAAGGCTGGAAATGGCCACTATGTCCTTCGCCATCTCTCCATTTTAAAAAGGAGGCACTTCTTTTTGGTCGGGTTTGTCCTATCCCCTGTAATATGGCCAAGGGACTCTGGAGGGGCCAGGCAGGTGGCCATTGTTTTTCAGAAATGACAGAGACATCCGCCCCCGTATCTAGTATTCCCTTGAAAGCCTTGTCCTGTATCTCAATGGTCAGGTTGGGACGCGAATCCAAATGAGCTACCCAAAAGGCCTGGGGAGTTCCAGTGGAGCCAAAGCTGCCGTCGCCCCGGGACCCACGGAGGGCGTGCCCAGGAATGGAAGCTAAGGGTAGCAGCAGCAATTGAGCTATACGCTCCCCGGGGGGAAGAATAACAATTCCTTGGGTAGCTTCTACTACTATTTTTATTTCTCCCTGATAATCAGCATCAACAACCCCCGTAAGAATCTTCAAGCCCCACTGAGTTGCGCTACCTCGTCCCAACACTAGTCCCACCGTCCCCTCTGGCAGGGGTCCAAAAACCCCAGTAGGCAGCGTCTGAGGTCCCATTTGGGGAGTTAATACCGCTCGGGAGGTGGAACTGAGGTCCAGTCCTGCGCTTCCTGGTGTTCCCCTGGGGAGTTCCCAGATAGAAAGGGGTTGGTCAGTGGGAGGCGGCGGAGACGCCCACTCCCTGGGGCACTGTTCTGTCCCTGCACTGCCCCGTACACTTTGGCTTCCGGGGCCCGGGGCGGGCCCCTGCTCCCGTTTCCCGACGGTATTGGGTTACCCTGGATGTCAAATTTTGACCTGCACTCACTGCTCCAATGATTTCCTTTATGACATCTAGGACAAATTCCAGGCATCCCTCTGCCAGCACCCTCGCTCCTTTCCGGGCAGTTTCTCCTTATATGTCCCTCTTTCCCACACTTAAAACACCCCTTAGAGCGGGTTCCCCTGTTATCAGATTTTTGCATTCCAGTCTTAAGGGCAGCAGCCAAAACCTGACCAGTAATATGAGGCCCATCTATATCTTTGCATGCTCGAATCATGTCATCTATACTTTTGGCCCGGGAGGACTTAATAGCATTTTGGCAGTAAGTGTTAGCGTTTTCATATGCCAGTTGTCTAATAAGTGGCATAGCCTGTTCTAGATTAGGGAATATTTTTCCAGCAGCCTGCATTAGGTGGGCTATAAAGTCCGAATAAGGTTCAGAGGGCCCTTGAGAGATCTTGGAAATTTTTGCTTCAGTCTTAGAAACGGGCAGGGCTTTCCAGGCATGGACTGCAGCTGAGGCTATTTGAGCATAAACACCTGGGTCGTAATTAATTTGTTGGCCTATGGTGGCATACTGCCCAGTTCCTGTTAACATTTCAGCATTTCGCCGTTGATGGCCCGCATTCAGGTTAATCTGAGCCAGCTCGCGGCACCTTTCATGATATTCACTTTTCCACAATAAGAAATCCCCTCCAGATAACACAGCCCTGCAAAGTTGCTGCCAATCATTAGGTATTAGTTGACTGGCTGAGAAGGACTCGAAGAGGGTCAATGTGAAAGGGGCATGAGGTCCATAATTAATGACCGCCTCCTTAAGCTGTTTTATGTCCTTGAAGGCTAGGGGGACATGGGCTCTGGCCGGCTGTCCATCAGCATCGGCGTTTTCAATCATTGGAAAAACCTGAGCCGCTCTAGAACCCCAGTGGACCCCCGCCCGTCTAGTAGGGGCGTCCTCATTCCAATCAGGATTATAGGGAGGAGGTGCGGCAATTGAGGGGGCCCTAGGCACCCTCACATTTGCCCTTTTAAGGCGATGTTCTAGTTCCTCTATCTCCCTTTCTAATCCCTCCTCTTCCTCAGAGAGAGAACTGAGGTCCTCAGGATCCTTTTTGGGCTTAGAAATCTGGAGGCGTTTCCTACCCCCCGAGCCCGAGTCCTCAAGAGGACCCTCATCCTTTAAGGATTCTGCCATTTGCTCTTCCTGCACCTGATTAAGGGCCTGTTCACATTCAGCAAGCTGATCCTTGATCTTTACTTTATCTGTTAATAAAGCATCCTTTACCAACCTCCATAAGGAAAAGGTGGCAACTGGGACACTGTCCGAGCCCCGGTCCCTCAATAATTTCTGAAGGTCATGCCTCACCAGGTCCCAGTCACTATTATTAAGAAATCCTCCTGTCAGAAACCAAGGACAAGCCTGGGCAATAATTTCAACGAATTCGGTTGCAGTCTTAGTTTTTATTCCTGTTCCTTGTGTATTTAACAGCTCTTTCAGTTCGTTGGCCAGACGAACCTTCGCTGTTGAGTTACCCATGGTATGTACCCTGTCTCTTTAAATTATCTTTAAACCAATCCTCCCCCTTCTTTCTTAGAAGGTGAGCCCCGTCCGCTTACCCCTGCTTTCCGGATCTCGGTGGGAACCTCCAATTGCCGCGTCCGGCCAAGGGAGCCGAGTCCGGCGAGGGACGGCGAGGTTAAAAGACACACAGGACACCAAGGTTCTTCATCCAGGAGTCAATACTCTTTATTGCTAACACACCTTTTTTATACCCCAAGCAGCAGAAGTGGAAAACTACCCAAAAGCAGGAGGGAGGGGGGAGAAATTTAGTTTCAACATCTATTATTGTCAGGTACCGAAACCTCCCTTAACAATAAGTCCATCAGACCAGAAAAGGTCAAGGCATTCCCGTGGGATACATATGTCTCAGACGGACAAGCAGGAACAGAAAAACCGCAAGTTCGCCATGGCCTTGTGAGCTGGCCACACTGGCATGCAGAACAAACTAGTGGAGGTAGGGCTCCAGGGGCCAGGGTGGACCTGCTGCCAACACTCATATTTTGAAGAATCATAAAATATTGCCATTATTGCTAGTGAAAGTGGTTAATGCTTATATAGTGCTTTGTGATTTCCACAAACATTATCTATTTTATTCTGAAACCAATCCCATGAAGTAGGAATTGCTATTAACCCCACGTTACATGGGAGCCAAGTGATGCTCAGCAAGTCAGGTGGGAATGATAATAATGTATAAGATGCTATTATATGGTAGTGGCATGGAAAAATAAAAGCTAGGGGTTGTCAAGAACTCAATTTGATCAGTGATGGCTAAATTTTAATACCAACAGCTATAAAACTCAAACATCTAAAGCAGGTCAGGGAACATAGCTTTAATTTTGCAAGTCTGACACTCTCAAGCCCGTGGCTCCTTTTTCTCCATATTGAGAACAACTTCTTTATAAAGTAAGTTTTATTTGCTGCAGGCATTCCTGTGCTAGGTTCAGAAGAAGCCCCAATGATCCACACTTTTCCTACCTTGCTCATGCTGGGCCTTTGGCCTGGAACACCTTTCTTAATGTATCTCTCTTCTCTCAAATCTTCTTCATCCATCCTGCAGTGGCACATCACAGACCACAGTGTCTTTTGAGCTCCTTCTCTGGATCTGCTCTATGGGTTGAGCCTGCTTCCCTCCACAGTTTCCCTTGTGGAGGATATGTGTGTGTGTTTTGTCTCTGCCTATGGATTCCAACCTCCTTGGAGTTCAAGATCAGCTCTTACTCTGTGTGCTTTAAATCTTCTACCATGATACCTTTAACAGTATAGTCATTTAGTACTTGTAAAATGAGTGAAGGAATGAAAGAATGAAAAGTTCAGTCATCCCTCAGTATCCAAGGAGGCTTGGTTTCAGGAGCCCATCTCCCCCAAGATACCAAAATCTGCGAATGCCCAAGTTCCTTGGGGTAAAATGTGGTAGTATTTGTAAGTAATCTATACAATTCTTTTATTTTATTTTGTAAGACATACATTTGACAAAGAACTGTTATTCAGATTACATAAAGAACTCCTTAATTCAACAGAAAAAAGACAAAAAATATGACTTCTTTCCTTCTTCTTTCCTTCCTTCTTGTGGTCCTGGGGATGTAATCTATACAATTCTATCATCTACTTTAAATCATCTCTAGATTACTAATAATGCCTAATACAAAGTAAATGATATGTAAATATATGTAGTTATTATGTATTGTTTGGGGAATAATGACAAGAAAAAGAAAAGACTATATGTGTTCAGGATAAACATAACCATCATAGGCCTAATTTACATCCCATCTGCATTCGGCTGAATCTGAGGATGTAGAACCGGTGGACACAGAGGGCCAATTTTAGTAGTAGAAATTGGGACACTCAGTCTTATAATGGAGCCCTTAGGGTTGTCCAAATGGAACCTCTCCATTTGGAGAGGTTAATTAACCCATATAATACCATCATATTTACTTTTATTTTGACACTGAGAAACCTGACATCCCATTTGTCTTAGTCTGTTTTCTATTGGTATAATAGAACACTGCAGACTTGGTGATTCATAAAGCATAAAAGTTTATTCAGCTTACCATCTGGAGTCTGGGAAATTCAAGGTTGAGGGGATGCGTGTGGTGAAGACCTTCTTGCTGGTAAAAACTCTGCAGAGTCCCAAGGTGATGGAGGATTTCAAATGATGAAAGGGTTATATATAAAAGAGAATCAAACTTACTAGTATAATAGGCCTACTTAAAATATTAACCATTAACCCATTCATCCATTAATCTGTTAATAGATTAATCCATTCATGAAGGCAGAGCCCTCAAGACCTAATCATCCCTTAAAGGTCTCACCTCTTAATACCTCACAATGGGGATTAAGTTTCAACAAGAATTTTAGTGGAACATTCTAACTACAGCACCATCTAAGACCCAAAATAAGAGATGTGAAAGCTTATTTTTACAAGGAAAAATTCATTATATTGTTAAAGCTTTATTTTCAAATAAGATGGTAAATTGTTTGATATGGAAAATTCCACTTTTAAAGAAATCATATTGGGGCTGGGGATATAGCTCAGTTGGTAGAATGCTTGCTTTGCATGCACAAGGCCCTGGGTTCAATCTCTGGAAAGAAAGAAAGAAAGAAAGAAAGGAAGGAAGGAAGGAAGGAAGGAAGGAAGGAAGGAGAGGAAGGAGAGGGAGGGAGGGA